>NW_026570350.1:0-352391 GCF_019649055.1 Paramacrobiotus metropolitanus | reverse complement strand
CAGGGTAATTTAGGCATCCGAGTAGTCTTCAACCAACCGCTCAAGCAGCCCACGATCATGGTCACATTTCTTACGTTTGACGCGGTAATAGAAATTAACAATTTTCGTCAGCTAATTTGTGACTTTACCAACTAACTAAAATGGATAATCGAACAATGACAAAGATACTTTGCCAAAATCCAAAACGGAGAGGATATTTCGAGGAGTTTATGCCCGGGATACACTTCCCGAACGCTCCAATGTTTTACCTGCCGCCTACATCGTCAACACGGACAAATCCAGTGGTTCTGGTGAACACTGGTTAGCATTCTATCAAAGCGAGCCGTCATCCATCGAGTTTTCGACTCATACGGACGATCTGTGGAGTATTTTGACGAGATTAGAGAATGGTTAACTGATTTACATGTTGTTTATCAAATGGAACGTATACAACAAACGTTTTCGACAGTCTGCGGTCAATTTTGCATTTTTTTTTATAAGCGCGCAAGCGGAGAATCATATAGAGACATTATTCATTATTTCACAAAAAATTACGCAAACAATGATGCAATGGTTTGTCAATGGGTAAACAATCACTTTAACATGAACACAGCAATGTATGCAGAGCTTGAATAAAATAAAAAAGCAGCAAATTTTTTGGGTTTTACATTTCACATTTTATGTCCCTGAGGTAGAAGTAGAAGCAATCAGCACTTTTTTTAGCGTTTACATTTCACATTTTTATGGTAACACAGACATGCTTTACCGTAACACAAAACGCAAACGATTCCGTCGCTTTAGACACCACCGTCTTCACCACCGTTGCCGCTGTTTCCTTCCTGGGCCTTGTTGATTTCGATAGGCAGTTTCATCTTCCCGTCTCAATCTCCGTAATCTTCAGCTTCTCCATAGCAATACGCTTGACAGACTCCCACAGGGTATCCTTATGCTGGTCCAAAAACTGTTTGGCGTTAAAACCCAAAATGTCGTCAAATCCGGTAAGCTGGCCCCAAGGACGCAGTAACAACATCATGCCAATGAGACGTTTGCCATTTCCAAGCTCAGTAATGATGTCGTTCATCATTTCATCCGTTAGATTCAGTGTACCCAATCCCCATTCACAGGCATGGCTGGCTTCACGAACAGTTGGTTGTGTAAACAACGTGACCATTTCCCGCAACGTGCACAGTTCTCGTGCAGACGGTCAAGCCACATACCATACATGGTGAACGGTAGGCCAGCCAACAGGCTTGAAAAATCCGCTGCCGTTGGTTCGTTGTGAATCACTAGCGAGCCACGTGCTTTCAACAAAGCATTGATGTCCTTGAACATTGACAGGTCTTGGATGGTGGTACGAAGTGATTCAAACGATTTTATCCCAAAGAAACACCATTCTTGGTGGCCTGCATGTCGCCGTTGCCTCTCTTGCAGAACTGGCGGATATTGGCCAGCGCTACACTGTCATAGCTTGACCACACAAAATAGACGTCGTTTCCGAGGTGAAACAGGGTGGACAGGTTACCGCTGGTTAGCTGTGGATCCCGGATTAAAGTCGTAATGTTGTTGTAGATGAGTCCAACGAGGCGCATGAACTGGTCGTTGGTGAGAAAAATGTGTTTCTCTCCCAGCGTCCATTTCGCATCTGGTCCAGGAGGACTGGCAGTCGTAAAGTCGCCAATTATGAACTCCAAGGCCTGGGTGTCACTGTTGATGCGGGTGCAGATGAACTTGTCGTACCCGAACTTCATGGTAGGGAATCCTTCATAGTGGAAAGCGATCTTTCCGCTCGCAAACTGCGCTTTGCTTCCCCGACAAGATCAGTTTTATCGGGTACGAAACCGCGTTTGGAAGGAGGCAGACTAGTCATGGTATATCAGAAGAAAAGGTAGACTAACTAAAAGTGTCAGGAAGAATAATGAAAACGAGTTGGAATTAGAAGCCTGTATTTATAATAATCAAATACACTAAACACCCTGACCACAAAATCCGGTTCAGCAATTTGTTGCTCAGCATTTTGTTGTTCACACTGGGCTTTATAAACCGTAGAGCAGAGCACACACGCACGCACGCACGGCTACACGCTAACAGAACAATGGACGGTTTTGCAAGTGCTTTTGGCCCTCGTGGGGATCCGCGCTATCCAGCCGAAAGTGTTGAGAATCGCATTGAAACATTTCGTGGTTGTGGGGGTAAAATTACCCTCGAAGTGGCGAAAGAGTACGCCGAACTGGGCTGGTACTGCACGGGGATCCAGCACCAGATCCGTTGTGTTTACTGCTGTGAGATTGAGGGGACATGTCTAACGGGCATCTATCGAACACCGTGCAAGAATCCATGCTTTGGCAAAGCAGTTAAAGATAACTTCCACAGATGTGGGTGGAATGCAACGGGCTGCGGATGGATTACGATCAGGACAACATTGAGTACAACCATTCACCACCAAACAATCCCGACTGCGCAAAGTATAACACCATGTATGCGCGGGCGTTTTCCTTGACGACAGACCGTGGCCCGAAGAAAAAAACACTTGGTGTACAAGCTGGCCGAAGCTGGATTCTACAACTGCGGTGAGCTTTACAACAAAACATTCTTTGGCTATCAAGTTGACAAGAAAAACAACTCACGATTGCTGGTCGAACAGTTAAACCAGGCGAAGGGGTGGGGGGCCCCGTTGCTCGCTGCCGACACATTTGGCTAATGTGTCGGACGCGGTAAACAACGTCGACCGGAGCGCTTCGCGCTTCCGGTCGCCGTTGTTACAGGACAATGGAGTTTTATTATTACGCAGGTCTTACTGTGCCGGGAGTTTCGGTATGCCCGGATGCTGTACGCTGTTTTACTGCTATGTCTTCATTTCTGGATTGCCGCTGGATCTGGAACCATGGATTGAACATGCCCGCCAATCACCAGCCTGTGCATATCTGATGAATGTAAAGGCAAACGGTTCATCAACGATGTTATACGAGCTTGCAAGTCCCCTGTTACCGACATTGGAATACAAGGTGGGTTTCATCTGTTTGTTACTTTTATTTTTAATAATAATAATAATATGTAGGTATGACAGTTTTGGAAAACAAAGCACGGCTCGTTGGCTTCAGTCAAGACCAAATTGATGCCGCTAAGGCCAAGAAGAAGGGCCGTTTCTATTTTGGGAGGAATTGGAAGAAGCGGTGGAGTTCCACAACGCCGATTTTTTGGAGCAAAAGCATTTTTTGCACTATGCCACCGAAGTACCCGTCGGAGACGATGCCCGCACCGTTGAGCAGTTGAAATGTAAAATCTGTCTGTCGCGGTATGCCAACACGCTGATCAGTCCGTGTAAGCATTTGGTCATGTGCGGACAGTGCGCCAAAGCGACCCTAGACCGAGGAAGCCTCTGCCCGTACTGCCGTCAGCCTGTTGAAGCCGTCACGTCACTTTATTTTACTTGATACATTTTGCTGTTCTGGAAAATTGTGTGTGACAAAATGTTGCACTGCAAAATGTAGCAGTTGCATTCTGCTGATACTATATAACTGTAATAGTTTTATTCTGCTTTCCTTTTTCTCTACTTGCTTTCATTCGTTGTTGATTCTTTAAACGTAATGGATAATGGATGATCTTAATGCGTTTGATGGCGAAGCTCTTTGGGATAAAGTTTTAAGTGACCTGGAAATTCAGCTGCAGGACTATAATGTTCTTACGACTCCGACAACAAGTACTTTGGGTATAATTAAACGCAAAATTTTTGTACAGTTGTTGAAATATAAATTTGTTGTAGTTACGCAACAACAACAACAACAGCAACAACAGCAACAGCCAGAACTACACCTTCAATCAAGTCCGTGGTCTCCACCACCCATTCAGCCGATTTTTAAAGGTTAAAAAGTTTTTATCATCTCGTTCACTTAATTTATAGCTGAGAAACTCTTTAATTTTATAGATGAAGCAACTGGTGCGGAAATCTGCCACCACGGTATCTACACAATTTTTATTTCTGTGCCAGCAGCAGCAGCAACAACATACGCCTCAAGTTTCATTTTCATGTTGCAGTGGGTGACCAGATATTCCGTTTAACACCATTATATGGCCGCCTGGAAGACTTAAAAAGCGAGTCTTATGCTTTGTTTGTTATTGCAACTTATTTTCCAAAGGTATATATATATTGCAGGCATTGATCCAGTGCAAGGATATATTGCCCGCTACGAATACTACAAGCAGCGCCATCTCTACATTATTCTGTCGCCACATAACACTCTGCAGCAACCTACAGCTCTACCTGGTGATCAACAACTTCCCGATCCATTACCCATCACAGATCAGTCGCTGTCGGTTTCAACAGCACCGCTTTCCGTTCCGTTCTCTGTTGTCACTACATCTCCGACTGCTGAAGTTGCTGGACCCAGTACCTCTGCACTTCCATCATCGTCAAAAGTAAGTTTCTTATCCTGATCCTTAACTCTTTTTTTGATTATTTACATTATTTATTTTGTAGATACTGTTACTGCAGCGCCAGCGGATTCTGGGGACCAGCATCTCGTGCCACCTGCCAAGCGTATCAGATTAGCAAACGCTGAATCCGTGGACTGGCTCTACCAGACCTTTACTGATAAACGGGACGACCGGACCTTCCGAAGTTATTCACAGTACCGCGATGCGTATAGCATCTTTGTCAGAAAAGGATCCAATAATCCTTTCATGGCTTTTACCGGTTGCATAAAAAATCCAACGTACAGTTCGTTATTGCCCGCCATAAAAATACGCGGTGCAATGAACTGGTTGTCGGAATGGATATTCTGGAAAAGATTGTAGAATGGACCAATACGCCTGCTTTTGCAAAGTACCGCCAGAAAACAGTCTCCGCCTCCACCGCCAATGCGCATCCGGAAACCCTATCTTGGTGCATTATCGACACCACGTCCAATACCCAAGCAGCTTTTGTTCATGAAAACCGTACTACGACTGCCTCTGATGACTCAGCCATGTCTGTACGTATCAGATCTGGCGATACCATAAAAAATTGTGTTGATATAAAGTCAGATGAGTTAGAATTTGTGAAGCAGTGTCAGGAACACTTTTCTGTCATTAAGAACCAGTTGCTGTGACCTTTCTGCTTGCAAAAATGCCTCGCATAGCTGCTGACGCTGCTGATTCAGTTGATTCTAATAATAATGATAACGATACTAATGCTGTTGATGATGACGATGTTACCGAAGACCCGCTTCATATAAAGAACTTTTCGTGTTGAAACCGATAAACGATTTTTACAATCGCCGTTATCAGATGACGTGTAAAAGATTTGCGTGCAAAGTTCATCGCCTCAGTCATATTCCTTTTGCTGAGATTCCCGATGTCATAACAGCCATTTTGAACGAAATTTTAAATGAAATCCTTACTGACATCCCAGATCACGAGCGGGTAAGAATCAAGTTGCATAGCCGTCACCTCTCGTACCCTATTCACACACCTTTCATTCGTCGTGATCAGCTAACCGTTGCGCGATTGATGAAAGAAGTTTCCCGCGTACTCAATTCCAATCAAGAATTTGTACTGGATGATTCTTTTGAGCTGGAAATCCACCATTCCAACCTTCCCGCTGGATCCTGTCGATACGATGTTCCTTTATTATTGCGCAAAAAGCTGGAGACCATGAGGAGCGTAATACCTGTTCGTAATTCAGATAACCTCTGTTTGGCTCGTGCGCTTGTTATAGCTAAGGCCCTCGCAGATGACAATATACCGCTGTACGAACGCTTGTATCACACTAAAAAACTCTGTACGGCTTCCGACAGAACGCTGCAGACAAAATGGCTAAAGAACTCATTGCTAACGCAGGACTGGATCTTCGACAATATACTTTGGAAGACGTTCAACAGTTTCAACTGGCCTTACCGGACTACCAAATCCTGATAACGAGTGTCGACCACCTCAATACGATCGTCTATGCCGGCGAATATGCCGAAAAAAAAATTCGTCTGCTACATCATAGTAACCATTTTGATGTCTTGAAAAGCCTGCCGGCTTGGTTCAAAACATCGTACTGGTGCGACCGTTGCAATCGCGGATACGATCATAAAAATCGCCATCGATGCCAATACCGTTGCAAACAATGCCTGCGATTCGAATGTAATCCTGGAGGAGAAAGAATTTACTGTTCGGACTGCTGCAGAACATTTTACAGTGAAGAGTGTTTCAATCATCATCGCGCTGCTGGCTCGGGAGAAAACGGGATTACGGTATGTCAAACGTTATTTGTCTGTCCATCTTGCCAATCATTTGTCTCCAGAGCGTTTCGTACGACGGACCACGTGTGCGGTGAGATTTTTTGCACGGTGTGCAAAGAACACGTAACAAATGACCATGTTTGCTACATTGAGCCCGAAGTCCTGACGGACCAGGATCTCGAAAAGCATGAACAAGCCCAGTTTCTCTATTTCGATTTTGAGACTTACCCGTGTCCGGAAACGGGCAGTTTTATTCCGAACCTGGCCGTTCTTCAAAACGACAACGGCCAGGAATGGATTTTTCCTGCCGACTCGTCCGATATTGGCCGGGATATAACAACAGAATTTTGCGAGTTTTGTTTTCTGGATCATTTAAAAACTTCTACGTCTTGGCCCACAACCTTCGGGCGTTCGACGGTTTTTTTGTTCTAAAATGGTTACTAAGAAATGGGATAGTTCCAAAGCTCATAATGAACGGCTCAAAAATTATGCAACTGGATGTTCCTGAATTTGGCATAAAATTTCGTGATACTTTGAATTACAATCCCCAATCGTTAGACGCTTGGGCTCAAGCGTTTGGAGCGACAGAGCAAAAGGGTAAATTCCCTCATCCGGTCAATCGCCCAGAAAATTTTGGCAAAATTATTCCCTATCCTAAAAGGGAGGATTTCAATTATAGCTTGATGAATAACAAAGAAAGAAAAGACTTTATCAAAGATTTTATCGAAAAGATCGGAGAAAAAAGAAAGGAAAGTACAATGTCAACGAGGAGCTCGTCAAATACTGCAAGCAGGATGTTAACACCTTACGCGTTTGCTCTCAAGAATTCAGAAAGCTCTTTATGGGAATTTCAGGTGGGCTTTGCCCATTTACTTCCGCGCTAACAATTGCGGGTATATGCCATTTTTTCTGGCGCGCACGGATATTGGAAAAAAACCTTATTGCTATTGTTAAAAACCCTAGTCAGCGCATGCAATCAGTCAAATGTGGTAAATGGTTGTGCTACATTGAAATGACAGAAGGCAAAGCACTTGCAAGAGAACAGAAGATTGGAAAATTTTACGTGGACGGCTATGACGAAGAAGCGGAAATTATTTACGAATTCTATGGCGACTTCTGGCACGGCAATCCCGCAACCACGAAACGCACATTTGTAAATCCTGTTCTCAAACAAACGATGGAGGATTTGCATGTGGCAACCGTCCAGCGGGAAATCGCCCTTGAACAAATGGGATACTCTGTTGTTAAAATTTGGGAAAGCGAGTACGATCAGAAATTGGCAGAGGATGAGGATTTTCGTGAAACAATAAAAGATATTCATGTTCACGCACCTCTTCAACCTCGCGATGCTCTATATGGAGGCCGGACCAACGGGACACGGTTGCATTATAAATGCGAGCCCGGAGAACAAATACGGTACAACTAGTTAAGAAAAGATTATAATCTCAATTTTAATGAGAGGTGTTTTTTAGGTTTGCCGATGTCATATCGGAATATCCCTTTGTGAATTCGCGGAAGAGATATCCAGTTGGCCCACACGTGCGAATTACTGCGGACTTTGATCCAAATTTGGAAACTTATTTTGGGCTATTTTACCTGACCATTCTACCGCCCAAAAGCCTATGGTTACCTGTTCTACCCTACCGTACTGAAAAATTAACTTTTCCACTATGCCGACTATGTGCTGAGACGCAGCAAAATTCTAGCTGTCAGCACACAGACACCGAAAGATCACTTACGGGCGTCTGGTGCTCTGTGGAAATCATTAAGGCACTATCCCTGGGATATACGGTGATAAAAGTCTACGAAATTTGGCATTTTCCGAGTTCTCGCGAAGGTTTATTTAAAGAGTACATCCAGCATTTCTTGAAATTAAAAACGGAGGCCAGCGGTTGGCCCTCTAATGTTAAAACAGAAGAAGAAAAAAAGCAGTATGTGGAAGAATTTTTACTTCGAGAAGGTGTATCTATTGACGCCGAGAAAGTGGAAAAAAATCTGGGGCTTCGCGCCCTTGCAAAGTTATTTTTAAACAAGTAAGTCTTCAGTTTCATTAGGTATACATTAGTTGAAATTGCTTATTTTCTTTTCTTTTTGTAGTTTCTGGGGCCGACTCGGGATGCGCGAGGACAGATTGTCTACACAGTTCATTTCCGAGCCCAAAGATTTTTACGAACTTTTATTAAATGATGCGTTGGAAATTCACAATATCGAATTCTTCAGTGACACCGTTATTCAAGTTGCGTACAAGTCCAAGGAAGACTTTATTCCAGTTAATCCAAAGACTAATGTTATCCTTGCGGCGTAAGTGCAAAATAAATATATTAAATACGTTTTTCTCAAAAATATTTATTGTTTGGATAATTTAGGTTTACGACTGCCCATGCCCGCCTTCACTTATACAATTATATGGCTCAAGTTGGGCGTAACCTAATATATTTTGATACTGATTCCTTAATGTGGATTCATCGGCAAGGAGATCCTGAAGTGCGATTGGGAAACTACATGGGGGACTTGACAAACGAATTAAATGATGGTGAATTCATCACAGAGGTCACCATCTGCGCTCCTAAATCTTATGCTTATGTGACGAACAAAGGAAAGCATGTCTGCAAAGTTAAAGGTTTTACACTCAATCGAACTATCAAGAAAACACTTAATTTAAATACTTTCACTTCACTCTGGACAACCCCTGGACCTCAAGTGTACCCCTTACGGTATTCTTCCGTGATACGGCGTAATAAACGGACCCTTGAAATTGATGCTGTGGACCGGGTAAAGCGCTTTAAGCTTACCTATGATAAACGAAGGATACTGCCGGACTTGACGACGCTCCCGTTCGGGTACGTCGACGAAAATAACGTTCCTGATTGATTTTTATTAAGCTCTTGCTGCTGCTGCTGTTGTTGTTGCTGTATCGTCGCTATTACGATAGGCAGAATAATATCGCCTACTAAAATTATTATCACCAGGATAATTATACAAGCCGCAGCAAGCGCTGTGAGAGCTGGCTTGTGTTTTCTCTGCTGCTCCATTTTGCAAATAACTCTGGCACTACATCACTTCTGCTGACCGATGACTTAAATAGTATTGATGTCTTTGAACTATTGAATAATTTTGATTTTACTGTATTTTTATTTTGCTTACGTTCAAATTAAAATAAAGGTAAAACGATACAAGACTTGGTTGATTTGGTTGTACAGCAGATTGAATATTATTCAGTAGCAGTATTATACTTGGTAAATTTTGAAAACCGGAATCGATTCTCATGGAAATTATAAATTATGCTATAGAAAACTGTTTTTCCTTCACTGAATATTTTTACGAAATTAGCTTACTCTGTTGGTTCCATTTTCCGCTTTGACCTTTGCTCCTGCTCAGCCATATGGACTTGCGTTGTGATGCTAGCACAGTCGTGATGTCAGCCTGCAAATAGTTACACTTATAATTACAGCAGATATAACTGATCAATTGCTATAATACACCAAAATTATAATAAATTATTCAAATAGTTCACAAACAAATATTTAAGGGGAAATGTACTTTGGCGCTTGGTATACGGCCGTAGTCCGTTGTAATTGTGGTAAAGTATCTGCAAGTAAGACAGTTTAATGATAATAAAAATAAATTGCGGTAAAGAAAAAGTATAGCATTAATTACGATGTAACAATATTAATATTATGCTAGGAACACAGAATAATATATCTCCGAAAAGTAAGTTGTACCGTCGTAAACGTTCACGCAGTGTAGCCTATGGATAGATGGTGTTCCTAATAGTATCGCTATCCCGCTTGTAATAACCTGTAAACAATTATTTTTAGTAATTAATTGCATTCGGACTCATAAAGTAGAAATAATATAATGTTCAGTAATAATTAACAAGTCTTAAAGTATGAAACAGTAAGCAAAAGAATAAAAAGTTGATTTTTATGCAGAAAGAAAAATTTCGTCGAGATCAGTAGTGAAAATTTTCCGATAGAGCCAGGGCAAACGTTACAAGTCCCGAAACTGTCTACTGGATCACAAAACTCTAGTTCTGTATGAATACAATCAAAACAAATAGCATTCAGTATAAGCCTTCGAAGTATTAGGTAAAAAACGTTAATTAGTACATAGTAATTAGACAAGGAACTTACGGTAGGGTTCGTGCGGAAAAAATGTGCGTAGTGCCGCCAGGAACTTTTTCTGGCCACAGATGTACACGCATACACGCTAAACAGACGCGTCCAAGGAGGAAACGATATCACAATGGCACGGCTAGCTGAATCACAAACATCACCATTATACTTTATTCACAAACATGTACAACTCATATTTATACGTACCTGTTGAATTTTCAAACGTTTAAGCGTAAAATTAAAGATATTGTATTTTAGGGAGAATCGCAATCGTGAATGTGTACGTTCCAATGCGATTGTTCAGTAGAAAGTGATGGAACATCACGTTCCATCGTGTTGACAGTTAAAGATTTTTCTAGCTCATAAGTCTGTGCTAGCGACAGAAATGAAGTCAGTCAAGCCATCTGCAGTCTGCAATTCAAGATTTCCAACAACATGGCCAGCCAGCAAAGCAACGAGATTTCATCCACCATTCCGGAGGACAGCGATCTTCCAGAAGAAATCCGCAGATTGAATCTGGATGCGGACACCATCGCGTTTTTGCGTCGCAGCGCTCAGCAGGCAAATTGTAAGTGCTGTTAATAATTTTCTTAGCTTTTAGGTAATTTAATTGTTTTTAGTGCCTTTGGCATTTTTTGCCTCTAAAATTACGCCCCAGATGCATGAAGAAATGAAACAGGCGGCCAAATGGAAGGCCGACTTGGACGACGATCTTTCCATAAAAACAATTTTGACAATATCCAGTGTTTTTTTTGCCTAGCCACATTGAATTGAGAATAGGAAATAAGATGGCAATGTAATTTGTAGTGATTTGATACTTGTAAACTGTATACTTGATGATTTTGTGGCAGTTCTTTTAATACGACGGTAATTAAGTAAATAAAATTCTCTGACGATAATCGTACGCAGTGTGGTTTTGCAGCGCATAAAGGTAACAGTACAAACAGGGGCGTTATAGGTAGCAGAACACACAGGGGCAGCGCAGCGTGGGGGCGGGGGTGAGGGGGGGGGGGGATCGAGGGAATGGCAGGAAGCTGGGCGGCGGAGGGCGCGGGGTTGTGACGGACGCAGAGCTGTAGCGGACGCGGGGCTGTGACAGACGCGGGGCTATAATGGACGCGGGGGCCGTGAAATTTGCGGGCCACAACAGCAGACGATAGGGAAAAACGATAGAAATAGAGACGACGGGGTACCCGAGGAGGATTTTGGGATAGGCCACGCTGAATGCGACGGTAGACGGGGGGAAAGACGGGAGACGTTGGGCTGGCGGACTCACAGGTAAGCCTTGCAGAAATGATAAGAATTTCACAAAATGCTGTTAAATTTAATGTTCATGATAATTTTTTTCTGGTGAAAACGTTATGCCCATGCAATGCGGGCTGACGTTTACGCAGCACATATTTTACCGCAATTTTCCCGATTTTTGACAGATTTCATGACGAAAGTTGCGGTAGCGGAGCGCTCGTTTGTGGTGCAGGAATGTACGAACTGAATAAAAACGGGAGACTTCCAACTGGATTCCGATCACACGTCCAACTGGATGAAATCCATGTAATTTTCACGCCAATTTTGGTAAGTGCAACATCACAATTTTTTCAAGTGAGCATTGACGCTGACAACAAAATTATTATCGCAGTCTAGTATTTTAGTATATTTTTTCGTTCAGTAGTTCGCTCTTTCGTTTGATTTACGCTGATTATTATGTTAATTTATGCAGCATTAACTGTTTGCAGTTAGATTTTTGCGACGATCTCTTGAATACCCGTAGTATTTTTTTTAAATAATGATACCATTATTTTGTCTAATTTTTTGAGTATTTATCCGTGCATCTTAGTTTTGTTGTTAAAATAACACGTTTACAATTTATTTTTTGTTATTCATTATAACTATGATTTCCTTAACATGATGATTTTCTTAACAATTAATAAAAGATCCCCGTTCGATAAAGACAGTTGTTAAAATTATTCATCTTAATCCTTGTCTTATTCTGTTAAATAAGTTTTACGATATCGTGCAGTTGATCATCGATGTTAAATATGAGGAAACTTTGTGAGAAAGGCTGCGTGTGGTTTATTATTGGTATCGCTGCGATGGCACACAGTTTTTATGCATACGTATACGATGGTCTTGTTTACTTAAGTTTGTTGTTTTTTGTGTAGCGCTGATCGCTTTCACTGTGCCAACGGCTGCACTCCTTCCGCAACCAGCAAGATCTGCAGCAAACACTTTCGTCCAGCGGATATCCCACGTTTCTGCACGCACGCTCAGTGTAAACTGAGAAATATTTTGTGCTGCCATGCGGTTCTCGATGCCGTTCTGGATCCCATGCGATCGCAAACTGACATGAAGCCACGCGTAAGCAGCCCCAAACTTGTTCCACCAAGTAGGCGTGTGTACATTTTAATATGAAATTTTTATTATATCGAGGTTTATGTTAATGTGTGCTGTATTTTTTACGTAACAAAATTTAGTACCTTCCGTGAAAATTCACTTGACGAATTTATTCTATTTTTTTATTTATTAGTATGTTTTTATGTTTTAGTTAAACATCATGAACTGCATGGCCGGAAGTCAAAGTGAACCTGCAGTGGTGTTTTGAGGAAGTATTCCGATGATTCTCAGCAGTAGCAACATTATTGTTTTTAATAATACTCGTATTACAGTATGTTAATTTACTGGTAGCACGGGAAAGTTGTGAATAGCACAGTAAATTGGCATTTATCTTGATTAAATATCACCCGAGGAACGAATAATATATGGCGTCCGGGATATTATCGTAGACGGCTGTAATTGCAACCGATTTTTTCTTGGTTGTTCACAAACAGTATCTGCAGTTTTTTTACCACGGTAATTTTTGTCCGTTCCATTTACATATACCCTGAACTAATGTAATTTGTGTAATTAAATTAACTTTATTTATTAATATGTTTTTAACATTATTATGATGTCATAAACTGCAGTCCGGAAGTCCAGTAGGGTAGTAGAGATCAAATTCCCTTTGCGGGACGCCTTTTACTACTAGCAGCACTGAATTTATATCTGTACAACTTGTTCTGTATTTGGGAAAATCTCCACAAATTCGAGTGGTTCGTAGCGGTTTCCTTGAAAGTGACAGTAGTTTTGCAATTCACGGCGTAATTTTCATATCGTCGTAACGTCAGGCCAATGGACAAAGTAGCAACTATTTCAATAACAAACATAACGTATTTTATCCATAATATGATAAAACCAGCTCCTACAGACGTCGCTCCGGAAACCGGTGTTTGCGCCGCGTGTATTTACGTCGTACTTGCAGTGCTTGCTCTATGCACACGCTTTGTACTGAACTGAGAATTTGCGCTTCAAGCAATAATCCGAGTAGGTGACGCAAAAAATTGAAATGTACTTGCAAATTTAGAAAACTGCGTATTGCAACCCCGTCGCCCGGATAAGCCTGGGTCCGTATCCAGCGATCGTAGATGGATTTCACGTTGTCATACACGGTTTGGCTGATCGGTGGGTAGCTGTTGTTAGCAGCCAGCAGGAAACGTCTTGCCTGTTGAGCTGCTGTTTCCGTGGAGCGCAAAAGCAGACGATTGACTGCAACGATTCGGTAATATATGTCAGCCCAATCCCTCCGTACAAACGCTTTTTCGGACTCTGGAAGAGCCAATAACAGATCATACGCCGGACCACACAAGAGCATTACAACGGGAAGTTCATGGTTGACGATCAGCAGCTGGTCGCAAGCTGTCAATAATCTTGGAAAATTACGGCATTCATAACTTCCGCTTTGGAGTATTTTCTGTCTATCTCCTCATACTGATTGCGGCACTTTCTAAGAATGATCATCGGGACACGGATGTGTTTGGCTAGGAGCACGTGCATCGTGATATCCACTGCAGTTTCAAATTGTGTAGTGCCAGTGCCACACATGTCGATCAGGATAAGCCATTTCGTGCGCTTAGTGATCGTATGATCCACAACCATAATGAGTCTGTACATATTATTCCATAGAGAGTTTAGAACATGGAAATCGTCTGGCTTGGTGTAGAGTCCATCGCTAATATCCACTAAGACGTCGGTGTTGGTCAGATTTCTTGACAGCAGTAGATGCCATAACATACACACTCTGTAAACGTAATAGGTATGTACTTCAGGGTAAAACTAAAAAACGGAGAAGCCTCGTTTCAACGCATACTTTACCACAAGAACTGGCGGTTCATTCACATTGATTGTGTCACGATGCAACAACTGTCTGTTGATCATATTTCGTTAGATTTTGTATCTTCGAAGTTTGCATGTAAATGCACTTTACGATTAGTATACAGATCGTTTTTACACCGAACCAAAGTTGCAAAACCTTTTTTAACTTTGAAAACGAATTTCGAAAATTTTTTAAATCAATTTAAAATTTGAAAAAAATGGTGCAACTCTGATTCGGTGTAAAAACAATCTTCATGTGTATGTGCCTTTATCTGTACGTGCAGTGCAAAATTTGAATGAGATCGGTTTATAATTAGACTTTTGGTGCACCTGAACTTTTCAACCGGGTGTTGCACGCGTAAACGAATTTAATCCCTTAATATCTATTTGTACAATACGTTTGTTCACAATGCAAGATTCAACAGCAACTGGGAATCGGGCAATCGGTGCATGGTTAGATCGGTTTATATTTACAATGAGACTATTAGTACACCTGAATACATTTGAACTTTTTGGAGTTTTGGTTCACGCATCGCTTTCCAACCGGAGGGTGCGCGCGCAAACGGATTTCACGCCTACGTACTTATTTTGTTTTGGCTACAAAATATCATAAAGCCATACGAAAACGTGTTTGGGAGAGCGCGACAGCGAAAGTTCCCGTGGATGTACACGCATTTGGTGCTATGTACCAGGCCAAAATCCCTTAAGTATGTACTTATCAAACATGAAACATGCACACAGTAATTGCAATAATTACAGTATATTACAGTGGAATGCACTCGTACAGTTGTATACAGTATGTCGGTACATTTAAAGTACGCTACAGCAATGTTAGTACGAGTAGTGAAAGTGAAACAGCAGCATCATTAAAACGGTGTGAGTACTTGCAGGCTGGTTAATCTTCAGAATCTAAACGTTGAAATACAGTTAGCATACCTGTGCATTTTTGCTTGAATAGGAGCATGAAAAAGCAGAAGAACGGTCATCAAAATCGGTTGAGGAAGGTCATTAATCTGGATGCCATCCGCATCAGTGCAACCAAAGGTTAACGTCCCCTTTTCGAATGTTGCCAGAGGTTGAAGGGTAAGCAGATGTTCACAAGCGTGCCTGAGGGCATCCACGACATTAAAAATTCTCTCTCTGGCTCTTATTCGGTTGCGCTCTTCGGCAATCACAAAAGTGACACAATCCGTACCGAGCCGGACAAAAAACCGAGGGCCGGACAAACGTGGAAGATCGCCGACTGAACGAGGGACGCCCATAATGCATGCCGACATGGCATCTAGATTCCTAATCAAGTGCGCTTTTTCGAAAGCGATAACGTATTTCTTGTACACAAATCTTTCATTTTTCCGAACCAAACACAGTTCCTCCACGGGAGAAAGCTGCATGATAATTTCTGACTAGTGGGCGAATCTGGAGTGGTACTGATGAGCGTTGGGCTGTGACGGATCATCCATACTGACGCTCCAGAATAAAGAAGTGAATCCCGGTGGGGCGTAATGAATTCTGCCTGGCCGAAATACAAGAGGTCCACCAAATTCGTTACGAACCGCCACGTGCACACTTTGCCCCTTATAGGCCGAATTATATCCTTGAAAGTAGTGGACTTGTGGCCAGACATAACATGAATGGATCCACGAAGCGGGGGTTATGGTGCTGTCAAAATCGATAAAGCAAAAATCTCCCTCAATATCCTGAATGTATCCCATCCACCATTCGCCATTGTCTCTCTTCACCACTACGGTGTTGCCAAAATTTAGACATCGAGATTCCAAACCGAAACGACGAAAATATATTGGCGCTGCGTAGATCAGCGTCATTACGTCGAAAAATACCATCCAAACCAACACGTGAAAGTGTGTCACTAAAGGATCACAAGTACGAATTTTTTCCAGAAACCACCCTGGTGAATATTTGAAACAGGTTTATCTTCAGATCGCAAGTTAGCTAGTACGCCGGAAATCCGGTCAATGAATTTTTGCACCACAGAACCGTATTACTTGTCAAGTGCCGATGTGCGTCCGGGTGTAACAATTTTCGAAAGCAAACCTTTTGCACGAAATTTCAAAGTACTACTGTAGCACAGTAGCACACTCATCGGCGTCACTGACATCACAGTACTACAGCAATTCCTACCTTACGCGTTGCCACCGTCCCTTACGCGTTGCCACCGTTAAGACTTCAGCCACCGTCCCTACATTTCTATCCTGCGCCGAGAGAGGGGTCAGTGAATTCTTCAAGGTTTTGCTCGCAGCCTCTTAAAAATTCTTCTATTGTTAGGACCGTTCTTTTGTCTTAATACTAGTAGTTAGCTGCCTGTATCGCTAAAGTCTGTAGGATATTCAATACGCTGCGGTGTCGTGCTGACCCCGGAGGAATTCTAATCTAGGGCGCAGTTGGATAGCAAATAGGGCGCAATTGGATTGAAAAATTTAAATATGGCGTTTGCCCACTGCGAGCTGATTTATGCAGTACGAGTATCTTTTGTGCGCCAAACATTATTTTACATTAAGCAAAGTTCAAAAAATTTTAAAACTTCTTTCAAAGCTTCCATTGCAAAAGCGTCAGAGTTTTTGGGATACTTCTATATAGTAGTACGTATGTTGCGGTTTGGTTCGGATTCTATTGCGAATCATTTTCTTAAGGTAAAAGCACGAGTCAGTCGGAGCAGACGTACATGCTCGTATTAAACACGGAATCAAGAATATCAGATCACGTAAAAGTACCTGCGTGTACGAGTACTTCTACATGAATTTTGGTGCACCAGAACACGATCTCCGATTTTCTTTCATTCAGCAGATACTGAGTTAGTCCTTACGAAAAAAATTTCCCATAACAGCAAACGGCTTTGCGGCACCGTACGGGAAGGCGCTTTTATCGCGAAATCTGTGAGAACAGTGTAAGTTTTTACCATAGAGACAATAAACATACGCCGCTTCGCTTTGCTCCGCTCTGTATGAGAGGAGCAATCACTGCCATAAAACTTTGGCCGGATGCTCGGACAGTAACATGCTCCGCCTTTATTTCTTGCTTGAACCACGAACTGCGCACGATTGGTCCGTTTCATAAACTCTTTTTTGATAACGCGAAATGTAGCTACTTTTCATTCACAGAATATGTCAATAAAACACGAAATAAATATTTTAGTCAACTAATAGCATTTTTAGCGGCGATGTATTGGAGCCAGAATTATTTCAGACCACGTTAACTGATCAGACCAGTGCACACAATGAACGCTTTGAGGCCAAGGGTATTCATGACGTCATTTATACCGAAAAGTTTCTCTCTGTTACTGTCCGAGCATCCGGACAGCGCATATTCAAGGACCAGAGAGAGAGAGTGATTGCTCCTCTCATACAGAGCGGAGCAAAGCGAAGCGGCGTATGTTTATTGTCTCTATGTTTTTACCTGGTGTGAAAACAGTAAGTTGAACAAGAGTGCAAATTTATATACGGTTTTATTTCCGGTGACTGTGTACTTCATGGACATCAGACACGGCTACTTAATGCTTGTTTATCAGTTTCCTCTAATTATAACGGAAAGGCAATTGCGTGACAAGAGAATCATACATGCAAAGAATTAGATAAAGACGGATAGTAAGTATGTAGCGACAAAATATCGGATCCATTAAAGGCAATTCTGCACGTCCGTAAAGCATGCATCGATCGCTGCTAAGGTTATCTTGTTGAAAGCCGAAATGTGCAGCTCCCGGAGGTCTATCGCATCCCATCGTTGTGGTGTTCCATCTGAGCGAAACCCGTTGAACCTATGAGTTAAGAGCATCAGCAACGAATTACAAAGCTTTCTCCGAATAATTGTTACATATCCGACTGGTTCTTACCGGGTTTCCTGGAAAAGTTCGAAGTAAACATACAGTACGATTCTTTTATAAACATACATTATAATCGTTTTGTCGGAAGGCCGGACCAGTAAACCAATTAGCAAGTATTTCCATAGCAAACACGAATTAGTAGCATCCATAGCAATCAATAATTAGTAGGAACACAAAATCACTTGGATGCATTTCAAGGAATAATATCACTACTTGTATATGTAGAAGAAGTAAATATTGCCCGAAATTGTACTTACAGATTTAGAAACTTGCAGACTGCGACCCAGTCACCCGGATAGGCCAGCGTCTGTATCCAGCGGTTGTATATGCCTTTCACTTTCTCATAGACGATTTGGCTGATTGGTGGGTAACTGCTGTCAGCAGCCAATAAGAACAGCCGCGTCCGTTGCGCTGTGGTTTGATTCGAATGCAACAACAGACTGTTGACGGTAACGACCCGTGAATCTGTGTCGCCATCCTGATCCCGTCGCATAAAAGCTCTTTCGGACTGTGGAAGAACGCCCGGCTGTCCATAGCTACAGAATAGCAGACCACCGGCTGGACGATAGAAAAATCTTGGAACGGGAATTTTATGTTGGATGATTAGCAGCTGGTCACAGACGGCCATTAATTTTGAAAAGTTGCGGCATGCGTAAGTTGCGCCGTTGAAGGTATAATATCTGCCAACATCTATCTCCTCATACCGATTCCGGCACTTTCTAACAATAATCAGGGGGACCCGGATGTTTTTGGCTAGGAGCACGTGCGTTGCGATATTCACTGCGTTTTCGAATTTCGCTGTCCCACTGACGTCGGTAAGGGTCAGTGTTCTTGTTCGGCGTGTGACCATTTGGTCCATAACCATTGTCAGTTTGTGCATATCGCTCCAGAATACATCCAAAGAATTGAAATAGTCTGATGTCGTTAGCTGTCCATCGCTAGTATCCACTATGACGTCGATGGTGGCCCGATCGTTTTGCAGCAGCAGGTGCCATAACATACACACTCTGAAAATACATTAATTTTATGGTTCAAACTAAAAAGACGGGTATCACTGCCTCGGCAGTGGCCGACGGGAACATTGTTCCCTCAAGTTAATGAAGTTCTTGAAATGCGCTTAACTTGAAATGCTTGAAACAGTTACTTGAAATGCGCTTGAAATGGTTATAATTAAATGAACAGACATATCGTATTAATCACACATTCACGTAGTGCAGTACGGTATTTGGTACAGTACACCGAGTCGCCGACTGAAAGTGCAAATACTGTACATACCTGCAACATGCTTATGGAGAGTGTACTCTGTAAATGCTGACTATTGTAGACGTACCTGTGCATCTTTGTTTGAACGCGAGCAGGAAGATACTGGAGAACATCAGTCAAAATTGGATGAGGAAATTCATTGATCCGGTAGCTAGGGGCATCTGTATAAATTTTTCTGATATTGCAACGGATGTATAGGTGCGACTATCATTAGGGACAGCAATACATATTACGTAAAGCCCATTACTAATTCACCACTATGGTATAATGCCGCATGTATCTGCAAATACCGTAGAAGTACATTATTCATGCAAGAAGATATCGGACTATGCTCGTACTTTGGGCTGCTTTAGTATAAATTCAGATTCGAGAAAAAACATGAATGCCTTACTCGTTACCTTGACAGCTGTCGGCGGGCGTCACCGTTTCCGGTCGAGCCGAAGGTTGAATGCTTAGCAGCTGTCCACAAGCGTGCTTCAGGGCATCCTCATTAAAGATTGTCTCTGCGCCTGTTTTTTTGTCGCGCTCTTCGGCGATGACAAATGTAACAGAATCCGTGCCAAATCGTACAAAAAACCGAGTTCCGGCAGCCGCACGCGGGAGCCTGTTTGCCCGAGGCGTCTGCAGAATGCATGCTGGCAGGGCATCCAGATTTCTAATCATATAAGCTGGTGGGAAGGCGACAACGTGCTTCTTGTACAAGAACGTTTCATTTTTCCGAAACAGACATAACTCTTCCATGGGTGGCAACGTTGAGGCAATCTCAGACTCGTGAACGAACCTGGAGCTTAACCATTCAGCACCACCCACAGGATCATCTAGACATACATTCCAGTAGTCAAAATCGCAGGAGTCCGGTGCGGGGTAATTAATTCTGCCTGGCCGAAAGATAAGCGGCCCACTTAATTCGGTGCGCACCGCCACGTGCACACGTTGACCCATAGTATATAAGGTGGATTCGTCGTCTTGGTAGTAATGGACCTGTGGCCAGATATGACATGAGTGGATCCACGATGCCGGGGTTGTGGTGCTGTCGAAATCGATAAAACAGAGGTCTCCATCAATATCCTGAATGTATCCCAGCCACCATTCGCCATCGTCTCTCTTCACCAGTACGGTATTGTCGAAATTCATACTTCGAGTTTCCAAACCGAAACGACGAAAATATATTGGAGTCGCGTTGAGCAGGGACATTATGATTGTTGAAAATGCGGTTAAAAACCAAACGCGATAGAAACTTAGGGAATACCACTTATACCAGAACCACTCGTTTTTCAAATACGCGCTGCACACTGGTGGGCTGGTGGCTGAAACTGATTTATCTTCGCAGCGTAAATTGTGACTTCCGTTAAAATGCTTTTGTAACACGGAAGCGTACCACTTATAGGCGTGCGGCCATGATGTAATAATTTTCGAAAGAAAACGTTTTGCCCGAAACATCAAATTACTACAAATTCGAAGACGCAACTGACTGTCACGAGTCACGACGGTGATTTCTACCGTACTGTGAGCGGAGAAGCGGCTCACGTACAGCGACAAAATCTTTCAAAGGATTTCAACGTATTGCGCCGTGGTGCAGTGGTACTGCCTACGCGGATCTAACGACGTAGCCGGGTGCAAGAGAGGCCGTTTATGTGGAAAGAGACTTGTTTCCAAAAAACGCGCCACAGGCGGGAATCGAACCCGCGACAGCTGCGTCTGTAGCCGAGCGACTAACCACTGCACTACTGCGGCAAGCATCCTTTAGCATACAAATCTCCTCACACTGTAGTGTAAGCGCCTTTCACGGGGTTGGATTCCCCCATCGGCGCCTTTTTTAGCCGTTTCTCGGTTTCCCTCGGATTGCGCCCTGCTTAGACTACCATCGTTGAGACTCTATTCATCGTAAAATATTTCTAGCCTGCATCGAGAGGGGGTCAGTGCTCAGTAGTGGATTCTTGAAGTGTTTGCTCTTGTACCGCTGATGAGTTCTTCCATGGTCAAGCTGAATAGTCTGCCTTGTATTATCTGTATCTCTGACTATCCTCTATTCAGCTTGAATACGGTTTTTCGATTATTAGGTTGCTTCTTTTGTCCGTCTAGCTGCCTGTATCGCAATCTAATCTAGAGTAATTTTGAATACAGGAATTGCTCCTTTTTGTCTCCAATCGACGACACAGGTCTAGCGTTTGCCCACTGCGAGCTGATTTATTCAGTACGATAGCTTAGCACTCTAAAGTAACACCTGCATTTCATAAAACCGGATTCGGCGAACTACCGATACAGTCAGCAATTCGGTACTTCGTTGTTTTACGCATTTCGGATCCTTGTATAACATGTCTCCGTAAAGATTGAGGAATTAGCAATTTAACACAAATGGTTTAGTAACCCGTGGTCCATGACGGATGACCTTTACCTCGCGTAAAAGCATAGCGTTGTACGTGCGCTATGGCGAATTCCGACTTTAAACCGATTACTGAAATCTGCTAGGTAAATTTAACGCAGGACTCTCGAATATTCAGACATTGTGGTAGACAAGTCGGTGCACGATGCGCATTGTCTCCTACATTGGCGTAGTTGTGAGCGTTGAAACGTACATAGGGCTCATCCAGGAGCGTATATGTATCACGCGCATTTTCTCCCATCAGCGGATCAATGAGGTTCATCAAAGCGGCAAAGGTGGGCCGATCTTTGGCCTCGTAGTTCCAACAGGCTTGCATAATGTCGTATCTGTTGGAAAAAATACACAACCGTACAAGTTTGTTAATGCTTTATTCATCATCTTATTTCGAGAACGAACAAAAACGAAAGTTATTTCGAAAGCCTGAATATTAAATAATGCAGTTTACAGACAGATTTTGGGACTTTGGCACCGTGATTCATGCAAGCAGAGCCTAAATAGGTACATAGCAGGGTCTAACAGGCTATCAAATGAGCTTCTGTAGACCGCGCTTTAAATGAAGTACAGTACTGTGAGCGGAGAAGCGGCTCACGTACAGCGACAAAATCTTTCAAATGATTTCAACGTATTGCGCCGTGGTGCAGTGGTACTGCCTACGCGGATCTAATGACGTAGCCGGGGTTCGATTCCCCCATCGGCGCCTTTCGCAGCCGTTTCTCGGTTTCCAGTGGATACTGATAGCGCCCTGCTTATTTGGTACCAGATCGTGGTTGAGTTGGGCCTAGTGCGTTAGTGTGCCTCTACATCCCTGCGGACGGAAGTCGCACTGGAAACGAGGAACGAGCCGGGAGCGGTTATCGGGAAGCCGCCTAAACGAATAAAAGGAAAAACGAATAATTGTACCATCCGATCCGGAAATTTAACACGTAAAGATACAGAATGTACAGCCAATGCGTAATTATACAGAATGTACAGATAAATTAACACGTAAAGATAAATTAAATATTAACAATTAATTAATTATTATTAATTAATTATTATTAATTAATTAATTAATTAATTAATTATTAATTATTATTAATTATTAATTAATATTAATTATTAATAATTAATATATATATTATTATATATATATATATTATATATATATTATATATTATATATATTATATATATTATATATATATATATATATATATTTATATATATATTAATATATATATTATTATTATATTTATTAATTAATATTAATTATTATTTTATTATTAATTAATTAATTATTATTATTAATTATTATTAATTAATTATTAACAAATTTAACACGTAAAGATACAGAATGTACAGCCAATGCGTAATTCGCTGAATTTCGCTCAATGTTTGTGCTTAGGAGGATGACTATTGCACTAGTTTAACACTATAAGTTGTATGCCTCCATTATTTGAGGAACTTATAAAGAACTATCAAGACAAAAATTTTGATAGGTGGGACATAAAACATGGCACGTAAACAACTTAAACTGAAAAAAACTAAAATTACATTAATGAAATAAGAAGAAAGCATCAAACGTAGCAATTTAAATCCTTACATTGTCGCTGAGCAGCCACTGGGAATTGCAGGGCGTCCTCCCTCGTGTAGCAAATTTTTAAGTTTGACCAGTGACTCGCTGAACATTTTCCTGATAACGTCGTGATAAGGTTGACTGCCAAAACTAAATACTTCCCACATGACCACGCCAAATGCCCACACGTCAGACTTCTCCGAAAACACACGGCTTCGGCTGTCCGCCTGTAACGTCTCTGGTGCCATCCATCGTACTGGCATCGGTGTTGCATCCTATCAAACCAAAACCATTCGGTAACGGAACCCAGCGTACAATTTATTAGTCTTAATCTTACCGTATCTACCAAACGTATATATTCCGATTTCTCAGTGCAGTGGCGAGCCAATCCGAAATCGCAGATCTTCACCACTTTATTCGCACAGACCAGGACATTGCGCGCGGCCAAATCACGATGGATAATTTTGTACAGCGCCAAATGCGTCATTCCACGACTGATTTGAAAGGTGAAATTAACCAGATCATCCTCATGTAACGGCCATCCCGAAGGCCACGCCTCTTCTCCCTCCTGACAAATCGGAACCAGATACCCATCGTATTCGTTCGAGTAATTTCGATCCGAACAACGATCCTGCCGCATCGGTTTATGCTTGCGAAGGTAGTCCAGCAAGGATCCATGAGGAGCGTATTCGAGGACTACGCATACGCGTCCGTCTATAGAAAATGGGTAAATAGTTAAAACGGGGCACGATCGGGATTAAATATACTGTTTATAACAAGATAAACAATGAACTATTTAATACTATTTGAATTTTGTTAGTCTGGAGTACCAAGAATATTGTACATAAAACATATATACCTAGCACACAAATTCACAGGTCATTCACACAAAAACAATGATAAAGGTAAAGACCTAATGTTCACTTTAACAATGCGACATATTGCGCACTGCGCAGCGAATACCGGTTAACGGTCATAAAGCATTACCGGAAGACATCATTCCCAGTAGATTAATGATGTTCAATGCCGCTGTTTGATCTGACTGTGCACCCGCACTTCCTCCAGTTCTGACGCGTCTCGTCCACCATGGAAGGACTGCAGTGCACCCTCCTTGAAGACCGGTGGTTATACACGGGATTGGCTTGGTCTCGGTAGCTCAAAATCTCTTTAACGGCCACAATACAAGGACATTCACACCCCGGAATCTCGCTGGCCGTGGCTTTCCACACTTTTCCAAAACTCCCCCGGCCGATAGGCTCCGGCAGAATTTTTATAGCCGATGCCGGTATTAGTGGAACGTGCTTTAGCAAGGGCGTTTTAAACGGATGGTTGGTAGGTTTCCCGTAGATGTATTTGCTTACGATTATGAGCAGTATTAGCAGCATGATGACACCCGAAACAATCATCGCATTTGGCCATATATCCAGTGTTGAACCTCCGTTATCACTTTCCATTAAGCCTCCTTTGCTGCTGCGTACAATTATGTAGTCAACCAGGACTTCAGCCGTTTCATTGGTCCCGTTTGTAACCGTCGGGAGGACTGTCACTTCAACGTACAACTGCATAGGCTGTGTGGGAATGAATACATCATCAGTGATGCGATGGATCTCCTTATTGTCGATATACCACACAAATCACAATCAAATTCGGCTTCCAGTTCATCTTGTATACATGAAAATCCGCGGATAAATTGGCCTTGCTAATGTAGTTTTCCTTGACGTACTCTCCATTATCCGTCGCAACTAAGACGGTGAAAGGAGACCTGCTGTAATAGTCAACTATGGTGATGGCTCCGGATTGGCACGCCCCCGAAAAGTCGAACTGGCACTCGCGACGGACCAATCGCATCATGGCGTGAACAGGTAACGTGCTGGAAGACGGGAATTTGGCGCGTATTTCCACTTCCTCGTAGAGAAAACTGCGTTTGTCCCCGGTGCTAATATGACTGACGCGGTAGACGGCTGTTGCTCGCATATACAAATAACCGTACGCTACCCCAACGTTTTTCGCCACCGTGTCTACTTGTACTTTGTCCACTTCACTCGTTTCTCGGATATTCCATATTGAGTAGTTTAAGTCGTGCCCGATAAAGTCATCAAGGAATGCTTCTTGTTTACCTGTAAAAAAACAAGAATTTTTAAGAAGATTCAACGTTCTGTTGGTTAAATGTATTGTACATATTACGATTGTGCGTGTTGTGGAAAAATTTTCATGTGTTCTGTAGCCGGATTACGTGATTTTAACGTACACAGTACGTCTATACCAAACGTGCCTGTTGAGTATGGCGGACTTACTGGCGCATCCACGTTGATCCACATGGCTCGCTGGATTGGTCCAATACTGGCTTGGTTCGTATCTGTTCGGGCAAGCTGATCTCTCCATGTCCTGGCACGCCAGGTCCCGATAAACGTAACCATCAAGCGCAACACAGCGAATGCCATTTTCCATCACGTTTTCCGCTGCCAGTCAGTACTAACCGTATTTGTACCGGTTGGCTGAACAAAATGGCAGTCTGGTTTACCATGGTGTGCTAAATCCGTCCATCACTTGATTGACGTCATCTTAGTATCATTCGAAAGAACAATCTTTTTAGCATAAAAAAATTAAGTCAAACCAAGATTAAGCTAAGGCTGACATTTTTTATGAATTGCTTTGAAAAACTGGGTGAGTTTACAGGATGTCCCGGAAGCGAAAATTTGAAATTACCTATTTCTGTATTATAAATCTCTGCTATTGAACTAATAACATTAATACAGCTCACGTCACTTTTTCGAATAGTTCCTCTTTTTTTTACAAAAAGAAACTGCAATATTCTAGCAATCGTGTTTAGCCAGTGCTCGGAACAACCGAAGCTGCGCACGAGTAATTTTCGTGAAATCCGCAAACAGTGTTTTTGAGAGCAAACTTTTTGACCAGCGCTTTTAAAACTGATCTGTTTCAATTTTTTTTCTGAAAAAACAATATGTTAGCTACATTTAAGACCGGAATTTTTCATTGCAACTTGCTATGCAGCTAACAATTTAAACAAAAAATATTCATAAAAATCAAATTAATAACCGGTATTTTTTGGAAAGTCACAATGTGTCATGACTGGATATTAATAGAATTCTTTTTTGAATGAGCCTAAACTGTTTGCGGTGGGACATCGGGTCTGCGAGAAACAAACCAAAACTGGAGACTGCCATTTTGTCCAGCCACCCGGTACTGCAGCAGCTGTAACTCGCAGCCGAATGATGATGTACGATTACCGGTCACGACAGTGTACTCGATGTCCACGTGATGCCGACGGTCGGGGTTTCCGGCACTTCGAACCAGATCAAAGCGCAGTTGCATGCTACCGGCGACGAAACTGGTCTGTGCTTGAGCGATGGATCTTCGCGTGAGATATATACTGGTACCATGATAAATAGCCTTTAGCAAGACTGCTGTTGAAGGTGCAAACAGCTGGTAAATCTCCACGCGGTCATTTGCAAGCAACACTGCCTCTCTGGAATTTGCATGAGCAGGTTTTAAAATAAAAATATATTTATGGGCGGAAAAAGTTTTTCGTACCGTATGTTAAAGTACAAACTGAATCTCGACGCCATCGGCGAACCATCGCAGACGACAGCCGTGACCGTTACTTGGCAGGAAGCCTGTGGGATTTCCCGATATCGCAGCGTACCGCCGTAACCCCGGTGAAGATGTCTCATGCCGGAAAGGCATGGTAATACGATCGTGTTGTTACACCCGTATTCCAGATCAATGTACAATCCTGCAAGTGTACACAATTGAACTTCATCCTCATTCCGTCAAACCGTCAGACCAGTATTTGAGCTTTCCAAACGTTTTAAAAGCCAATAAGTAACTTTGGCCGTACGATAGAACCGCTTTTTCTGGGCAGAGAGCATCGATTCCGAAAATCGGTTTTTGCGCCATACATGTAATAATCACATGCATCAGTATTTTTAAATTTAAACTGTACCGCTAATTTGCAAATACGAATTTTCATATCATTTGCAAATACGGATTTTCAATCGCCGTTATGAAAATCATTTTGTACAGCCGTACAGGTACCTGCTGATGTGCCATTTTCCAGTTCCACGGATGAAATCGCAGGAAGGAATGCAAACAACGCTGATAAACAAGTAACACGCAACCACAGCGGTTCTGTTTTCTTTGGATCAAAATAAATCGTGCTATGAAATGACATACTATAATTTTTCAGTAATTATCTTTGATAACAGCTTAAATATATCGGACCACAGCGAGCAGCATTTTTACCATACATAGCACAAACATCTACCCTCGTATAATACTGATTATATTTTCAGTTTTGACTCAAAGCTTGTAAAACAAGCTTCGTGAAAAAGTTAGTTTGTGTATGAATCTAGTAATGAATCAAAATAACGGCCAGAGAGATAAAGTGCAGAATGTACATGTACGTGACAGTTTCGAGATAGTTATCGCCATTCCCCTCTTTATGGACAGTACTATCGAACTAAGCTTGCGAACAGCGAACTTCACTGCAGCCTGTAAACACGTTTGTTTCGCTGATGATACTTTGCGGGCGTTTGTTGGCTGATTTAACACCTTTGTCCAACAGGGCAATCCAAACCGGAAATGACGTCAGTGGGTGCATTGTCTGGTTGCAGCTACCCGTGTGTGTTTGAACAGGAGCGCAAATTACTTATGCACAGAGACAGCGATATTTCCTCACCATTTACAGTATAATGATAGTCTTTTCCACTACAGATTGCGGGATAGGTAAGTACAGCGCGTACACGACACATTAAAAAATGAATGCCTTACTCGGCCTTAGTCGTCAGTTTTTAATTTTAACTATATGCCTTAAGGGAACTGCCATTAACATACTTCCATTATGGAAGTATGTTTGCTATTTAAGTATTTATGTAGGATAGTATTTACTTTTTATAATACGTTGATAACCACCATCGGCATTTATGTAAAGGCAATAACTTATAAATTATTCTTCGACATGCACAAAGTAAGCACATAATAATAGGTACACTGTACGCAATAATAATTTAAACCAAATTAAACAATCGCCTTTAATGCTGAACATGCTTTCCCAGCCCACACAACAATTTATTTCTGACAATCTGCAGACTGGAATACGGCTACTCCGCTGTACTGAAAAATCCACTTATCAAACCAGCGCTCCGTATCCTATTGCCAGGAATGACCCTCTGATTCCTTGATCGTTTCCGATCGGTGTTCCGGAGTGTCGTACGCGGTGAAGAAACAAAAACGTTTGAAATGCGTTGATTTTCCGTACAAGAACCCTCAAAATTTAATATTTAGACACTGAGGTAGACATGTCGGCCCGCGATGCTCACTGTCCCCCACATTGGCGTAATTGTGCGCATTGAAGCGCACGTAGGGCTCATCCAGAGACGTATAATTGTTGCGCGCATTTTCTCCCATCAACGGGTCGATGAGGTTGATCAGCTCGACAAACGTGGGCCGGTCTTTGGCCTCGTAGTGCCAACAGGCCTGCATAATGTCGTACCTGTAAGAAGAAAAACACAGCCGTACTTTACCGTTGTTTCTTTTGGGGGGCTATTGCAAAAACGCATCGACTGAATATTAAATTAATTCAGCAATCAGTTGGTAGACGGTAGATAGATTCTGGCAAAGTAAGGATTGTGTCATTTGCGCACGCACAGACTGACAGTTACCGTACCAAGCAACTGAAGCAATCTGCTCGTACAACACTGAAATTAATAATCAGCTGACATACGCCTTATATGGATTCCATACGCACCTAATTTTTGTTTATTTCAACTTTTGCGTCAACATTTACCAAAGAAAGTTAATGTTGGACATTCAAGCGACATATAAATTAATTTAAGTAATAATTCATTTAACTTACACTGTCCCTGGGCAGCCGGCGGGAACTGCCGGGCGCCCTCCGTTGTGCAGTAGATTCTTCAGTTTGATCAGTGATTCACTGGACATCCCCTTGATAACATCGTGATATGGTTGAGCACCAAAAGAAAATATTTCCCACATGACCACGCCGAAGGCCCACACGTCGGACTTCTCCGAAAACACCCGGTTTCGACTGTCCGCCTGTAATGTCTCTGGTGACATCCAGCGTACCGGCAACGGTGTCGTATCCTGAACATGAAAACACACCATTCGATAGCAACTTGTTAAAGCTTGCGAATTACTGGTCGCATTCCTACCGTTTTTGCCAAACGTATATACTCCGATTTCTCCGTGCAGTGTCGGGCCAACCCGAAATCGCAGATCTTGACCACTTTATCCTCGCAAACCAGGACATTGCGCGCGGCAAGATCACGATGGATGATGTTGTACAGCGCCAAATGTGTCATTCCACGACTGATTTGATAGGCAAAATTGACCAGATCATCCTCATGTAACGGCCACCCCGGTGGCCACGATTCATCTCGCTGCCCATTAGGAACCAGGTACCCATCGTATTCGTTTAAGTAATTCCGATACGGATCACGATCGTGGATCATCTGTTTATGTTTACGGAGGTAATCCAATAACGACCCGTGAGGAGCATATTCGAGGACTACGCGCAAGCGTCCGTCTACGAAAAATACCTTATGTAAGAAAGCATATCGTAACGAAGATATAAAGGTCACCCATATAAAACTATTAACAAAGACAAAAATTTAGGTAATACTACCGTATAGAATTTCAACAGGTCAGTTCAAAGGCCACCGATAAAAACTTCAAGTTCGAAAAAAAACTACAGTCCATAGATGTTAAGTTACAGAAACATATGTTCTACAAACCAGTGCCCAGTAAAGGCCACTCTGCTTTACCAGAAAATATCATTCCCAGAAGATTGATAATGTTCAAATGCCGCTTTTTGATCTGACTGTGCACTCGCACTTCCTCCAATTCCGACGCCTTTCGTCCGCTGTAGAGCGAGTGCAGTGCATCCATATCGAAAGTGGTCCTTGACCACCGCTTGTATACCGGATTGGCTTCTGTCTGATGGGTCCTAATCTCCTTAACAGCCACAGTACAGGGGCATCCAATTCCCGGAATCTTGATGGCCGTGGCTTTCCACACTTTTCCAAAGTGCCCCTCACCGATAACCTCCAGAATTTTTATATCCGATTCCGGTATTAAGAAAACATTCTTGAGGTAGGGTATTTTAAACGGGTGATGCGTAAGTTTCTCGTGGATGTATTTGCCGACGATTACGAGCAATATTAGCAGCATGGCAGCGCCCGTTACAATCATGGCAATGTGCCATATATCCAGTGTTTTGTCCAATAAATGTCCGTTGTCACTGCGGATAATTACATAATCCACAAGAAGTTCCGCGGTTTCATTGGATCCCGTGGGCTCTGTCGGGAATACCGAGACTTCCATGAAAAACTGCATGGGTTGTGTTGGAATGTCCCTAATATCAACAACGCGATGAATCTCCTTATCGTCGATATACCACACAATTAAATTCGGCTTCCAGTCCATTTTGTATATATGGAAATCCGCGGATAAATTTGCGTTGCTAAAGTATTTCTGCTTGACATATTCTCCATTATCCGCCGCTACTTCCACGGCAGAAGGAGATCGGCTCGAATAATCAGCTACGGTGAGGGCTCCTGATTTGCATGCCTCCTCGAAGTCGAACCGGCATTCGGGACGGACCAATCGCAGCAAAGCTTGGATCGGTAATGTGTCGGTACACGGGAATTTGGCGCGGATTTCCACTTCGCCGTAGAGGAAGCTGCATTTCTCCCCGGTGCTTATATGACTAACGCGGTAAGAGGCCGTTGTGCCGGTCATTATGCGTTCGGCTCGCATGTGTAAATAACCGTCGGCGACCGCCACGTTTTCCGCTGCCTTGTCGATCTGCACTTCGTCGTCCATTTCAATGGTTTCGTGGATATTCCATCTTGAGTGGTTTAAATCGTTCCCGGTAAAGTCATCACGAAAAGCTTCCTGGATGGTCAAATCTGGTAAAAATAGAACTTATGACAAAATAAATAGCTTGATAGCCTTTTTAATTCTATAGAACCGAACATATCTCAGAGACGATACTACCCGAACATGGGTCAATTGACCCAGGCACTTTAACTGGCGATTTTGTCTTGAGAGGGCAGGACTGACTAATGAGAGCGAGAATAGTCAGTTTATTTGTGCTGGGCAAAAGTGGGACAGAGCCCATTCATCTGCCAGTCATGCGGAAGTGTAGAACTGCCAATAATGTAGAAGAATGGCCCTATTGAATATTCCAATGTGTTGCCAACAAGAAACTATATCTAATGTTTTTACCACTGCTTGGGTCACCATGACCCACTCCGGTTCTATAGGGTTAAAGAAAACGTTTTCTACGGCTTATTTATTTTGAAAAATTAAAGGTCTTACTGTCACATTCCCGTTTATCCACATCCGCCGCTGGATTAGCACCATACAGATTCGGCTCGTATTGGTTTGGGCAGGTTATTCTCTCGATGTTCCTGCACACCAGATCCCGGTCAACATAACCGTCCAGTGCGGCGCAGCGAATCCCGTTGTCCATCACGTTCTCTGCTGCCAATTTAATACAGTTGATAAATAGTATACTTGTACTGTTGCTGATGCCAATCGTGATGTACGATTACCGGTCACGACGGTGTATTCGATCTCCACGCGATGCTGGCGGTCCGTTGTCTGGGCACTTCGCACCAGATCCAGGCGCACTTGCATGTTCCCGTTCACAAAGTTGGTCTGTGCTTGAGAGACGGATCTTCGTTTAGGATTTGCAACCATGCCACTGTACACCGTCTTCAATAACGCTGCGGTGGAAGGTGCAAGCAACTGGTAAATGTCCACGTGATCTTTCGACGGCAACACCACATCTCTGCAAATTCGGTATTCGGTTTAACAATGAAACCGGATTCGTCGACCAAACATTTTTTCGTACCGTATGTTGAAGTATAAACTAAAATTAGAGGCAATCGGTGAATCCTTGCAAGCGGCAGCAGTAACTGTTACTTGGCACGACGTCTGTGGCACTTTGGGAAATCGCAGCGTACCACCCTTGTTAACACGACCGGTGCCGGAAATGCAAGGCAATTCGAACGTATTATTACACTCGTTTTCCAGGTTAATGTAGGGTTCTGCAAGTATGCATACTTTACGACAATTTATTCTCGTCGGACCACCAACTGAAAAGACGAGCTGAAAAAAATTTAATGGCAACGCCGACGCGCATTTTGGTCAGACGCTGCCGCCGGCTTTTAGCCCCTCTGAAAACCGGGACGAAGCCACATGCGTTAAAGCGACTCGCACCTGGATGCGCTTTTTATAACACAGAGTTACCGGGTTGTGCTTCAAACGATATTACACAACGCTGCCTTAAATTACAGCACTGCAAATGCAAAGGCTTTCAGCTATGAACACCATCGATTTTTGGTACCTGTTGCAATCAATGTGCCATTTTCCAGTGCTACGGATGAAATCTCCGGCAGAAATGCAAGCAGTACGAACAAACAAATAGCCCACACGCACAGCGGAGCTGCCTTCTCGGAACCCCCAGAAATCATATTGTGCAAATTAATTATTGTATTTTAATTTTTTCTAACATATCTGCAGCAAGGGACAGTTTAGACGTCGCCCGACAGCGAAGAGCATTTTTGCAATACTTTGCAGAAGCACGAACTTTTACTACTGCATATTCTATGCACGTAAACCGAGATGCATACAAAAACTTTGTGTTTGAAGCTAGTAATGAGTCAACATAACGGTCAGCGCGATAAGGCGCAAATGTGCGTGATAGTAGTGAGATAGTAATCTTCCTTTCCCTCTTTATGGTAGCGAGAACCGTACTGCAAACAAAATTATGCTTTCTGTTTCGCTGTAAACACGTTTGTGTCGCTGGTGGATACTTAGCGGAAGTTATCTGATTTAACACTTTTGTCCAGCTGACCAACTCAACAGGAAATGACGTCAGTTGATACACTGTCTTGCTGCAGCTGCATCAGTTTTTACAAACAGTAGTGCAATTATGCAAAAACCAGACCCGAGATTCGAATCACCGAAACAATTGGTTAAACATATATCTTTTCTGTCTGCCATTTAATTCATTGGCTGCCGGCTGAACCGGCCGCAAGTACTTTGTACAGAGACTTTCAGTCTCATTTATAAAAAGGTGCTTTCTGTTAATTTTTATGCTTTCTGCCGATGATAATAAAATGGAACGCTTCGCAATGGGTGCAATTACGTAAAGGCAATGGAGGCAATTTTCTAGGTTGCTTTAAATTTTAGTGAACGCAGATCCCGCTAACTAGTATCAAGGTTGCCAATAATCAACGGTACCTATATATCGGTTGAAAATGAAAAACGCTTACAACCGAAGACAAGAAGAAAGAAAAAGGAAGAAAGCGGGAAGACAACTCCCAAAGGTAGTCGCTTCGTCGGTGTCGTGCGTCATTAACTGCTTAATCAATAATCACAACAGTTATTTCACAGACTGGACATTAAGCGTTGTTCTTGTAGTATTTACTTGAACCTCAGGTGTTGCTAGGACATAATTTTATAACTTCGCACGGCTCTTCCACGGCACGGCACGGCACGGCACGGCTCTTCCACGGCACAACTAGTTTTTACTGTCTATGCTTACTCTGTTCCCTTGGCAATTCTAATTATATGAATACTGATTATCTGTGCCAGGACTTCGGCCCTCTCCTTTGAGGCAAAGGATCTCGGCTTCTACTTCACCAATTTTGTTGCTTTAAAGTACATCAAAATTCTCTAAGTGCAGCGGTGGATCCAAGATTGTCGACTTTTTGCCAAAATCATTTGTCTAGGTCCAGTGGTCAATCATAAGCTTGTTACCATGGACGCAGTAAGAAATGCACACTGTTCTAATACAACTTGACCGAAACAGCAGAAATATCTGAGCTGCTAGTTAAGAATAAGTACGAGTACAATACAAAATAAAAATCCATGTAACTTACGTTAGTCATCATCACGTTAGTGATCTTTGCAAGTTATGTACTGTAAGTACAAGCAGACAGTCCGTGTTTCGATTAACTTATGTAAAGTGTATCATGATATTACTAAACATACGTACGGGTTTATTAAGGCTATGGCTATGTTGACTTAATTCGTTTAGAAAGGGCAACATTTATAGTTATTCAAAAACTTAAACAGTTTCTCAATCTACCTACTTACATAGTTAAATCCAAGAAAAATTCAGTACTAACAAACCCAGACATAAACCGAACGAGTCACTTTAAAATCGGTCTCAAAGTTACCACCCCAAAAAACTAACTAGTCCGAACACACTCAGGGGAGATTTGGGGAAGTCTAGTCACAAAGTGTACAATAAAAACCCCCAGCACCTTGCGAGAGCTTTTTTGAAAAAACAAAATTTTAAAGTTGTAAAGAGCGATAAACACTTTTCTAGTTGCTTCTTTCAGCAACAACTTCGGTAAAACTTAATTTTTTCAAAATCGCTCTCGCAGTTAAACTTTTGAGATGTTCACCCACCGACTGTGTGATTTTTGTAATAAAAAATGTGCTCCTCAAATGACTAGTTACGTTTCAAAGCTTATCGACCGCTTTTTAAACGGGTACCTTTGAAAGTTCATGCAAGTTTACATCAGTCATGTACATGCTGACTGTTACAGCCCACCACATGTATCAAACCAAGGAGACTATCCAGACAGGCGATTGTCAGCTTCCTACCACACTTATGTGTGACCAAAATCTATTGTCTTTCGGTGTTTGCTTTCATTCCACTGACCAGTAGAAGAGAAGTAGTAGAACCAGCGGTTTGATGGTAGTACACATAGCGGGCTCTCCTATTGGTCGGTTTAGCCTAAGTACCGCCCCCTATAGTCTAGGGTATACAAATAGCGGAATATGGTCTGTACACTGTACTGTATATACAAATAGCGTACAAATCAGCCTGATCTGATGGTGTGTACGAATAGCGTACAGTCCATGTACTGTGTACAATAGCGTATTGGTCGGTTTGATCTGTATACCGCCCATAATGCACCGCGTACAACAGTGTATTGGCTGACATTATATTACGATGCCACTTTAAACCAGATGTGCAGTGACTTGTGATCAAGTGCACAGGTCAAACTTTCCAAGTCATCATTCTTAGTTTTCACTTCTGTAAGTCACCATCTAAGGAATTATATCTGCAGCACTACAACTGGATTAACGTGCGTGATCGTGTGCTATCATTATGAAAGTTGTTTTGCTGGAAACTGCAAAGATCGTTTGCACGTTTGAAAGGGTTTTATTTTAATGTTATCATTGTTGATGTCCGCGTTTTGTTAATTTTGCACTCGGATCTGTGCTGTTTCTGGCATGCCTCTGACATACATCTGACTATCTGCAGGTGTGGGGCATCTATAAATGTCACACAATGCGTAGGTTTCCCAAACATCTGAACGTTTCTCCATGTCGTTTTCTCAAGTGGTTTATGACGTACCTAACTATCGTGAAGCTTGCACACAGTTCCCACCTGCGCCCTGTCAGATTCTGAAACATCTAACCACACACAAACGTGCATACGCTGTCCTTCGTGCCTCGAAGTCTAGAAATTGCTGCAGACAGCTGCATCTTTATCTGTGCAATCCTTCAACATGTAAGTTGCCGTACTCATCTGTACACTTGCACTGGAGTCTCTAATGCCATCCAACAAACTGCATGTTCTGTCCTTTGGCGACTTTGACTACACGTTTTCCCATAGAGAACTGTAAGAAAGCTACAGTAGAAGTCAAGCTTGAACCATAGAGTAAGTGTATATAGCACGCATCGTATTCCGTTTTCCATCATTGATTGTTCGTTTCCTAAAGTTTCTTCTCTGTTTTTAAGCCTTTGTGTGTTATCTCGAATACCGAGTTTATTACCAGTTGCGCCTACGGATTACGTTTACGGATTACTCATCGCAGGTAAGCAAAAAAATGTTTAACTTGGGCACAGTTTTGCGTTTTTATGCCGAGTTTCTGCAACAATGGTTGCATGAGAACTGGCCGGAGAGGGCAGAACATGTGCTTTCTCTTGATGCAATTGCCAATCTGTACGGGAAGCAGAAGCTCATTCGCGAATATCGGGAGGCTAATACGGTACAAAGCGGTGGATCAAGAGGACAGAAATCTGTAGACTGGACAAAGTACTTCGCCCTGGAAAAGATCAGCGAAAAGCAAACAAAGAAATTCTCGACATCGGAAATCACGTATCAGATCAAAATCGAAAACCTTAATCAACAATTCGACCCTGTTACCTCTATGGAAGCAATGCCCGAAGTCTTTAAAGCCATATTCAAAGTAATCACTAAAGAATTCGGACTCGACGATAGGATTGTGATCCTTCTCTCCAGTCGTACACTTAATCGCAAAGTCGATCTTCATATGAAAAAGCTTCAAGATTTCAAGATCGACGATCTCATGGATATGATGATTATGATTAATTCCAGCAACTCGTTCTGTATCGACGACAGTTTCGAAATTACCATTGTTCGGACCGTAATACCGGCTGGAGGAATGAAAAGAAAACATATTCATACAACGATTGACCGAAAAAGATTCAGTTTGTCCGTTGTTACAGTAACAACAGGAAACAATCTTTGCTTACCTGCAGCATTGGCGCTCGGCCATTTCAAGAACACTCACGATGTCAGCGGCAAAGACAAGATGAAATGGAAAGCTTTGATTAATCCTAGAGGGCGTAAGTTGGAAAAACTCGCGTGTCAGCTGGTCCAAGATGCTGATCTTACTATTGGAAAAATGTTTGGGCTGGAAGATTTGCCGGCTTTTCAACGCGTTTTAAAGTGTCAAGTCAAAGTTATTTCCGTGCAAGAGGAAACACTCTTATCGCGCAAGTGCCGGAGAAGAAGAAACCGGGAATGAAGCAGATTTACCTAATGTACGATAAAAATCATTTTGATCTTATAACGAAACCTTCTGGATACCATATGAAGAGTTACTACTGCACAGACTGCGATCAAGGATATGTCCGTAAGACAGACCATCGATGTGAACAAAGATGTGCCATGTGTTATCGCAGTAAAAGTGATTGCAAAGTCGATGACCCGAAGTTATGCCCCGATTGTGGACGAACTTTCACCAACAAAGAATGCTTCGAGGTTCATAAGGCTTTACGGAAAAATGGAAGGACACTCTGTGAAGATCTTTTTGTCTGCCCAAATTGTAACAAATTCGTGAATATGCTCAATCGCCCGGGTCAGGTTCATTGCTGCGACGAAATGTATTGCTCAACATGCAAAGACTGGATGCCCCAGGAATCACACAGGTGCTATCTCCAACCGCTTGAACCAGAAGAATTAAATGAAAATCCGAAGTACATTTTCTTTGATTTTGAAACTTACACTTCGGCAGATGGTACTCACATTCCAAACTACGTCGTCGCGCAGTATTCGTGCGGAGATGAATTTCGTTTCCCTCCTGACGGTACTCCTCTACTAGATTATGACGTCATCTCCAACTTCTGCACATGGCTTTTTCGCGAAGAGCATCGAGGCTATACGATAATTGCGCATAATCTGCGAGGATACGATGGACATTTCATTTTGGCCCACATGATAGACAATAACTTGAAGCCAGACATTCTCTGCCGTGGTAGTCAGCTGCTGAATATTCGATACAAGGCTTTGTCTATCAACGCAGTGGACACTCTCAACTTTGTGCAGTTGCCTTTGTCTAAATTTCCTAAAGCTGTCGGCCTTAAATCTGATGAGAAGAAAGGTGACTTCCCTCACAAAATTAATCAGCCGGAAAACTGGGATAAAATTATTCCCTTCCCGAACCCGTCTTCTTACGGTATTGAAGCAATGTGTGCCACCAAAAAAGTTGAATTTCTTAAATGGTATAAAGACGAGAAAACAAGAAGCAACGGCGTTTTCGACTTTCGGCAACAGTTAAGCAGCTACTGTTCAATGGACGTGTCAGTTCTCCGGAAATGTGCTCTTAAATTCCGAGATGATTTTATGGCTCTAGCGTGCATTGATCCTTTCAAATCCGTAACCATTGCTTCAGCGTGCTTGAAATTTTTTCGAACTTTTAATCTCCGCAAGGAAGAAATCAGAGTCATTTCAGCACACGGTTATCAAACTAACAGAATCACCAGCATGGAAGCAACACAGTGGCTGACCTGGGTCAACAAAACTCAAGCGGATTGCCGAATCGAGCATGGACGGAATGGAAAAGAAAAACGCATCAATGAGTATTTTGTGGACGGCTACGATCGATTTACTAACACGGTTTACGAATACAATGGATGCGTTTTCATGGACACCCGGACTGTACCAACGCAACTGACCGTTCACCTTTATCAAACAAGACTATGCAAGAAGTTTACGAAGAATATCAGATCAAAGTTTGTTCCATAAAGGCTCGGGGCTTCAACTTTGTGGAAATGTGGTCATGCCAGTGGCGCGAGCAGTTGAAGGTTCCAAACATTCGGGAGTATATGAGCGACATGTCCCTACGCAGTCCTCTCCAACCAAAAGAAGCATTTAAAGGCGGTCGTACTAACGCAAACAAGCTACTTTACGAATGCGGCCCGAATGAGAAGATCCATCACTTCGATATCGTCTCTCTGTATCCTTACGTTAACAAGAACTGCGTGTATCCCATCGGGCATCCGAAACTTATAACAGCAGATTTTAAGGATGTAAGCGAATATTTTGGATTTGTAAAGTGTACAGTGCTTGCACCGGGACATTGCTTGTTTCCTGTTTTGCCTGCAACTATAAACGGCAAGTTAATCTTCGCGCTCTGCCGCAAATGTGCAGAGCATCGGCAAAACGATTTTTGCACCCATAGCGGCAAGGAACGATTGCTGGAAGGTGTGTGGACTACTCCCGAATTGCAACATGCAATTTTACAAGGATATAAAGTTGTTGCTGTTCATGAAGTTTGGCATTGGGAAGCGCGGAAAGAAAAATTGTTCGAAGACTTTGTTAATACATTCCTCAAAGAAAAAATTCAGGCAAGCGGGTGGCCGAGTAACTGCGCCACAGAGTGTGAGCGGATAGAATTTGTGAGAAAAGTGAAGGACGTGGAGGGTATTGAACTGGACTTTTCACAAATTGAAGACAATCCCGGACGAAAGGCTGTTGCAAAGCTAATGCTGAACTCATTCTGGGGTAAATTTGGACAAAATGACAATCTTCATCAGACAAAAATTTTCTTCAAGCCGAAAGACTATTATGACCTTCTTGTATCAAAATCTACATGGATTCACAATGTCCATATCTTCAATCCTGAATGTGTCATGGCAACTATTTCCAAAATCGACGACTACTTAGAAGGATCGTGCACTGCTAATATCCCTATCGCTGCCTTTACTACAAGTTATGCACGGCTGAAACTTTTGGAAATGCTGGAGCTGTTAGGAGAACGAGTACTTTATTTCGACACTGATTCCGTTATTTTTGTTCAGCGGTCAGGTGAGTGGCAGCCACCAACAGGTACGATGCTTGGAGAATGGAGCAACCAGTTAGAATCGGGAGAGAGTCATATTGTCAAGTTTATTTCTCTGGGGCCCAAAGTTTATTACTACGAAACAGATACAGGAAGGGTAGAAAGCAAAATTAAAGGCTTCACTCAAAATGGATATACGGAGAATATCCTGACCAATTCTGGGGAAGGACTGGTTCAGACAGGTCAGAGTATGGACTACAGCCTTTGGAAATCGCTCTTGGAAAATGATGACCAAACGCTGCGCGTTGTATATCCCGAAACAATCAAGAGAAATGTCAACACTCATGAAATTAGCACCGTTCAGCTGACGAAAACTCTCAGACGAGTATACGATAAACGGATGCTAATGGACGATTATAGTACTTTACCGTTTGGAACTCGCAAGGAGTAAGTTAGTGTGCCCGTTCTGTACTTGTATAAAAAAGTTTCGCACTATTTTTTCGTTTTTGACAGCTAGCGGCCCATATTCGAAGGGATGCGCATGGACATGATGTCGCTGGAGCAAGTGTCGCAGTTCCGCAAATTAATTCCTTTAGTATGATTTTGCAGTTTGTAACTTTTAGCATATAATAAAAGCCAAAAAAAAAACATTTACATAAAAAAAGCAAGAAAAATAGAGGGCGAATGCACCAAATCTGTACCGGCTTTAGCTTGTCTGCGGCCAGGTTGAAGTCGTTATGGCTTTGGGCATTCGTCGCTGAAACAGAAGCTTTACTGATAATATATATGTGCTGTATGAAAGCACACCGAAAAGATGAAGAAACGTTGAGCACATATCGGAAGCGCAAGGTACTGCATCGAATGTAATGGAAGAATAATGTGAGATACCAAAATCGGAAGTATGGGTAGCAAAAGCGATGAGATGATGCGCGTTCAGTTCACCGAACTCGTATTCAAATCAAAACATTTGTGAAAACTACGGGAAGATGATATGAAAAACTTCCATTTTGCATCATTTTGCTGCGAAAACTTGTAGTTTTTCAGAATGAAAAAACGAAGATTTTTGTTTTGGGATTCCCATTGACTTAACATACATTTTCATAAATTTTCGGTAGTATTTCGTATTCACTTTTGGGAGTTTTTGGTTTCAATCAAATTGTTTTGTAAAACTCCGATTTCCGCACAAGCAAATGAAGCAAATATCGCATTTGCTGCACATTCTTTTTGAAAGGCAAACCAACTTTCGCATATGCTTGACGTGATAATCCCAACTTTTTTGCATGTTTGGCATAACATTTCCAACTTTGTTGCATGTTTGCCGTGACATTCACAACTTCCCTGCATATTTTAGCGTAACAATCCAACTTTCCTGCATGTTTCCCGTGACATTCCCAACTTTCTTGCATATGTGACACAACATTTTATGCTTTCCCCACAAGATAAGTATAACATTTCCAACTTTCTTGCATGTTTGACATGACAATTCCAACTTTGTTGCATATTTGACGCAACATTCCTATGTTGCCTGCATATGTGACACGACATTTTATGCTTTCCCACAAGATATGTATAATATTCTTGACTTCCTTACATGTTTTGGTACGACACTCTTAACTTTCCAACATGTTTAGTGTGCAATTCTCAAGCATCGCAGGTGTTTGTCGATGGGAAACGAATGAATGTTTGGCGCCAGTCAGCTAATCGCAGATCATTAGATTACAGTAATGACGGGAATAGAATGCACACCTGGCCGTTGGAATGTGGTAATTATCGCAGATGTAAGGTCACACCGACATTATTGATGGGAACAAAAAGCGTGCTTGGCGCCATTCACCTAATTGCACATCATTAGATTACGGTAATGATGGGGAATGGAATGCACACCTGGCCGTTGGAATGTGGTAATTATCGCAGATGTAAGATTACACCGACATTAATGATGCTAACGGAATGCATGCTCGGCGCCAGTCAGCTAATTGCACATCATTAGATTACGGTAATGATGAGAATGGAATGCACACCTGGCCGTTGGAATGTGGTAATTATCGCAGATTTAAGATTACACCGACATTAATGATGCTAACGGAATGCATGCTTGGTGCCAGGCAACTAGTTGCACATCATTAAATTACGGTAAGGATGGGGATGGAATGCACACCTGGCCGTTGGAATGCATTTGTGGCGCCAGTGAGACGTTGGAATGTCATAATTATCGCAGTTGTGAGGTTACACCGGCATTCATGATGGGAATGGAACGCGTATTTGGCGCCATTTAGCTAATTGCGTGTCACTGAATTACACAAATTACGGAATCGGAATGTAAACCTAGCACCAGTTTAAATGTGGAAGTGTGGTAATGTAAGTTCCCAAAATAAAGCAAAACGTATGGGAGCGCGCAAAAGTGAAAGTGCAAATACGCGAATTTTAGTACCATGCAGTGGGTCACTTTCCTTGACCGGAATGTTTTCTTCTGTTTGAATATAAAATGGTACTGTACTTAAATACGATCTACGCATACGAATTAAACTGATGCAGAATGCATTTGTAGACCGCCCGCGCAATCATCCGCTAATTTTCCGTACGAATCGTTACTGTACTCGGCTTCTGTGTTATAGAATTAGAGCCCCCCAAACAGTATACTGTACTGTCGTATACGGCTGCTGTTTCACAACAGTACGTAGCCGTAGTGAAAACTGATACTGATACGAAAGTGCCGTACGAAACCGTAAGCCAAAAAAAAAACAACATGGTTTCAGAATGAGCTAACCGTGCGCGGTACTGTTGTATACGGTATACGGTACGATCAATCCGATGATTTTTACCGTAAGCGCCATAGGAGTTGTATGCAGAAACCGAACGTAGCCGTACGAGAATTTGCTACTGTTTGAGAGATCTGCTATGTTAACAACCTAACAGTTGCAATTGCAAAACGTGGAAGAGCGGTTCTTTACATTGCAGTGATTGCACCCTGTGCAACTTATGCTCTTCGTTTAGTTTTTATGGAAATTTTCTCTTGTTTATGCTTCGAAATTCATGAGCAAAGTTTTTATACTCGTAAAACCATTCATTTCTGGCATCCTTGTTTGTCCGGAAATTTAAGCACCAGTTGAACAAAATGTGAAAATGCGCCCTTAAAGTGACCAAAACGAAATACATATTGAATAAACCTGTAGTACTCGTAGTACTAAGCAACTACAAAAAGCCTCTAATAATTTTCAAGGATTCCTTGAAAACCCCCACCGAAAGCCGGGGAAACAAAACCGACATCGGCCGCACGGATGGTTTTTTATCAAATAAAATGCATGTGTATGCATGTAAATTTTTTTGAGAAATAAAATGTATAGTGGCAGTTTTCTCAAACATGCTGAATCTAATAGCGTTTCCAGCTTTTTATTATATAAAGTTTTGTGCCGATCTCGGTGTCCAGGTTTGATTATTGAATACATTGTAAGCAGATCTTATTCTTTTATACCGATACCCTGTTTTTGAAACAGAACATTCACCCACCAGGACACATTTTCCGGGTCCAAATTCAGAAAATTCCCTTCTTTTGCAGGAAACTAGCAAATACCCATAGTATAATTAAAAAAAAATAATTTCATCTGCTGAGACTCAAGGGCGTGGCCAGTAAAAATAAATGAATATCATATTACTACATACTATTACAATACGATATTGCAGTACTAGTGCAGACTTTTTTCGCACTGTAATAATACTTATAATTCAGAAATAAATTCTTTTTTTTGCTAAAAGGTACGAGTACTGAACGACTGTGAAATCCTCCAAAATTAATTTCATGTGCAACTCTTACCGCCAACCATTGCAAATTTATAAAAAACAGACTGCAGATACAATAGTTCAGCAGGTGTCGGCCTATTCGAACACATTTTCATGCTGGTTTGTTTTGATTAGCTGACTTCCTTTTGATAACTATAATTTTTAGGTTTACTATAATGCGTACCCGTGCTTTGAGAGACTAAGAGACAAGTTTTGTTTGCTAATTTATAAAATATCAGAAATACTATATTGTCCATATGTCTGCCGTTCCTTTCGCTGCTATATTAGTTTACTCGTAGTCTCGTACCTGTTATCTATTTTTTTTAGTACGTACTGTAAACGTTATTCTGGGCGACGTCTTCTGCACGTGCAATAAGTTTTTAAGCATTTCGAATTTGTACAATACCGTTCGGTCGACGACTACATAAACAGCCTGTGCAATGCATTGTAATAATTGCATGTAGCGTTATGGTGTTCATTTTATTTTTTCTGGTCACGCCCGTGAGTTTCAGCACATGAAATTATTTTTTTTAATTTCACTATGGGTATTTGCTAGTTTCCTGCAAAAGATAAGAATTTTCTGAATTTGGACCCGGAAACTGTGCCCTGCTGAGATACAAACGTACACACAGCCAGCACTCTGCATCATGTGTGCGAAAACTGCGCTCCATGCAGTACTTGTTAGCAACGTTGTGCTGATACTAGCAACTTTGTGTCTGCTAGTGGCATACCTAAACGCATAGCGTTCCCATTTATCATATCTTAAGTTTTCCAGAAAATCCAATTATTAATAAGGGAAATATCAGTGTGAGAAGGTGTACGCTATGTACTAATTAGTAAGCAATACTCGTACTGATAGTACCATGTATTCTTTTAAATCGTGTAAGGTTTGTCAAATCCTATGGACCGTTGCAGATGTGATTATTTTCTCAGGAATATTATAGTAGATTTTCACAAACAAATTCAGATTTGTACTGAATTACTGAGTGCGAGAAATGTACCTTGGTCCGTAATCTGAGCAGGCAACTATAATCAACGCTGCGCAAGCAACGATGCGCAATCCTATTATAGATGTACTTAGACTAAGTCTCGTGCAATCACTCCAGCTGAGTGATTAGTATTGTCTCATATGGCGAAAGCGTTTCCAGTAATTGGATTACCGCAGTCTAACAAGATTAGTCACTTGCAGAGAAAAGTGGTGCCAACAACAAGTGGACGGGCCGACCAGCATCCCTGAGTTGCAGCGCAGTAGGCCAAACGGGCCCCTGAGGATAACAGCCGTTGTACGGCATAAAAATTCCACTTGTTGTTGTTTGATATACACTATACAGTATGTACGCAACACTGAATATACAAATATGTACCGTATCATGGCAAGCTAAATACTAGCGTATAGGAGCGGAGCCTAATCAACCACTCGCAAATGATGACCGCACGCTTTAATAAAGAAAGCAAACAAAGCTGTCGCCCAGCCGAATTGCACATCTACGCGGTCGGCTGCGTGCACTCTGTGCGACTGTCCGTTGCCAAGCAGGCTACATAAAAAACCCCAATCGTTAGCGTAATTTTGTGCTGAAAATAATTTCACCAGATATCGCAGCGTTTATAACATTTTAGTGTGAGGAAATATTACATTGCACTATTTTGTCCGTATGCTTGTCACTGATCAATAGCCACGTAGTGGAAGCCGCACGGGGCGGCATCTTGAGCGGTGTCGTCCGAATGTGCATCGGCTGTCCATGTTGCGTACAGCAATTCAACCGTGCGGCAGCATTGTTTGCCTACTTCGTTAAGGATAGGAATGTACGACATGTGAGGGCTGTTTAAAGAGAACAAAGGCGAGCGCCGCAGTTCTATCTCAGATTTATTTTGCCATAACCTTATCATACTGAGTAAAGATACAAATTGTCGAAAAATGGAAATGTTGCTTTAAGCCAACATAGTATAATGTCTTAACCTAGTGATTATAACAATGGAGAATGTTTTTATAAGTACTAATAATCTTTCCAAAATCAGTTTTATATAATTACTGTAATAGACTTTTCCAATACGAGCATGCCAAGCACAAATCCGTTATTAAATAATTACACCATTACAGTAAACCTGTGCATGACGCGTGGTTTTACACTCAAAATTAAAATAAATAAGTAAGGAGTACTTAGATGCTAACAAATGTGATGATTTGTGATTTTTGCATGTATTTCAAAATTGTGACATTTTTTATTGAAGATACGAATAATATAACATTTAAACGGCGCTTTTTTACGGTTCCATGCTGGCCGTTTATGCTTAACACAGTTAAGGCAATACAACCAAGGCACAACACTACACTACGTGATAGCAGCGGTCTTTAATCAGCCGCTTAGAAATGATGGCCGCCAGTCATAATTATTGGAAGATTAAACAAAGCTGTCTTCCGTCCGCTTTTTTACACATATGTTTAACGAGCCTTGTGTGAAATGCGCAACTGCTCGATGCTCATTGCCCAGTGTCGACATTATACAGTTTACAGCACAGTGTACTTCTGAAGTAAAAATAGCAAACTCGTAACTAGGCAAAATAATTCTGCTTCTAAACGGGGTAAAACTGTTTTTCTGAAAGATAAATGTTTTGCCTTGAGCTTCGTACTGTGTTATGAAAGCCTGAGCAATACTATTAATACTACTGTACCCAATGCCGGCTCCTGTATTATGTTGAACAAACCTTCCTGCTACATTTTCTAAAGAAACGATTTTTACAAAATAATTAGAATACATACAGATTTAACCACATTTACGGCAAAAAATGACCATTAGTATTTGAAAATCAGAACCGATGATTAATATTGCGGTAGAATCTATAATATTTGTAAATTGTGACAAATGTTACAATTTGATAAGCATCAGTTTTTTACGGCACTGGAAACCGGGTGTGTGAAGCAAGCGCTATGGGTGCGCATTGGCCGTTCACAGTTGCACACCAGGAAACGGACGGAAGGCAGCAATGTTTACCTACTTCGTTAAAGATTGGAACGTACATCGGTTGCTGACTGCAGGAGTACAGAGAGAGAATTTCATTGCTATCACGAAGTGTATGATTAGTGTATGATTAGCCATGGTACAACAAATGTACACGCGGCAGATTAGGCGCACGGCACAGCAAATGCGGGTTTTATTTATACACACAGATATCAGCCTGTTCTTAAGTCGGCAAAAGCCGATTAATATGAACAAGTTACATATTAACAATAAGATGTTGTGTGCGGCATGGCATATTTACCTCGCAACGTTCACCGCCGACGGCCTCTTTCACGGTTCCGCCAAAAGACAGAGAAGTGTACGGCAGAGAAGAGCCATATTATTACTGTGTAGATACACATCATACGTTTGAGTGCGAGTACTTAAGCTAATCCACGGGAGTCATTACAGCTAATCCGATTAGCCTGCCGCTGCAAGTGAAGTACGCAATAAATAGACCGAGTGCTTAAGACACTCGTTAACTAATTACTTAAGTTAACTAGCAACATTTTATTTGAACAAATATCGCATGAGTTTATGTTGCACGGAGTGATTGGTTTAAGCCCTCGCCCTCTATCCCACCGGACGCAAACTACGCACTACGGACTTAACTAGTGCTAACAAGTACCATTTTGGTACACTGCGCATTGTCAAGATATTGAGTTTTTTCACTTTGCGAATGCATAAAAATGTACGGCAAATATATTTCTTTTATATTCAACTGATGGCGTACTAGGTGTTTAATATAAAAGTTTTCGTAAAATGTTCGCCATAACTTTGCTCCCACTTGACTACAACGCCTCAGATTGTCTGCTACTGGGTTTGTTTGGCTCAAGCCATGTTTACCCAGTAAGCGCTATGGCCGAGTTCGCTGTTAACTGCCGCACTTTAGCCACGCCCGAGCCTTTAGCCCCGACCCAACGCGTTAGACCAATTACTCCATTGCGCCTATTTTACGTAGCAAGGAAAGCATAACATGCGGTGATTCCATGTTTTTTCACAAAAAAAAACAAATGATACCATTACAAATTAGTCTACAATATAGCCCAAATAGTCCTGAAAATTAGTGATTTGCCGAAGAGCACAGTATCTACGTTTCATTTTACCAGCTCACTGTGAGGACGGTATATGCAGCGCTAAAGATAAGCATTATAATTATACGAATTACGTAGAATAAGATATTCATTACAGCTGCGTTCACGGGTGACCTTTTGGGTTTAACTGCGTGCAAGGCGTTTGGGGATGGGTGTTGGCTGTGAGCGAGAGTAGTTTATTTTGTTTTAATTAATTTATTACAAATATAACATTTTTGGAAATTTTTTTATTTCACCATTTTCTACATAATTACTCGGGAAACTGGACTCACATATCTAACTTCTCAACGAAAATGCAGAAAAGTACTGTAGTACTGCGAATTTTTTGTTGTACATAGTAAGTACTGTTCATAGTAAGTTTTTGTACATAGTAAATACTGTACATTTTTCCGTAATTCTATTGTGCAATGGTAGAAGGAAAAGTTTTTTTAGTTCTTTCAAGGAATTGCTAATTAAAGGCGAATATGGGCGCAATATGTACGTACCAACTATTTAATGTCAAGCAGACAAGAGATTTCCAAAAGAGAACCAGCGGCTGCACTACTTGTACAGTATATTTGGAGATTTTAATATAATTATATGCATCCACGAGGAACGAGAGCGCAGCTTGGGGACAATGCCAATGCAACACACTCGAAAGCTAGACTGCCCTGTTGAGCTAAAAGGTCACGGCCAATGCCTTTGTTAATAAAGCCACGCCTTCGCAAGCAGCGCATATCCATTTTTTGTTTGTTAAGAGCACTTCCGTTTAGAGCGCGAAAGCTCGGAAACTAGACGCAGCAAAAAGGAAAAAAAACACTTGTGTCACAGTCGAATTCGGAAAATGAGGAAAAACATTCTCAATCAACCCATACGTAAACGTGAAAAAGCTTCAAATAAAATTGCCGTGCATGTAGCCACATATACGTGTTTTTTTCCCGTGCACGCAACATCGCTTTAAAGTATTATACAACATGGATGTGAGCAACCGAAAGAATTAGCGCCCGGTATTTTGGCTTAGCGGCCTTTCTGCAAATTTCTTGCGCGTTACAGCTTTCTCGGTTGTCAAAGTTGAAATTATACTCGTCTTCATCGCTGATACAGGAATGCTAGGCCAGTACTTTAGTTGTATTTTGGAAAATACAATAGGAATCTTACAACAATCGTAGAAAAAAAGTATGCACGAGAGGTGAATTTGTTGTAACATTTTCTTTGTTTTAATTCTCAAGAAGTATGGACGTCGGCAAGATGTGAGAAAAAATGTTGTACAACAGAAAATTTTTTGGTAAGTCGATGTTGTAGGAGGAAGGGACGGACTTCTCTTTCTTTTGCAACACTGCAGAATATATTGGCCAGTGGCTGATTTTCTCAGCATCACTATATTTGAGTGTAAAACTCTACGTGTGGTGATACTCTTAACTTAATATCATTATGATGTAACCTGTGAACTGATTATCATAACCTGAAGGAATACACACCGAAGGTAGCGAATACGTCTTCTTAGCATGCATTACGCTGCATAATTTTATGTGCAACACTAACGGGGCGGTATCGCACAGGTATATTCTCTGCCGAGTTCGTTGATGCCGAGCAGGAAAATGGGAAACTTACTAATAGAGAGTGGCCAAAAATTATTAAAGAAGGTGGTAACGGTTGGCAAGCATTTGACAAGCGCTCATCCAGACACCAATTCGACATAATCAAAAATCAGTTTTGTGAATGCTATGTGAGTGAAAATAGGACGTGTCGAGTGGCAAGAGCACAGGGAGTTGGGCCTTAAAAAGCCTTCCAGTTAAAAGTTTTTAATGGTTTTTACTCTACAAGTTATGCGCTATTTTTTACTACAAATCTTTGCGCTGTTTAGTGCCAACAAAACTATGTTTCTCATAATTATTGTATTGTTAAAGCTGTACCAATAACGATTTTAGAAATTCTATTTACTGTAGTAAACTGCATAAGTCTGCATTCATATTACAGTATAATGGTTTTTCGGCTTAATAGCGGACGTGATTGATGTACTGCATTTCTGTGCGTTTTCGTGTGGTCAGTGGTATTATAAAAGTAATAAAATGTTTTGCTTATAAAAATAAGCGTAACAATCTCCGCCAGTTGCGTGAGTGATGGGTTGGCTTAAATTGGAGATGTGGTTGAAGTATGACCGAAAATTGTTGCAGAAAGTAAAAAATTGTACACCATTGCCACAACACCCTGGAAATTACGAATGTTGTAATGTGTGGCGCTTTGTTTTGTCGGGGAGCGCACAGCCGTAACCATTAACTATAATAACATTGTCATGCCCGCTGCAGACTAGATTTTGTATTTAGGCGTATGAGTATTTAAGCCGATTAGCTGCATTACTTTAATAAAGTAAGATTTACCATTCGACATTAACGTCGCAACGGCCGTTGCCGTCGGCACCTTGAATCCACTTGAAGCCCGTCTGTAATACGTCGAGACAGATTATATTATGCAGTCATAATAGAATCATACCGGGTATATGCACTTCATTAGTCAGCTACTTAAGCCAAATAGCATTATTTATGTGATCAAATATCGTTAAGCCAGTATCAATCAGCAGTTGGCTGAAAAAAGTTTATGCTGCTGTACATCTAACACCGCGCAATCTTATTCCGTAATTTCGATTACAAGTGTAAAAGTAGCCTGTATGTTAGTGCAATAAAACGCTATTAGCGATCGCTACCGCACTATGTCTACCACAATGGCAAATTTACTCCTTTCAAAATTTATAATTAAAACAAATAGGAAATAATACTGTTTTTTTACTTTACATCGAAAGTACATAATTTTGGCTAATATTTGGCATGCACCAGCGATGTCGAATGCATGTTAATAGTGAATAGCGTAGTGCGCCGCCCCGCAATATGGTGTTTTGGCACAATCCGCGAATTTGTATTTTGTCACTGTGCTAATTCAACCAAAATCATGGGACAAGCTTGTACATGCGCTGATTTATGTGTTACCATTGTCGCACTACAATAGTACAGACAGACAGAGTCGTCTTCAAAATAAATAACGTACATAATTATTAGTATTAAATATTAATGATAAACATGAATTGTAAACCTGCACGCAGATGCTCTAGCAGTCTGACACTGGACTAACTGTTTCATTCGTTATTTTTGCTGATTTTCGTAATTATAGTGCATTGGTAGTTTGATACATAGTACGCACTCAATTTCACTGCCCTTTTGTGGCAAGTAGCGTACTTAATATGCAAATGATGTTATGTGTATTATTTACTGCGTAATGTTGTTTCTTATATAAATATTATATATTGTATTACATATACTTCTGTAGTAAATAATGTAAGTGAATGCGAGCTGTGCAAATTCAGCAAGGAATTTTATTGATGAAAACCCATTTTATCGCGACGCAGACAACAACGGCAACGAAACAAAAACCCACACAGAAAAAGCTGCAGTCAAGCGCTTCAGATGTTGAAGGTAGTTAGAAAACCTAGCAAATCGACAATCTTTGCATTGAAATGAAATGAGGAAATAGAAAAAAGCAATAGAAAAAATAGCAAAAAATAGGAAAAAGTACAGACGCCAACAGAGAACGATGGATAGACAGGCGCGCGGCGGTGGGCAGACAGGAAGACGGACGGCGGTAGGGCAGACAAGAAGACGGGCGGCGATGGCAGGCGGGCAGCCGACAGTCTTATATGAACAAGCGCCGGCAAGCCCGCTTGAGGATACGCTTCTTGCACAAGGGGCAGTCTTTGCCATACTGCGGGACAATGCAGTCGTTGCAGAAGACGTGCCCGCACGTTCCGGTGACAAAATGTCCGCCTGGGCGTGAAAGGACCTCTTCCATGAGGTCCCAACAGACGGGGCACTTGGGGCGGCTGGTGTGCCGGAGGCAGCGCTTGCGGTGATGGCGGAGGCAGCGCTTGCGGCGTTGGCGGAGGCAGCGCTTGCGGCGGTGGCGGAGGCAGCGGCTGCGGTGGTGGGGGTTGCAACGGAGACAACGGCTGCGGCAACGGCGCTGCGCGGTATAGGGCCGGGGACGCGGAGCTAGACGGCAATGGTGCTACGCGATACAGGTGCGGGGCTGCCGGTGATCGGGACGATGGCGATGCTGCTGGGCCCCATGACGGCCCGGGAACGGGGCTTTGCCACACGTGCGAGGGCCCCGGTACTGGGCTGTTCGGCGGCCGGGGATCCGGGGAGGATGGAACAGCCTCCACGGCAGCTGGGCGTGGCCTGAGTTTCGGAGGCGAGAACTCCGGAGAGCCTGGCGGTGAAGGTGACATCCATTCCATCAACCACGACAACGGGGTGAAATCCGCGAAGGCTTCCCGAAAGGGCGAAGGAGCCCGGGATTCACTAACGGGTGTCTGGTACCCGTAACAGAGGAAAGGATCGTCCGGTGGTGAAATCACATCGATGATTTCCACGGACGGGGCCGGGGATGGAGGTTCTTCGGGAGGGGCGAAACTGACATTTCGGCGCCATCATCCCAAACTACCGGCTGGGGGGCATCCGACGGATCTGCCGGTACGGGGGCCAACGACGGATCATCGAACGGAATGTCGTCAGTCGGAGGCGGATCTGCGAACGGAACGGCATCAGTTGGAGGCGAGTCCGGGGGGCGCGAACGGGTTTGATGCCCGCGGCCGACGTGTAGCGTCGGAGGACAAGCCGCCGGATCCGGCGGGGCGATGTCCTCCAGATCTCCATCTCCAGTACGACTGAACAGCCCTCGAAAGGTACTCGACAGTACCCGATGGAAAGTGCGCTTCTTAACCCGGCGTCCAAGGCGCTCCCGCACACGGGAGAGCGCTTCCCTGCGGGAAACGTAACCCGTGGGCGGGCGGCTGTCTTCGATGCGGAATAAATACAGCATGGCTGCACATAGCCTTGCAACAAGAGCTGACGATGCCATGGCGGCAAAATTTTTTCAAAAAATGAGAAAAATCGTAAAAATTAATTCCGTGCAGAAGCTTTTATAGATCCATATGAACGGGTGTAAAATGTGGATGGGCTAACGATGACCCTTATTGGACAGTTTTCGTCTGCACTTGGCAGCCATGCCTGTGCTGTGCCTAGGCGCAGGGAACTGTATTTATTCCCGCAACAGCTAACGTGGGCGGGGCACAATGTGGGAGTGCGAGCTTATTGGTAGGTTGCGTTGACATAAACGCAATGAAGATCTGTACAATCTGGTGATATAATGGATACAGTTAGAATTGTGTTGTCATGCACGCCCACTGTCCGAAATCTAAGCAAAAGACACGTTTAATCGGGGAAGGGCCTAATATTATTGTGTATACTGAACTTGAATTGCACTCAGAGAAGAGTAAAAATAGTAATAAAATATGTGTTAGATAGTTTTTAGGTAAAATATATATATATAAGTTACATAAAATATGTAGAATACATTTTAATCTAAAGAATCTGTCCGTTGCAAAGACAGAACGCGTATCAGATAACTAAAAAGCATGGGAAGAACACGCCCGTAGGCATTCCCGATGACATCATACAAATGACATCATACTCGCGCACTCGCTTATCTCGGGGAAGAGCATAATATTAAAACGTACACAACATTTGTACTGCACTCAGAGCAAAGCAGTAATAAAACATAAGTTAGATAGTTTTTTAGGTAAAATATATATAAATTACATAAAATATGTAAAATAGATTTTATTACGTTTGCGCTGCTCCTCTTCTACCAGTGCTCGATTTATGGCTGTCAGTAAAACAAAAGATGTAGATCACAAATCTTTGCTCCCCATTGCTTTCATTGAATATGCGCAAACTCGTATATGCGTACGTAATGGTGAGCCGAGCAAGTCACTGCTTCCACCGTTACTCCGCTTACTAAGTTAACTTAAAAATTCATATTTCATAACCCCGCAATCCTGTCACTTCGGTCTTTCTGCCATCTAACAGAGCGGTCTTCGATCTATATAGCGGTTTCTTTTTTGCAAAACGGCATTTTAGAATTAAAGCCATCATAGCCATCCCCTTAATATTATGACAGTCTGTAAGCGACCGCAAAGCAACACATCCTTGGAATTACTCTGTACTTAGTTTCTAATAGTCATCGGCCAATATTCATCCGTGCTGGGCTTGTAATTTTATATTTGTTGGAGCAATGGTCCTTGAAAGGACTACGCTGTATGTTTATTCAACAACAACAACAACAACAACAACGGCTCTTCCAGTAAGTAATAAACGTTTAAAAAGCAGATAATATTCAACAGGGGCTATTCGAGACCCCCATCGACCATGTACTATTTTTTTAAGCCAAATCTGACCACGTATTAATGATCAGCAAATTTTTCTGATCTAGAAAATATTTTTTAAAATTTTTTTCGGAACAAAAAAATTCTGACTGCCAGTCCCCTAAGCCCCCCACAGTATCCTGGGCGGTAGCAATGGGACAAGGGGCAAAAATTTTATTTTCGTTTTGTTTTCACTGTTTCTAGGTAAATCAATAACGCTGAACTCGAATTTGATGTTAAAAACTGATATAAACAGTGTGGAAGAACCTTTGGCTGAGAAGAATGTCGATAAGCGATGTCACCTGAGTTGTGCAAATACTTGTTTGTTTTTACGTAAATCTTTTCGTGCTCAGCTCAAAATAAATTTTTAACATCAAATTCGAATTCAGCGTTATTGAATTACCTATAAACAGTGAAAACAAAACGAAAATAAAATTTTTGCACCCTGGTCCCATTGCTACCGCCAAGGATACTGTGGGGGGCTTAGGGGACTGGCAGTCAGAATTTTTTGGTTCCGAAAAAAATTTCAAAAAATACTTTCTAGTTCAAAAAAATTCGCTGATCATTAATACGTGGTCAGAATTGGCTTAAAAAAATAGTACATGGTCGATGGGGGTCTCGAATAGCCCCTGATATTCAACGCTCTGTTATCGCAAAGGAAAAACCAGAATGGAGATTTTCTTTCATTTTATTGTCACCTTTGCTGTGTGTCATACTATGGCTTGCCCCGCTAAGAGATGGTTGAGCCGGGAAGAAAGTAAGTACTAGTAGCAGGCAACAGGTAATTTACTTTGATTTGGCTTGTGGAACAAATTCTATTAAAAAACTTTGTAATACGCATTTAACTTAAGAACCCGTATTTACATATTACTGTACTGTGTCCAAACGTAATAGTACTCTGTATGTCAATAAACACTGGGCTAAATCATTTCGGTTAGTACGTACGTGCGTTGGTACGTACAGCTGATGTCTCTTGATTATACAATTTTTCACAACACAGACGAACACAGTTGGGTTTCTCGTTTCGTTAAAATTTTGTGTAAGTATTTGGAGGATCGCCGCCGTCTGAACCGTTCAATAGGGCCAGCTACGACGTCACAAACTGTAGTGGCACCATATAAATTAGCGTAGATATTCTGCAGTGAATTTCCATTTGTGATCGTTTAACGGTTGTTGACCTGTATCAGCTCAAGAAACAAATTCGCGCTTTTTAAAAGGAATACTTGAATAATTGAATTCATACTGACATTATTTTTTTCCAGAAACTGCAGGCGGATGCGCAGTGCGCACTGTAACATACCTCAAAAAAATACTTTGTGAAGCACTTTAAAATTTTTATCATTATAGTCCTAGAGCGACTAGATGCTGCCCGTTTCAGAAACCCGAGCGGGTCAGTACACCTAGGAAACCTCACCAATCCGTCTTGGCACCCGTATGCCCTTCGCAATGTCATCTTAATCAAGGCAGCGGAACGAGCGCCGGTAACGTTCCACTGCCACGACACCCGTTCTACGCGTCCTGACGGCAACAGCCACGCGGCGATCGGCTGGAATGACATGGAATTCACCAGGCCGGACAGTGGACCGGAGAAGAGCCGCAGCGCCACCGCTTGTGGATGTACCAACGCCACCGGATCGCTGGTTGGATTCAAAGTACATCCGCACAACAGCACCTTCCTCACTGTCACATTAAAGGACTTCAGCCACTCCAGTACCGGGCGCTACGAATGCCGATGGTACAGTGGGGCCGAGGTCTTTGTCAGTCAGCGGTATGTCGTCAGCGCTGTGTTCACCGCGCAGCAGCTCTTCACTCCGCCCATGAAGAACGTCACCGCTAAGATCGGGGAGCGCGTGGAGATGCGCTGCTGTGTGCGATTCGACAGTATGTTCGGCGGTCTGGAGCCGCGGTTTATGTGGACCAACGATCACGACATCCTGCTAGCCAATTACGCAGATCATCTGCGCCATGTAGTGCGGCGTCGGAAAGGTATGATTTGGTGGCAGAAAGCGATCGAGGGGAAGTGCTACATGGCGCTGATTATTGAGTCGGTGAAGCGGGAGGACGCTGGCCGGTATAGCTGCTGGTTCCGGGCGGATGATGTGCTGGAAGAATGGCTGGTGCAGAACGCGTTTTTGACAGTAACGGATTAGGCCGGTTTGCCTAAACGACCAAGTAAGATTTGCATACTGAACCTACGAATAATTTATAACAGAATCATTGAATTTCCCCAGATGTACAGATACACAGTTATACCGCTATTCGGTTTCGGTATAATCGAACGTTCTTTCAGCCGCTAAAGGTCACTGTAAAAAGGTACACGTAAAAAGATTTTAAGTTTAATCACAAAAGCACGATCATCTCCCTTGGCCGGTTGGCTGGCAAAAGGCAATTACGCGGTGCTAAAGGTAGATATTGCTCACATGGCAGCACCAAACGACCTCGCACCTAACTTTCCGAATGCAGCCCTTCCTCCAGACTTAGGTAGCAGCCATCTTACGGGAACCCTCGCATCGTGGAATCCCAAAATGAAATGCTTTTAACGGTATCCGTTTTTATGGCGTAATTCGGTTGTTGTTCAACGACATCTTTATTTTCTAAGAGCAGCGACACGTTGTCCTATTGATTTTAAGGCATGAGTAAAAATTTTGAAGGCTCCGCATACCACCTTTATACCACCTTTGGCTCCTAATACCACCTTTCGTACCACCTTTGGCTCCTAGTACCACCTTTTGGCCACTTTTGACTCCGCATACCACCATTTGTTTAATACTTAACTTCCGCAAGTGTCTATCCATTTTTAATTTTTTATATCTGGAATAACTGAATGATTACCTAGATTGCGCAGCTACATCCATATCTGCACGCTGGGCTTCGTACAATCCCGCATCTAAAGCGATATGAAATAAAATCCCGGATTGGTAATTCTCAGGGCTTCTCCTCCGGTGCGTCTTTTTAGTGGAAGCAGCTTTTTTTCTCAAATTATTCTAAAATCCATTTTCGAATACCTTGCCGGTATACGATGTCTCTGCCGGGCTTCTTTTGTAGAAAAGGACATATGCGAATGCCGCAGCAAATGGCCCACAGTCAACACCATTTTTATATCATTTTTATTAAAAGTTGAAAAAAAGGTTATGGTGGTATGCGGAGTCAAACGTGGTGTGCAAAAGGTGGTATTAGGAGCCAAAGGCGGTACGAAAGGTGGTATTAGGAGCCTAAGGTGGTAAACGGTGGTATGAGGACCTTCACCAAAATTTTATAGAGCTTTTAGTTGGCTTTAGTTTCAAACCGAACCGGTTAAACTTTGCTCCTTCATTCAAAGTGGAGATACGAGAAGGTTATTTGCACGCTTTAATGTTGGCAGCCGAATGAATGCGCTGAGTTGCTGCATGGATTCGCATTTGACCTATGGCACGGCTAGTAGGAATACAAGTTAAATTTTCCCGGGCATAAGTTTTGGCTTGTATCCACAGAATCCCGCAGTTTTTTCTGTTTATCCTTTATGCATCCTCCAAAATTTCAATTTTTTTAGGCACTGCCGTACCACACTATATCTCTGCAGTATCCTTCAGGCTTCAGAAATCCATAAAATGACGGTAAATAGGGGGTGCACGATACCATAAACTTACCACTTTCCTTAGATGTTATAATAAGTTCATTACAGTATACAATTACATTGAAGGACTCAAAAATCGTTCATAAAGTGACCGGCATTTTTAACATGATACGTATTACTATGCTCGGTAACAACTAACAAAAGGTTGTTACCGAGCAGTTCCGGGCTGGTCCTATGTGGCTCGTGTAACAGCAATCTTTACCCACCCTGCGGGATCGCCATTTCTTTTCCGTTCGCCCTTTCAGCAATTAGAATTACTGTATTTTACTTATGGTAAGGCATACTATATATTATATTTTAATTGTACTCCACATGAATTTGTGCACACTCCACATTCCACAATACATACTCCACAATAGTACAATACTTACTAAACGATGGAATCAATATGTTGCCATACGATATGGTGGCCCTGGCTATATTCGCAATGCGTACATAGTACTTTGCCTCAGCCATAAAATTAATGTACAGTAGGTACGGGTTTTTACTATCGATCTTGACGGCAGCGTAATGCTGGAAGTATCAGGTTTGCACATGTCAGTGAATGGATGCGCATGGTGCCAATGTTGTTGTATGTTGTTATCGATCGAATACTCACTCCAGACGGTAGACGCAAAATGCCTACTATTTGACTTTGCTACGCCATTTGGTTTTAAAGAGGAAAGCGGGTCCCTTTTTCTATTTTTGCAACGCGAAGAGATCCGAATTTAGAAACTATAATACATTTTCTGCATTAACCATTGTGGTACAGTATATGCCAAGTCTCTGTCTGCTCCCTAATGCTTCGTAAAGAAATCTGGAATGGACATAAGCAGTATTGATCTAATTCGGGTGCATCGATACTATCAGGATTTCTTCGTGGATGTAGTAGGTGATGAAAACTGTTTTTATCGCGGTTATGTTTTGGATGTTCAAAGTAATGGACTTATAGTGAGTGCCAGCAAAAACAGCGATGCGCAGTTGATTGAATGGAGAAATTTGCGTGAGGGTGAGCGTTCGTCTAACAGGAATCGTTCGATCAGCTCAAGAATCACGCACATCGAGGTATTAGCGAATTTGAACGCCAATGCGAAAGCAACAGAAAGATGGCATCTCAGCGAAATTGTTACTCAAAAGCGGATAAAAATATTCTTCAAGAAGATTATAATATTTCGCGTGCGTATAAACACGGTCAGAGGAGACGTTATAAGGACTATTATCAGTGATGGAAAATACGACGCACGGATCCGCCGCCCCATAAGGCACCGCAGCGTCCTCAGACCGCGATCATTTTTCAAGACATTCATTTCAGTGGCAACAACCATTTCCTTTATCGGTAAACATCCCTTCAAACGTCCCGACACTTCGTTGTGGGAGTTTTTGTCAATTATAAATAAATGCCAAGAATGTCGATGGTTTGCCAGTTGGTGGCTAGATAAAACGGAAACAAAAATCATCAGTGCGCACGAGAACGGCGTGTATGTTTTAAGCGGGAAAAAATTAACCAAAAGGCAAATTCAAGGCTGCCAAGAGCGTTTAAGTCAGTTGCCCATCTTCTTGGAAACCTTTGTGAAACCGATTGGTTCTGTAAACCAGTCAAAACGTTGGTCGACGTCGGTCGCAGATGTGGTAGCCGCTCCAGGTAATCAATGTCCGAATGATATTGTCCATGTTGCGAGTTAAGACCAATGCTTCATAGCGTTAATGAAGCACTTCCGTCTTATCATAACGAGCTTGCAAGGATTAAATTTTGTCTTTTTAGCCATTCCTAATTTCGACTACAATGTGGAGATATTGTGCGCCCCCAAGTTCTCGATCTTCAGTTATGTAGACGTTTGCCATCTAAACCTGTTAAGAAGGTAACTCACTAAGCCCGGGTAGCTTTTGGATAGTATTTAATGTACTTCACAAACTGCAACTCGCACAAATCTGACTTCTGCCAGAGTGGTTGATACCAATTAATTAGAAGGCATGGCCGTGCGCCATGATATCGGTCGGTCGTGGACAGGGGCATTAAGCTGGACTGACGCCGGACGGTTATGAATTGGACGCTGAAAGCAGGTTTCGACTAGAATTTAAAAGCAACCGTACAGATATTATTTCTTTGTCGGTGCCCATACTGGCCGTACACGAATAAAATATGGCCATACCCGTCCGGTGTTCGTTCGACTTGATGACTTCTGCCACGGCCGTGCTGTGTAAGGTCACTGTCCGTCCATGTCCGCTAATTACAGTCATCTACGTAGATACTAGGCATCGGCGTGACAGAAGAAAGCGTCCAGGTAGGCTGTTATTACGGAATACGGATAATAATCAACTTTGAACAGGAGTAAGTGCTTAGGCAGTAGTTTCATTGGCAATGGTCTTGATGACTTCTGCCACGGGCGTGCTGTGTAAGGTCACTGTCGTCCATGTCCGCAATTACAGTCATCCCGTTACTAGGCATCACATCCAGAAGAAACCCAATGTCATATTACGGAATACAAAAATCAACTTTGAACAGGAGTAAGTGCTTAGGCAGTAGTTTCATTGGCAATGGTCCAGTGGGCGTGGCAAAAAGAATCTAGTTCCACGTTTAAAATGTATACAGATCGCTACGGCACGGACCCGCACCAAAAGCCCACTACATACACATATTGACACCAATGTCATACAACAACAAAACACAAATTGGGTACCATGTACCGGGTCACTCCCCTTAATATTTGACCGAAGCGTAGTAAAGTCCTCTGTGCGAGTGTGTAATCAAAATATATTATCCGTCGTCACCATCACAGAATGCTGGGTATGGGGCTATGCGACCATTTAGTCCTACATTGTACATGCGCGTTGGCCGCATATACGAGTACTTACGCCACTTGTAAGTAACTCGTGATGTCTGTCCGTGCACACCAAATGCACATGTACACTGCAAATGCTCTGGTAAGTCCCGGTTTAAATGCGCCTGCACTTAAACCGGTACAATCCTTCGCCGGCCCAGAAACACATTCTGCGTAAATTGCCGCCTGTGTTGTTTCCCTTTCCGAATCATTAGAATGCGTATCGATGTGCTGACCCGTACAGTAAAAGTGGTCGACTTCGAAAAAGAAACCGAAATACTCGTACTTTTGGGAGTGACTGTTCTATTGCGCGCTCCGGTTGACATCAGCTAAGCGAACGTAAAACCACACAGAATATGTCAATATTTCTCGTATAGGTATTATATATGTATAGCCGGTAATTAGTCCTGGTTAGCCATTCTACAGCCCTGCCAAGTCAAGTTGGGGCAGTTTTTCCCAAAATTTACCCTAGGTCACCTGTTAGCAAATACATATTGAACAATTTTTAAAATTATCACTGTACATGTCCAACACTTTTTGCACTCGAGATTTCCGAACCGGAAGCGTGTTTCGAATTATAGTGAGATACAAATTGTAACTGGGTAGCTAAAAAAATCGGCTCAACCCAGTTGCTTCAAAACCCATCCTCACACTTAAAATTCGCTCTTCGCTTTGTTGGGTTCCAGAATCCCAAGATGATACGTTTGAATAATTTGGCAGTAAAAACTCTTCTAGATTATGCTATGAGGGGCCGATTCCTACCAAGCCTGTGTGACCTTTGCAGTATGACTGCGGGCACTGTGGAATTGGGCGATGACCTTCTTTGCATGCTTGCCGTATGGTTACGGGAAATCATATATAGCTGATTTCGATAGAATCTGGTTGGCTGAGTATTCAGTGTTAATTTAATTGTTTTCGTACACAGACTTTGCATGGTTCATTTTGTTTCAAGAGCTTTGAAGAGCAGCCACAACTTTTATTCATCGTCGCTTTATTGATTTTTTGTTCATATCTTGTCGCACTTGCAACTTCCGACCAATGTCATAGACATCGATCGGAATGTTAAAATGATCTGATGTGACCTACGCCCTATCCATGAAAAATAGAGACTCAAAGCTGCCTTGATCTGTGCGCTAGGCAACCTCATGCTTCGGGAGGTACTCTTTAACATAGAAGTCTGTGGGAGATGAACCTCTTTCCGAGGCCAACTCAAGCATCAATCGCGCACGATTATTTTGCTTGCTTGCAACATATACCTCATGGGTCACTTAACGGTTTCCAGAAAAGGCCCACGAAAATATATTGGTTGGGGAATGTTTCATGAGGTCAGTTATAAGCACCCCAAAATTGACTAGTTCCCCCTTCCCCTAATTCCCCCCTGGCTGCTTACGTGAATATTAAAACTTTTTGATTTTAGTTTTTGTGGATCCGCAATAAAAAGTTACACTAGAAAAGTTTAAGAAGAAACAGAAGATGGCTTACAAGAATAATTTTCAAATTATTTTATGCAACTGCGGAACTGCCCCAACTTGGCTTGGCAGGGCTGTAGTTTCTATGCCCTACTGCATTACATTACAGATACTGTTCTTTGTCTTTTAGTGTAATAGCAGTATCAATCAGCGAAACTGGCAGTCAATTCATCGTACGACAGATCCATTTTTTGTAGAGTTTGCACCACCTGGAACGCAGTAATCTCATCTACCGAATCCAAAAAATTCGTTATATTGACGAAGAAGCCGTACATAAGTCCACTGGTGTTGGCTAGATGCCTTCATGACACAATAACCTCGTCAACTGTCATCTTGTGCCTAAACGGAACTCATCCATTCGGAGTGGTATATGACTTACTTCGTTTCATGGAACTTAAACTAGATTGGCTTATTATATGCGACTGTAAAGAGCTCAGGTTGGATTATTTTGTACGTCACAGCAGTGTTCCGGTACCTGAATATTCGGAAATAACAAAACGCTTCGCCATTAAAAACAGCACATTCACGGACTTTGATGTCAAACCAAAATCGCCCGCAGGGCTTGAGAGGATCATGCGGTCTTTCAGTACAACTCATTGGTGTAATGCTATCGTTCCGGATATTGAAATCAGTTTTTCTTTGTGGTCATATCAATTCGCAAATAACGACAACCATCTTGCCTTAGCAAGGTCCTTGCTGACTAACCTGGAAATAAATTGTCCACCCTTTGATCACCGCCACCTTAGCCAGCTGCGAAGTCGAATATCGGCCATAGCCAAAAACGGGACTGAACGGAAATGGAAACGTTGGATATGGCCAGCGTTATGCTCGTGCTTTACCAGGTAAAACTTACTGCAGCCGTTAGATGAAACTGCACTACGAGTACAGAGTCTGCAGCACGATTTATGAGAAATGGGTACTTGTATTCGGCTCGATCCCACTAGAATCAGTGCACGTTTAACTAATATACCGTACCGTAATTACCGAATTTGTAACCTTGGGGTGCAAATAGTTTGAAGATCATGGCGGATGGGCTTATTTCGGGGATGGGGTGTATATTCTTGTGCCGGTGCTGTTAACGCTTTCACAACTTCTAATCTTTCTCAAGAGCAACCTTTTGCGAAGTTTTACGGAATGGTTTATTAAAAAGTTTCACTATCATGCACCGAATAAGGGAAAAAATGGTTCAAAGCAAAGCTTATCAGTTATAGGCTTCAGGACTCCCGGATAACGCTTTTAATGTCTTAGGTATTTTGTTGATCCACCAAATGATGTGGAAAGTTTGAAGGTGTTTATAATGACCCAACACAAGGGCTGCACCCAACAGAATTTGATTCTACATACCTTGCATGGCTGGATGTCAGAGATCAACAGAAGACACGCAAGTATCGACGCGTACCAAGCGCGCTCTGCCTTACCAGAAAAGTTGAATTTCCAGGTAAAAAGAAGAATGTTTTCCAGAAATTTCTAGTTCTGCTCTAATCTGATTTTGTACTTTTAGAAGGGTTCCGGCCAGTGCGGTAGTGGCCGTATACCGTTACGTTTAGATTACAGGCGACGCGACAAGTGTCTGAGCTTATACGTGTTCGAGGAAAATGAGAGACCAACTGACCAATCAAGATTTGGACAGCTTTTCTACAAAGTCTGCCTCACACCTGGAACACACCTACCGTGAGTTATGGCTACATTATTTACATAATACGAGCTACAGCCAGTCGGTGGAGCGAACGAATAAGAACAAGCTACTACTCTGTAGTTACTCTTTTAAGCTACTCTTTAAGCAAGTACAACTCTTTAAGCACGTAGACAATACTGACCAATCTCGTTATATTGACGAAGAAGCCGTACATAAGTCCACTGGTGTTGGCTAGATGCCTTCATGACACAATAACCTCGTCAACTGTCATCTTGTGCCTAAACTGAACTCATCCATTCGGAGTGGTATATGACTTACTTCGTTTCATGGAACTTAAACTAGATTGGCTTATTATATGCGACTGTAAAGAGCTCAGGTTGGATTATTTTGTACGTCACAGCAGTGTTCCGGTACCTGAATATTCGGAAATAACAAAACTTTACGCATGCGAGTGCAAGGACGATAACGAGTGCACTTATCCTTTTTTGGATAAAATTGAGTTATCCTGAAAATATAATTCTACGACTGCTTACCAGAAATTTGTGAAAATGGTAAAGCAAGAATGTATTCTATAAAAAAGGGTAAATTACAGAGCGTTGCAGCTCTGCAATCAATGCAGCAGCAGCTTTAATTACCTAATGTATGTTTTCACACCGCTGACGTCAAAGGACAACTCGGCTTTCGTCAAAATATGGTGGATCGTTATCGCTGTCTTTGTACTGTACATATCTGTACTTCCACAGATTCGTATGGGCAGTATGGGCAACCGTCTTTGTGCGCGGTTCACATTAGTACTTGCAATTTCGCAGCCGTTTTAAATAGCGGGGCGCCCAGATATGCGCCTGTTTTCTGTTTCACAAATATGATTGAAAGCAGTATCCTTATTAACTTTAGCTATGGAACTTCTGGTCAGAAAATGAATTGAGGTTCACTTAGTTTGTGAGGAAAATGAGAATCCTGACTGTCGGTCGATCACGCCTTAAGCATGACTAACCACCATGTTGTAAGAAAATTAAAAGCTTATAAAATACGCCTATAAGACGTTAACCGGGTATTTCTATTTAATAAATGACAGGTGTCTATAAAATGCAGGGTGCGTAAGGGATGACTATATTAACGAGATTGGAAACTGAAGAGGATGGCCTATAGGCTATAGTGGTTTCCTGTATTATTAGCGTACCATTATTTACCTTAGAAGCGCGACAGGGTTTCATATACACATAATACACTGTATTTCGAGCTTGCATGCAACGGTAGAAATGGAATGAATTCAAGATGCGAACATGGATTCAAAGCTGATATTCCTGGCACGATCATAATAAACCTAACCACCCTGCAACGTTTAAAAAAATTTCAAATAAAAGAACTAATTGCGAAATCCCGCCCTGAGTAGTTTGAGCATGTCTGTCTGCTATCTACACTGTCATTTACGTTCCTACAGCGGTTTTTGACAAGGATACGTTCTGTACGGGAAGGCGGCCCTGATATTACCAGAAATGAATGGTATTGTAAATGCAGCTGGGTAAAAACTGGGTCTGCGTAAAGTGATCGAAGAGAACAGAAAGTGCGAAAAAACTTACTTAGAAAGGTTAAAAAACGAGTTTTAAAATCACGGAATTTGAACCTAGTCACAAGTATAAAATAATCACAATTTACAAGCAAAATTTCCCAGGAGAAAGCTGATGTTTTATTTGGGATGTACCTAAATCAGACACCTGTCTGTCCTGTCATGCTTTAGGTTAACTTTAGATGATTTTGTTCATAGTTTGAGGAGTAACTTCTTGGGCAAACGTTTCGGGCTTCGCTTCGGTCTTGTAGTGCTAGCCAAAAGCGGTGCACTTCCCTAGTTAAAAACCCAAGCGGGTCCTGACTTTAGGCAACGCCAAGCTATACTTCAGTATTATCCTTTCCGCAAACGACTAAATTTAGTCTGAATACAAATCAATCGCACAGTAAAACGCAGGTTTGACAGACAAAGCATGGCTGTTCGTGGATTCGGCTATATTCCCACGACAGGAAGACAGTAAAATTAATGGTACTGTACCTTTATAATTATGTGGGTTAGCCATGTCTGCGTGACTTATAAAGAAGACGGGAACCGTGAACCAAGATGCCTCCTTCTGCAGTGATATTTATACATAGTAACAGCCTGTAGATACTTCTTGCAGTGACAGCCTCATACAGCTTCGAATACTAGCAAACTGCATACAGTCGTCGTGTGGGTAGAAGTTGGTCCTTTCACAAGCCGAAAGAAAGCCGAAAGCAGGCGGATAACTGCCAACAAACCCTGGGCTGGCTGACATCATTTCACTGGAAAAATATTGAACCTGTCGATATCTGGCGCACATATGTCGAGATAGCCGTATGCGACCAAGAACAACAGTCACCGGAAAGGATCGTAGGCACGATTATACTCGATTTAAGCGGTAACAGTTTTTTGCTCCAAAAGTGGAACAGATGAGATAAGCCGAAGTGCTTTTGTAGACCCGATTCACCTGGACGGCGTCACGCGTTGGTATTCGATTAACGAGGATCTCTGTTCCCAAACACCAATTTCCGGTCAGTCACACCCCTCATCTGGATCCGTTAGTTTCCATTAGAGTGTTGATGTTGTTTGGGCTTGTCAGTTAATGGCTGTTTTTAAATAGTGATTTGTTTTTAATATACTTTAGTATCTGTACTCGTATATTTGTACCCGGTAAGAATGTTCACGCTGTCAGCAAATTTGACGGGCGAAACGGCTAAGGATATCGTGCATCCTAGGCTGGATTTCTTTTGTCTATCGACTGAGATGCTTATATAATTATTAATAAATCAAGAAAGACTGCGCTCATACGCAATCTGCCGCTGTTGTACTTGAAGTACCTATACTTGAAGTATATGAAGACGACCGTAGATAGTGAGCCGGTGCATGCTTTTGCTTCCCATTAAACGAATCTTCCAGCTCGATTAGCTACGTTTTCCGGCTTAAAGTTCCCGTTTCTCGCTGCAATTTTAGTTTACAGTTACTTTGTTTTTTCTGCAACCGTGTTCCTCTAAATTCCCTCTTATGTGAATTCCTCAACTATGTAAACTTGAATACCATATTCATATACTGTCCACAATCATTTTTAGCATCTTTGATATCCTTGACTACGATAGAGAGCGCCAACTGCTGGCATCAGCAACGGCTCAGTGTTTTCTTGGCAATAATAGCTTTACAAAACTTCAGGCAACACGAACGAATACCTTCGTTAAAACATATGTTGAGCCTTCCCCAATCTGCAGTGACAAGCGCTGCTCAGCGAAAATATTATCTCTGTTGCTGATTATAAGTAGACAGAGAAACAAATTTCACGGCAGGATTATAATTTGGGTATGCATCACGAAGTCAGGTACAAGCAAATTTTGCATTCAGAAGCTGTAATTTTCCTGACAATTTCAGAGCGTGTAGCAGAGGCAAATATTGTCGTTAATAACAAAGAGAATCTCCACCTAAAAAATGGAATGGAATAATTAAGAGTCAGGTAGCACTATCCGGAAACCAGGAAGAAACCCATCTTGTGCCAGTTTCAGAATTAAGTGCTTCATTGCTTAAGGCTTCATTGACGAGCGGTGCCGTTGGGCATCTGGAACTCGCTGGCGTGTACCGTTGTCAGGATACTGGCAAAGGTTGGACGGCGCTCTGGCTTGGCGTCCCAACAGCTTTTGATCAGCGACACGAGATCCGCACCGGCTCTCTCCAGTGCGTGGTCGGTGGCCTTGTTGAGCAAATTTCCTAAGAGCAAGCCCACCTTGCTCGGCAAAGTGTTCGAACTGGTCAGCGTAGGGCTCCTCCTCGGTGACCATCTCATTCAGCAGGATGCCGAATGCGTAGACGTCGCCGCTAAAGTCTGGTTCCTTAAAAGTGGGCTCTTGATCACAGACCATGGATTCCGGTGGCATGTAAGCCGGAGTGCCACCTGTAAAGCGTAAACACTTTTTTACGTTATTACACCAACATGTTGTGCGTATAATACAGAACTAGGAAATCGTTAATCGGCATTCAGAAATTTATTAATAAATTAACAAAAAATGATGGTGCAGGGACACAGCAGAATGCGCAGAGATCGCCGGGGTTCAAACAGAGAGCCGCTTTTTTGCGCAATATGCGTTTAAAGAAAGCATAATTTCCTGCCTTATGTTGATTGCACTTAAAAACCGTTTTATGTGATTAAACACGTACATAATTCTTTCGAGTCCTTATGGAAAATCTGGCAACACTTGCATTGGTATTGCACTTACAGAAAACCTCATAATCGCATCCTTTCTCAGCATCCACCACCGTGGACGCCTTGCAGCACAGATTCGCCAGGCCGAAATCGATAATCTTCGGCTGGTACTCCCGGGTCAGCAGCACATTATCCGGCTTCAAATCCCCGTGCACCACCCCGGCAGAATGCAATACTGTCATCCCCTCCGCGATTCCCACGACGATCTTCTTCTTAATCCGTCCATCTTTCACTTTCGCCACCACCTGGGGATCCTGGCAGTAATGCAGCCGATAATGTAGATTCCCCAATTCCACGTACTCCATAACAATGCTTAACGGGTCCGGACAGTACCCGTAGAACCCCACCAGATGGGGATGACGGCCTAATTCCGCTAGGATGGCAAGCTCCCGGACGAATAACTGCCGCTGGCGGGGAGAGTCATCCTCTTCTGGGCTCAGGGTCTTCACCGCGACCTGTTTGTGGCCCCAGTCGGCTAGTGTTACCTCGCCAAACGAACCGCAACCCAGTCCCGTCTCGGTGAGTTGAAGAGCAGCGTACGGGATCGCGCGAGCTTCGTTTAAAGAAGAGTCGGCGGTCGCGCAGGTCTCCGACCGCTCTTTCAGCCACTGATACAACAGCGCGTCGTCCTGTATCAGATCGTTTATGAATTTTCCAGGCGCGTCATCTTTCTGGTTTTGCCTGTATGTTAATCGAGTACCATATAAAAGCCAACATTTAAAAAATGAAAACACAAACGTATCCAACTTTTACTTTGGTACTGTTAAAAAAATTCGGTAAGCCCAAGTTATAGTTCTTATACGTACAACTTTCATAAGTGCCATATCGCCAACTTTTTATACGTAAGTAAGTATAAGTTTATAAGTGCCATAACCGTTTAAAATGCGGCAAAATCACATGCAGCGTTCACAAAATGTTTTTAATAGAACATTGTTCCACCATTCACATCCGCCTGGACTGGAGTAAACGTACCTTGCTGAGGAGTTGTTATCTGCCGTCTCCTTAGAACCCTTATCCTTATGCTGCACATCCATATTCCCATCCGTTTTCAAATGCACACCGGTACCGTGATCTTCCGACGCACCGACTGATTTCGGGGGACCACTGCGCATATCCACTTCCCGTGAGCCAAACAATCTCAGAGAAAAAGGATTAATTAATAAGAATTTAACGAGTCTGAGGCGGACGGACTGCGCAGAAACAATTCGACGTAATCGGTCCAAACAAAAGCGTAGGTAGTATTTACTGATGAAAATACATCTGGATTTTGGCGCAAATCGCAAAACAAAGTGTGTCTCAGATTTAAAGCTTTCCTTTGAAAGTTGGCACGCTAGAAATCAATACATACGATACGCGGATACGGTGTAATAATATTAGCCAGCGAGCAAAAATTGTACGATGTGTGTTCAACCGTTACTGTACCAGTACTGTACTTCTATGCACCGGCAACGCATCTACCGGAAAGTGGAAAATTCTGCTAGCGTTTCGATGAATGGATTTTCAACATGTGAGAGGAAAGCAGCATTCAGCATGGCAGCATTCAGCATGCAGAGATGTGCAGTGTAAAGCGGATGACTCATGAAAGTGTGACTTGCTTTCAGCCAAGCCGGTTTGTTCGGCATAATCGATAAAAGCCAAAAAGTGTGAGTAGTCGTTTAAACATTTATGAATCGAGATTCAAAGAGTCGGCTAATAATGATACTGGACTATAGGTGATTTATATCAGCCGCTTTTGCTGATGAATGTGAGATTAATACGCGATGTCCTCGGAAGGTTTTTTGGAGCTCTGTACAACTACAGTTGTGTGCGTAAAAACAGTACAATGCAACACAATTTGTCTGTATTTACAGAAAACAATACCAGAAGCGCTTTGCTTAATAAATGTTGCAGATATGTTATATTCGTATATGCGCTAATTGGGAGTAATGTATCTGATATAAAGGCTATTGATTTCTACGCAAATGAGGCCTAACCAGGCTCATTCGGTGAATATCAATTCCGAAACTGTCAATTTTCTGCAGAAAAGCGAAATACTTTCATAGATAGCATTTATTTTAATAAAAAACGATGAGAATATCTTAAAAAAATATGAAACGTTCTTTCGAATTGCCGAAAGCATAAAGTCAGGTAACTTAAGTTGGCATTTTACGTTTTCAAAAGCATACGAGTACAGTGTACAGATACAGTTAGCCAGATCTCTCGTTCTGCAGTATTGATGTACTGTACTCAAACTGTTGATATTGACAGTCGAAGGAAATGGCTGCTAAAACGTCCATTCATCATGGACAATAAAAGGATTTGCAAATAGTTACTGTATTTAAATTATGGCATCGCTAGTTCCACGTACTTGCACAATTTTCTGCTTTGTTTATTTCAGCAACAGCGTTGATCAGTGCATGAAAACAAATATAGATCACTTTGGGCTTCAGTTCAACGAGACTACATAGGTAAATACGGAACTGTTGTCGCTCGCGGATGCTCCCGTCATGAAAGCATTCCCCCTATCCGTTTCTGACAAATGGAGCTGCCTTTGCGCAACACCACTTGGCACTGTTTACCGGGGATTCTCCGTGAATAAGCGCATTGCAAATAATTTCCTATCGGTCGGAACAGGTTGGCAAGTTTACTATATATACGATGCGCCCGGACACAACAGTTTCTGCGCGTCTGCTTCCCCGGTGATTTTTCCCACTCGTATGTTCCAATACCGACAGGTCACTGTCTAACTGCTTTGTAAAGGTCATAGCCATAGGTAGTTTTTTTTACGCAGAATTATTCGATAAACTTCTTTTCTTTGACCATGAAGCATACCGTACATTTCGCAGTATGCTTCGATGACTTTGCGCGTGCAGTCTCAGTACTCCCATTGGCAACTTAGTTCGATTGGCGGTACTTTAAAGAGCGCGTAATACCAAATAAATATATTTGTTATCCCGCGCTCTGTAAAGAACCTCCTGGTCGTAGTGTGGGCACAAAGGATATGCTCAACAATTCTTGGGCTACTGCAAATTTTTATGCTTGCAATGTTTGCTGTCCGCTGCCCAGGGTTTTAAAAGTTTCAGCGAAGTACTATGCAGAAGCAATAATAATCATCGTTCCTAATGCTGTCCTCCCTAAAATGCGACGAACCGAGGAACTTCTTGCTGGAACGTGTTGCCGGTATCGTGCCAACCAAAACAGTAATGACCCCATGGATTTGTATTCATTTCTGGATGGCGATAGCGACTGGAAGTAGATCTGTCACGGAATATTTTGGGAATGACGGTTACCGAAGTAACTTGGAGCAAGACGATATTATCTGGCGGACGCCTTGTGCTGCTCAGTCTTAACTGCAACACGGATACCTTTGTCTCCCGTATGGAATATCAATAACCTGGGTAGTGCCCTTTACACGACAACTGGCAATCATCCCAAGCGACCTTGTCAACGACCGTAGCCTTGCCAAGGTCATTTCCGAACCACCCTTAGTTCAGAAACGAACTTGGATAAGCTACAGCCGAACTTCGGCATAATCAGAATATTGTTCCGCGGTATAAAAAAAAACTGGTTAAGCTTAAAGTTATTTACTACGTTATCGCTAGCCCGGAAATGATGCTATTGAGTATTGACATCATTTCCGAGCTAGCGAAAACGGGCATTGCGTTCACTTTGGAAACCGAGACTTTAAATACCGCTGCCATCATGATCCTGTACACCATGCGCTTCACTTTTATATTTCTGAGAGCGGTAACTGTTGTCGTGGCGTTAGTAGCGGTTAATCGAATAAGTTGGCGGAACGCTGACATAGTTTTTGAGGCATGTGGAGAACCTCGCTTCGGCCGCGGAGTCTCGTGGAAAACGTCAGAACATGCTCGACCACCGGAAACAGCGTAGGTGTATCACTGCGACCGACGACAGCGGGTGCGTGACAACGTGACGCCTTGGTTCGTGTCCAGGGAATGAGCTGGATCCTGGTACGTGGCCAGTGCAGATATGTTGCCATATGCAACGTGTTAGAGCACATACTTTGCCGTTGTTGGCTACTGGAAAACAAATCGGCTTAAAAGGATTTCCCAACGGCGCAACACAAAACCTTCACCATGAATGTTAACGGAATATAAGTACCGAATGTAGCGCGGGAAAGGGCAAATAGAGAAGCTTCGCTGTTTCGCTGTCGTGCTCCACGATCGATTGTCACCCCAGCGATCAGTGCTTGTTGACAGTTGGTTGTGTAATTAAAAAATGGTCATGACTCATGTGTACTACGGAAACGGGGAATTACCGCATCACAGGCACCACATTTTTTTATTAATTTTAGCAGCAAGTACGACAAATAAATCAATGGCTCAATAAGTGTCAGAAAGCGAAGCCAAAACAAGAAACAGTTCTTTAGGTCGACTGGATAACTTAGAATTATAATTATGGAAATACGGATTCAACGGCTATGTGGAATACGGATACAGCGGCTATGGAAATGCGGATACCACGGCTATGTAAGACCATAATCAACTGATTGTGGTCTGCATTCTGCAGTATTAGCGGTACTCCTACGGAAAAATAATCGGTGATAAAACGTGCGAAATGCGGTGCGACATTGAACAAATGTTTTGCGCTAAACGTCGTAAATTTAATCAAATACAGGGAATCGTTAAGGCCCGATGGAAGATATCTGGTGTATGCTGAATGGCCGAGAATAATTCAGTTCAGACCGGGACCGTTGGGCATCTGGAAGCGATTGCCGCGAACCGTTTCCTGGATGCTGGCAAAGGTCGGACGACGCTCTGGCTTGGCGTCCCAGCAGCTCTTAATCAGCGCCACGAGGTCGGCGCGGACCTTCTCTCCGATGCGTGGTCGGCGGCCTTGTTGGGCGAATTTCACAGCGGCGAACGGACCATGACCGGCAAAGTTGCGGTACTGATCAGCGTATGGCTCTTCCTCCGTAGCCAGCTCGTTCAGCACGATGCCAAAAGCGTAGACGTCGCTGCTGAACTTAGGCTGACTGAAATTAGACTCCTTGGTGCTGTCCATGGATTCCGGTGCCATATAAGCAGCAGTGCCGCCTGCAAAGCGTAAAAACGAAAACGTTATGTACTTGCAGATTTCCTGTATACTCTACATGAAACGGTTGGTATTTTCCTGGCACACTTACCGATAATCTCGTAATCCTGACTTTTCTCCGTGTGCACCACCGACGATGCCTTGTAACGCAGATTGGCCAGCCCGAAATCTGTGATCTTCGCCTGATACTTCCGGTCAACCAGGACATTCTGCGGCTTCAAATCCCCGTGCACGATCCCGGCATCGTGCAGCGCTTTCATCCCATCCACGATCCCGATGATGATATTCTTCTTAATCCGCCCATCCGCGATCTTCAGCTCCACCTGGCGATCCACACAAATATGCAGCAAATTATGCAGATTCCCCAGCTCCACGTATTCCATCACGATGCTCAACGGGTCCAGACAGTACCCATGAAACGCCACCAGATTGGGATGCTTGCCTAACTGCGCCAGGATGGCGATCTCCCGGATGAATAACTGCCTCTCGCGGCGGTTGGGTTGCGCTTCCGGGCGCAGTGTCTTCAGCGCCACCTGCATACTGCCCCATTCCGCCAGGACCACGTCGCCAAACGCTCCGGAACCGAGTTTCTTACCAGTGATCTTTAGAGCGGTATACGGGATCTCGCGGGCATCGTCCAGACGAATGCTGTCAATGTCGCCCCGTTCCAGCTGGGTGTACTGTTGCCGGATGGTCGCCAGATGTTCCGGTGTTATGTATTCCGGTTGACGAGGAATCTGGATGACTTCCGCCTGCTGTTGCTGCCACAAACGCCGCAGCGCCGCTTCCTGCATCAGATTTTCTAGATACTCCTCCCGAGCGTGGGCGTTGTAGTTATCCACTTCTTGTTGGGCGTTACGGCTGGATTTGTAGCGCATGTCCAGGGTGCCGTCCTTCTTGTAGTGTAGTTTTTCCGGAACGAGCGCAGCGTTAGGCTGGGAACTATATAAACAATCAAAAAGCAATTAAATGAAAAAAATGTCAGTGACGACGTTAGTGAAACAATTTCCTGGATAAAGTGTATGAACAATGTGAGTGAATTTTCGTAATCCCGAACATCCAGATTGCGCTGATATTCACAGTTGAACTGTGTCGGTCCGTATAACAATTAAACATTTGCTGACCAGCTGGATCCATGCCACTTAATTGCCAAATGATGTTAGGTAGTTTGTTATATTGATCGAAGTATCCGTTATAACCGTGAATAATAATTATTATTGGTTTGGTTTCAAAATCGTTTGGAAGCTTATGAGCTTACCCAGCTGAATGGTTGTTGTTTGCCGCCTGCTTAGAACTAGTATATCGCATGTCCGGCGTCCCGTCCTTCTTGTAATGCAGACCGCCATTACGATCTTTCGCTACACTAGCTAATTTCGACGAAGTATACCGCATGTCCAGCGAGCCATCTTTCTTATAATGCCGATCATCCCGCTCAGCAGGCGCCGCAGCTACGGGACTGCTGACGCTGGCCGCCTGTTGCGAAGAGTTGTACCGCATATCCAGCGTCCCGTCCTTTTTATAGTGAAGGTCACTGCTGGCTGTACTGGCCGTCGGGACTGCCCGAGCGACACTGGGTTCGGTTGAAGCGGCTCGCGATGAAGTGTACCGCATATCCAAACTTCCGTCTTTTTTGTAGTGCAGATCACTGCTGGCGGAAGATTCGCGGTACGAGGGCATGGAAATGTTGGAAGAGAAGCTGGGACTGGGTGCCGACACGGAGGACGATGGGTACGCTGTACTGCTGCTGGGATTGGTAGATGTGAAGCTGGGACTGGGTGCCGATATGGAAGACGATGGATACGCTGTACTACTGCTGGAACTGCTGGCGGCGGCGGCTCGCGATGACGAGTAGCGCATGTCCAGTGAACCGTCTTTTTTATAGTGTAAATTACTCATTCTTTAAGCGGTTTCGAAAGTACGGAGAAAAGCGTAACTTAGCAAAAAAAATTAACTGAGCGAATGCTTAATTGCGAAGAAGCGGTTGTGAAGTTCCTCAGCAGAAAAACCACAGAACGACAGATTGCGAAGAAACAGTTGTGAAGTATCTGAGCAGAAAAACCGCAGGTATTTATACTCTGTAGACTGAAAGCACTTTGGCGCGATCTACACAAGGCGTGACACTCCCAGCTGATTCGCCTGAAATGTGATACGTTAATAATTCAGTACGTATACATACTACGATGTACAGTACGGTACAACGTACAATGCAAAGCACGATGCACGAGTAAAGTACGATGCGTGCCTACTGTCATTTTCTGTACACGGACACTGCATTTACTGGAAATTTCTGCGCGTACCATTATGCCGATGAACGGATTACCGGTGGGACGGTTTAGCGTTTCCGGTTTGCTGAGGCGAGCCGGTTCGGTTTCCGATTACTCGCGTGCCACTTGACAGTCAGCGGTAGGAACGTTTGGCGGAAGTACAGCACCGCAGGGTTAACGGATTCCGTATCGCTTCCTGCATCGGTTACAAGGTTCTGCATTAAACATGCGGAGATAATGACAGGCTGTACAAAGCGTACAGGCCATTAAAGTGCGACATGCCTCCAGGCAAAACCGCTTAACGGACTGCGCTTTAAAGGTATATTGTAAATCACAGCCATTACATAGCAAGTTTGCTGATACCTTACCTCATGACTGGTTGATTACCGCTCATGATTGTGAGATACATATTGAGGAATTCTCCCACAAATTTTTTTGATAGCTCTGTCGGCGTGTAGTTGATCAACTGTGTATTTCTTTTTTGTATTGTTTTCTACCTTGAGTTTAATTACCATGTAAATGAACGAGGGTGTCAAAAAACAGTACTGTACAAGTACGTAGTTAGACACCAAAGGATTAAACTGTAACGACCGTATATATCAGTTACGCAGTGCCACAATCAGTATTATTGCTGTGCTTTATCGGGTAAATCGGTACAATTACGTAAACCAACACGCCGAAAAGCAAAGATTAGGTTAGGTTTTCATAGACATTTTGTATATATCTTTGTATTTGTATATATATATTTGTATATATCTATATCTGTATTTTGTATACGAGTATATATCTATATTTCTACATAGCCGCATTATCGTGTGCACTGTACACGTAAGGTTAATGGACGATGCTATGAGTGAGTAACAAACGCATTATACTGCTGCCAGTTCCATCCTGCATTTTCATTGCAGGTGCGCCTAACTACTCTTTCCATTAAAACTCGAAAACGCTTTCTCGTGCACATGGATCTTTTAAGCTGTCAGCAGGTAATCGATGTATAAACAGCGCAAGGATAATTTATAGGCTACAAGGATAAATCCTGCCGAAACTGTACCGCGCGCGATCAATAATCTCTTCACCATATAAGAGTACAAAAACGCTCGTCTCTCGACACCGCGGTGTCCGCACCACACAGTATTATTCCGTTTTATCACGGTCGATTTGTCTGAGTCGAGTGCCTGGCAATTTTGGATACATGGGTGGAATAACAAGATATTTTCGTCTGGTTAACCCTGCAAGTCCAACGATGACACTGGATACAATTCATAATCTGTACTCTAAACGGTGCTTTCTGTTGGGCTTGCATGGTTAGGGTCATTACAATATTCATCCTTAAACTAATCAGTGGACGTACTAGTAATCAGTACTCTGAGATCTGCCATTTATCTGACCGTACTGCTTCAGTCCGTTGTGGATATTCTGGTTGTTTATGCTTAAAACACAGGATCGTGTCATATGGCAAAGTCCTGTGAACTTAGCATGAAACAGCATAAAGTGGTTGGAAACGGACTGCCTTGATCTTCTGGTATGTACTCTACAATGCACAATTTTTACATAGGCGAAAAAAAGTATAGACCCTTCGGTTAAACGCATACGGCGCAAACAAACGCTTTGCTGTTCCGCACCGCGGTGGTGGCGATTATACGCACGCTTGATGTGTTTATATCGCACGCTGTTATTACATACTAGTACATTTTTTAACCACGGAAGGACTAGCTGATTCACCTTTATTTCTGTCCAACATTCTAGCATGAAATTCGCTACAAGCACCAGTTATCGAGATTCGACACCTTCACCACATGTTTACACTGCAATTAACAATTTAGCCATTCCAGTCATCGAATGCGTTCCAATTACAGGTAATGTAATAGAGTATGATACAACAAAGACAGCCATTTGATCGGCATAAACGTATAAAAAGATCCAGGTTTCTACTGATATTTACGTAACTTGCACTGCCTTATTCAATTATCATGGACCGTAAGGGCTGCATGTATCCCCGAACCGGTGTGCGGGCCACGGATATCCTGCGCCGACAGCTTAACGGCCGCGGCAACTGTACACTGGGACACGGATCAAACTCAAAGGCACTACCGCGTCCTGTTACAACTTCCTCGTCCAGATCACCTGCGCGCAGTAAAAATGATTAAGTACCTAGCCCACCTACAATTCAGGACACAAAACTGTCTCCAGTTAATCGTCAGGCCATTTGACTAATTAACAAACCGGTTAACGATAAAACCGTCGTACAACTCATATAAAACCGCATATAAAACCGTTTTTCTTACATCTAGACTAGAGCTGCAAGTACGCTGCGGTACATAAGTTGGTTTTGAACATAAAATCGTTCATCCATGCGCTATGCTGTCATTCGACGGAATCACTTTATTGCCATCAATTTTAAACCAGCGTTTTACTTCGTATTAGACATAAGGTTCAACATAATGTTTAATACAAAGTTAAACGCTGGTTTAAAATTGATGCTTGCATATGGATACTTCAAGTATCCATATGTATGTTCAGGTGGATGGATAACTTACAAAAGCGGCACCGTACATTTTGTAGCAGCAATGAAGCGGTTTTGTTAAATGTAGAGAAAACGCTGTTTACTCACAACGGAACGGTTTCTTTCAATATCAAGAAAACGCTTTTCACTCACCAAGAAACGGATCGGTAAATATCGAGAGAACGCTTTTCACTTACCATGCGCTGTCTGTCGCACCAACGAACTGCTTCGTCCCGACCGTCGGGACACGGGTCGTAAATCCAGACTAATATCGCACCTCCCCGAAACCGCCACTTCCACCGCGGGCAACTGCCATTTCCCGGCAATATCGTTCCACGTGGCCGCTTGCACGACATCATGGAGATTGCGGTAGTTACATTCCGGAAGGTGCGGTAGCACCGTATTGACAATCTGCCGGTACAGCTGCGCCAGTTGCTGATGCTTTAAATTTTCATGCTGGATACCATCGAGTTCTTTCTGGGTGTGGCGAGATTCTTCATGCAGCCGATTTTGCAGGCAGTCTATCTAAAATTATTAAAATATTCATTACAAGCAAGATGCTGGTTAATTATTGAAAATTACTCGAACCTCCGTTTCCTTATCGTGGATATGCTGGATGCACTCGTTCAGCTGCTCTTCGTATTCGTGGTGCGCCGCTTGCAGTAAGGACTCCGCGTTGATACCGGCAACCGCCTCTAACAAATCAACCGTTAATTTCTAGATGATCGTTACCAAAATGTAGCTGCATAACATATCAGTGATGATTTCATAACGCACTGACGATTCTCCCGTGAGTCGTAGTTACCTACTGATTAGAGCTTCTCGTCGAGCACTTGTTGGTCGTTTTGGCGCCGCTATACGATCAGGCTTTGGTGAATCAACAGAAGCTGCGGATGCTCTAAAAGAAAAGTTAAGACTCGTTTATTATGTACAATACGTTCATCATGTACAATACGTTCATCATGTACAATACGTTCATCATGTACAATACGTTCACGTACAATATCAAAATAAAAATACATGGATGCAGTTTAAAAATAAATAAGCGTCTTTATTAGGCAATACCGCAATAGCCGTCAAAATACTAATACCACAAAGTGCACACTACAACAGAATTTGATTTACAAAACAATTAAATAAAAAAAGAAAAATGTACTAAAATAAAATACGTAGGATTACTTACATTACGGTTAAATATTTTTTAGTCCATATGTATTTTAGTATATTTTTGGTATATATTTTGGTTTTTGCCACATATATTTTAGTATATTTTGGTTAAATCTTACTGTATTCTAATTAATTATTGTATTGATATGGTTTACCTACTGTGACACACAAGACTTCTGTCAGCTAGTTTCCTTCCGGATACCGAAAGCTGCAGCATCCCACTCCCACCGTTCCCGCTAGGGACCCGCCCATGCGGAGTGCGCAGATTCCTACTCTCCATCGCCGACAGCATCCCGTTCTTCCCTTCCCGCGGTATTTCCATTGTCCGCACCTTATTCAACTCCCGCATCTGCTGCTCCACAAACGCTTTACCATCCAGCGCAAAATACCGCTCTTCCCGCAGCTTCTGAATCTCGTCTTCCATCTCGGCGACCTTCTGTCGTTGATCGGCCAATAGCTCCTGACTAGTCTGCAGTTCTTTCTGTAACTGCTCGCACTGAACGGATTGCTGACTGCCCTTGACCTTTTCTTTTTCCAGCTTAATCAAATCGCTTTCTAAGCGAAGGATCTGTTGTTTGCAATCTTTATTGGCGCGCTGCAGTGCGCTGATTTCTTGTTGATAATCCGAGCGCAATTCGGCGATTTCGTTGGTGTATTCGGTTTCGCGGTTCGAATTTTGAACTCGCTGCTCTTCCAGTTCCGCGTTCAGCGTTTCGATCTTTCGCTCGTACTCTCTGGTTAATAAGTCTTTGGCTTGTTCGATCCGGTTTCGATGCTCGTTTTCTAGTTTCTGCAGATTTTCCGCTGAATACCGTTTTACTGATGCGAGTTTTGCCTCGTTTTCCAGATAAATGCTTTCTATTTGCAGCACATGCCCATTTTTTAACCGTTCAACCTCCTCCACGTGGCCGTTACTTAAATCTGTTATTTCCTTCAAATGCAAGATTTCCAGCTTTTTAACAACTTTAGCTTGATTATCAGTTGATTCCAGGCGGAGGTTTTCAACTTCACGTTCATGACCTTTTCTTAACTCTTCAATCCGCTTAATATATCGCTTTTCCATAACGGCATGTTCTTGTTTATTTTGTTGCTCCAAGCTGGATATTCTTTTCTGGAAATTAACGTTTTGCTCTTTTTCTAAACGTTCTTTTAATTTCCCGTGGTTCTCCATCAAACGTTGTAGTTCTCTCTCTTGTTTATTCAACAGTTCATCCAAAAGCTGGCGTGTCTTGGAAATATTTTCCTCGTGTAAGCGTTGTATCTGAGCCTCTTTTTCATCTTGATACTTCTTCAGATCGGCGGTGTATTGCGCTTTTAACTGGCATCTGATTTCTTCTACTTGACCTTTATGACGTTCCTCTAGTTCGGCCAATTTGGTTTGCAGTTCTTTATCGAAATGGTTCTTCGCTTGGTCAATGGAATCATCGCGCTGCTGATCAGTTTGCTCTTGTAATGTTTTTCTGTACATATCAAGATCCCGGCGTTGCTGTGCTTCCAGTTCTAGCTTTTGCGATTGGACATTTGCTTCAGTTTCTTCCTAAAAGGGAAGATAATACCATTGCCTGGTGGTAATGGCAACAAACGCAGCTGCGCTTTTCTTTTTTTCAGTTGCTTTATTCGTTTTGCTTTTAAGGCGCTAGGAACGCCGAAATTCTAGTACAACGGTAAATTATTTTACGTATATTTATGGTATAATTATTTTATTTATTGGATGGTCCATAATAAATTTACCTATACTAAACCTTTAATTTTGTTTTATATTTTTCAAAATCGTATTGAGTATTCGTATGTGTTAAAGGTTATTTAAATTCGTTATATAACTCTATGTGTTTTTTTATGTATGCCGTTCTCCTACTTTAAACCGCTTCATCTCCTGCGCGAACTCCATCTGTATCCGCCGCTTCTCTTCCTCCGCCGCCTTCGTCAGCTTCCCCTCCATTCGCTTCAGCTCCTCGACCTTCTCCATCTCCAGCCGCTTCCACTCCTCCCGCTCCCGCTGCAGCACCTCCTTATAGATCCGATCCAGCTCCTCCTCCTTCTGCCGAACCAACCGCTGCTTCTCCTCCTCATTCGCCTCCCGCATCTGCCGCGCGAACCGCTCCAGCGTCGCCTCCTGCTCCTTCTCCAACCGGCGCATCGCTTCGTGATGTTCCTCCTTAATCGCAGCAATCTCCCGCTGCCGCTCCTCATCATTCACCGGGATGCGGGCGATCTGGTTTTCCAACCGGCGGATATGGTCGAGATACTGCCGGATGAGGGCGGTCTGCGGATCGGTGTTAACTACCGGCTGGTTACGGATGGCTTTAGCGCGGCTGGCGTAGGAGAGGGTGCTAAGGGACTCCTCGCGGTTGTCGTCCACCGGGGAGATACAGCTGATCATGACGGTCTTGGCGTTCCCGCCCAAGGAGGTCTCCAGAAGGCGAGTTAGTTTGGAGTCGCGGTAGGGGATGTGGGTGGACTTGCCGTCGGTTAGGGCTTGGATGACGCGACCCAGGGTGGATAACGAGAGGTTGATGCGGATGGCTTCGTTCTGCCGGTCTCGTATAGCGTCTGTAATTACAGCGCACTTTCTGTATACCTATTCTGTATATTCTGTATATTTCTGTATATGTAGTCTGTATATTCGCACTGTGTTTATTGCTTAAAACGTTTTAATCCAAGAATCCAGAAACATGTGTATGAGTTACCGTCAACTGCCCCGTATTCCTGCGAAAATATCTTTTCCATCTGATTTTACTGAAATTCTACGAAGGCCTTAAAAGCTGGCAATTTTTAGCAAACGAAATTCAACAACTGTCAGCGCGTGTTACAGGTGAAACCGCCTGATGTATTAACGCCGTGTGTGTCTGCGTTTATGTTGAAAGTTTTAAAAAATGTACAATTTCGTTTCATTTTCATTTTCGTTTTTGCTACTTCAAACTAGGTTGTTCTGCAAACATTAGTCAGAAAAATAAAAATTCGCCACCAGAAATTCGGAAGCCGTCTTGAGGGGCCAATATGCCGTAATGGCCTAAATTTATTGAAAATCGCACGATCATATCTACTCTACGCGCCACATAGGAAAACGAAACATAAATTGTTCGAGTATTAATAACTGTGGGCAACGTAAAAAAGCGAATATGAAAGGAAATCAGGAAGCCCAAGACACTTCGTTCGCATTAATCTCATTAAACCGCTATGAAATTTTGGAACTGACAGTTCTCTTGGAAACCTTGCTTATTATTTCAGCTGAAGTGCAGAAATGGGGTTTGCAGTAAAGAACAGACATACCGGCTTTGGCCTGCCGCTCGCTCCCCGCCAGATCCACAAAATTCACCTTAGCCATGGTGATATGACTGACCCCATTCACCAGCCGGGAGACCTCCACAGTGATGGTGAAGATGGCGTGACTCCGGGAACTGTCCGTGTTCATCTTCGTCGCCGCTTGTTGGCGCGCGCATAACCCTAATCAAAACCATACATAAGTGACGACCCATTAAAGAATGTTTGCCACTCACACCTTTCTTAAGATAATGACGGCACTCTTTGGCATTCTGCACGGTGGCCGTGGTCAGACCTTCGACATACGGCGACCGATCTTTAGCTTCATGCAATGATAAACGGGATTTCCCGCTGTCGGGGTGCTTCGCGGATGGTGGCCGGGTTTCAGAAGGTCACGGAATTCCTCCATGTAGATCTCCAGAAAACTGCAGTACACCAGGGAGCGGCAGCCGTCTGCCTGCTGGTCCATCTGTCCGAAGATGTAATCGATGGCACTATAACGAAAGGTCACACATTTAACTGAGAGCCTAGGCGGTTCTAAATTTTCTCTTCAAATATTCAGAATTTCCAAGATAGTTTTCCAATATTAACTAATATTAACTAATGTATTAATCCAATATATTATCCAATATTAATAATATATTATCCAATATTAACTAATATTTTTCCAAAAAGGGGTTTCTAGGGTTTTTTAAATCGTTAACCCTTAGGTCGTACAATGTAGGACTGGGTTAGTCTGTTCTAGAACAGAGAAGCACTTCCATGCACAATACAAATTAAAACACAGTCATTCAAGTAATACTAAATTTTGAGTTTTAATTTTCCCGTGTAGGCTTCTTAGGTCTCTTAACCGTTCAAGAAATAAACCGAAAGTCATCAGTTAATATCGTGTTTACCGAAACACTATACCTTCCTCCGCCCCCGTCTGTTCCTGCCCGTGCATGGTGTAGGTCTTGCCACTGCCGGTTTGGCCGTACGCGAAAACGGTGCAGTTATAGCCATTCAAAGCGCCCTGAGCGAAAACTCACAATTTACTATCTTTTCTATTCACAATGCACATCAACGGATCGAGAATTTTATTAAAATCTCTGCGTACATCGAGGAGGTCCACGATGCTCTCGGTAAAGATACTGGCCGTGGTATCCTGGGGACCGTACACCCCGTCATAAGCAAATCGCCGCAGCTCCCCATCCTTGCCATTAGCGCCGGCCACCAGCACTTCCCGGCTGTTCTTATCCACCGTTACGATGCTCTGCAAACAGTAAACTTGTAAGTAATGCACAGTTTCCATAACGAATTAATAATTACATTGTTTTATGCAACAAGGACGCTTTACCAGTACAGTCATACGACAATTAAAAACGGCTCCGTTATACTCGATTACTGCGTAATGCGGAACGAGTGAATGACCTTTGGGTTACAAACCAAATTTTACACAGACAGTGTACACGGGCGGGGATAATGAGTGCACCACCCTTGTACGCATGCCCTATATTTTACTGAAGCTTCCCATTAAACTATCAGTTTTACTCTTAAAATTTTTGATCAGTTTTTGATTGATCGGTGTACAAGTTCGGCGGAGTTTTCTTTTTTCCTAAAAAAACTGTACAGGATCGTACCTTGTTGTGCATGTCCATGTCACGCTGACTGAGTGGCCTGACCCTGGTTATCACTTTGACCGCTTCCATGATCCAGCACACAAGTCACTTATAAACTATAAATTTTTGATTAATTTACTGAAATCTACAAATCCACTTATAGATTCATTAAGTGATGAAAGTGTAGTGTTCTAGAGATGCAGATTATGGCAAAATGGACCGATTTTTATATAGAAAATCAGATTACGTATTCAGATACTCGTAATGTGCGCACTCGATGATCACAATTTCGTGCTTCAGAAAGCAGTAGACACTAATTTTTGGTAGAAACAAAAATCCGAAATACAAGATCATTTTAATTACGTAGAATATCGCGATGCCTCTCAATTTGAATGATTCTCGAGACTGGTGTTACGAATGTTCATCGAAATAGTGGGACGTACAGCGTACGCATGATACGCATCCATTCAGGTACGCATGAAGGGAACGACACATTGTATTAGCAGAATTCTGCTGGAGACGCTGTCGTTGTTACTTAGTGATACAGACTCTGTATGTGAATAGTAGCTCCTGCGCTCCCTGTCTCCACAGTTCCGCTACTCGTATGCAAAAAAAGCGGTGTAGCGTCCCTGTAATTTAATTTAAAACATTACGGTATGTAACCGTATGTCACATAGGAAAATCAGTGTCCTGCCGCGAACTTCGCTTCTCGTCTTTTCTGAAAAGACTATTCAGTCTATTCAGTTACAAAGATAATCTTTTAGCTGAGTAGCGCCTGTCACTGCACAGTGTTGTTAACTAATCATGCGTCTCAATGAAGGCGAACGTCGTATTGCTTGACGTTTTGTAACGTTGTTATTATCAAGGAAATACTGCACCATTGTTGATGCCAGCAGTTAGCGTTGCCTATCGTAGCAAAGGGAACAAAGATGCTAAAAATGATTTTGGACATTATACATGTATGAATATCGCTATCAAGTTTACATAACAGAGGAATCCAAGAAAACAGGAAACACGTTGCCGACGCCGGAAGCGCAGTTCTTCTATAAAAGTGTTTAACAGGAGGGAAAGCATTAAAAAGTGAGCCATGCCATCTCAACGTCGATATGTGTTTTGTTTATGCGACAGTACATCATATACTGCACCATTCGCGACAGCTGGCTCACATCGGAAGACTCCAGTTGATCACTTAACGGCTGCAAGTCAATGCAACTCTTCCGAGGATCCCCATGCTGGCGCCCACGTAGGATCTGCAAAAGCGCAAAACGTACACCACATACTGTACGGCGCATCAGTTACAACGGCTTGCAAGCGTTCTTCCCATTACCACAAGTATTAGGCTGATATTACCTTCCGTAGGTCTTTATAAACAAAGAAATTATTATATAGTCGTTGGCGGCCACTCAAAACATCGGAGAGACGATTCTTTTGTTGATCGTCCAACAGCGGGAAGCTTTGCTCGATCATGTCCCACCAGTCAGTGACAGTGAGACGCCGTTCGTGACTCATTTTTCCGAAAGGAATTCGTATCGTCATCAGTACGCAGCCATCAGGGTGAGACGTTGTAGCCTGGAACATGCAGTTCTTCACGGTCAGGTTGTGACAAATCGCCGCCAGCGAGTCAAAGGCGTTGTGAAGAGCGGCAATGTAATCGTCGTCAAACGGTATACTGCAGCATGCAACTTATTTCAGTACAAGATTATCCAAGAACACTTTCTGTTCGGCTCCTCCCGGCATGCTCTCACGCAGGAAGAAGTGATTAAAAAATAGTAAATCAAAGGTATCTCTTTTGTGCCTCGAGCGGGAGCAGATAACGGCTACATTGCGGTTTCCGCGACAGTTATGCGCACATACATCCGGGACATAGTTCGTGCCACCGGACGATAAGCGAAAGCATCGCCGAGCTGAAGATCCCTTTGAGATGAAAGTCTGATGTGTGTACTGCGGCCGATGTGAGGATGCAGTTCCAACCGGCGCACACCGCCCGCAGACGGTCAACGGTGCGCAGGTACTGGAAGACCTCGGCCATAATTTCCACGGGCAGGAATCGGAGGCCGTCAAGTTCACCCGGGTAATGAGATGCTCTGCTTAGTTTACAGATGCTGAATCACATCGAAGTATGGGGTGCAGTTACTAGTTAGAAGTCCGTATCCCGTATTGAAGTTTTTGATCGAACTAGCTTGGTTGCTTCTGTGTTCTACGAAAAATAATAAAGCGGATTATGCTGCGGATACGATATTATATCAATACTTAAAGTACATGTCATGTACTTAAAGTACATGCCAAATACAGCCCTGTTCACATAACGTACGTACTACATAGCTGCGCAAACTTGGCTTTGTATTAACTCGTACTGCTTCGACGTGACGTGTTTCGTTTGCTCCATATTACCGACGTTAACAATTACTAGCGGTGGTTCCTAACCACATCAGTGCACCGAGCGAGCGCCATACCACTGGGAAATGGGACCTTCGATAGATCTGACGAGCCGGTGCAACAGTGAAATTAGATATTTTTGTTGACATCAGAGAGATCTATCTGTGTAGATCTCCAGGCACCAAAGAGCGGCAACCGTCGGGCTGCTGTTCCGTCTGTCCAAAGAGCTAACGATGGCACTACAATGAAAGGTCACATCATCAGTTGGATGCGCAGTCTAATTCTCACCAGTCAGAGTCAACAGTCAGGACGACAAAGGTTACTTACTATGTTACATAGATAAACAAAATTAAAAGTTGTCCAGGTTTCTTAAGAGTTTAAGAACTCTGCGAAAATAGCAAGGCATATAAAGAGCATAAAATTGGTACACAAGCCGCACAAGTTCGTGTACATGACTCCAGTTATGGTATCTGTTTTTGTTCTAAACACGTTTTTAAATTCCAAATATAAAGGATTCTATAAAATATAAAGGTTTCATCTTTCTAACAACGTATCTCTTCCGGCAAGGTTCCAAGAAGATCGGGACACCTGCTTTTAAATTCGCGAAAATGCGTCTGCAAGTTTTTGCGCGTTTCCAGCCCAATCAATACACAAATCATTTCCACTATTGAATGACGTAAAATACTGTAGAAAGTGTTTTGGAGTGCGCGAAAGCGAAAGGTTTAGCGGATTATTAGGACGTAGTACTTCCGTACTTTTACTATTTATTAGCCCAGTTCGTCTAACGGTAAACGGTAGACGTAAAGGCTAATTAGCACTTGCTTACCGAACCTCCATACCTTTATCCGCCCGAACTCCTGCGATCCGTGCATGGTGCAGGTCATACAACTTCCGGTTTGGCTGTAAGCGAACACGGCACAGTTATACTCGACTACTCGTGTCCATTTAGAGCACCCTGGACGAAAAACTCAGTTCGCAATCTTCTCGCAACACGATAGCGGATAGTTCTCTTGAAGCCTGGGTGTACCTTAAGGAGATCCACGATGCTCTCGGTGAAGATGCTGGCCGCTGTCTCCTGGGGATCATAAACTCCGCCATACGCAAATCGACGCAGGTCGCTATCCTTGCCATTAGCCCGGCACAAGTACTTCGTGGCTGTGCTGATCCACCGTGAGAATGCTCTGCAACCGCTCTCACAGTTCACAAAACGAAACACACTGTTGTGTCTCACACAAAAGTCATGTTTCACTCATACAATCAAGTACAGTAATATAAATTCAGCATATACGTACATTACGTTTACCGTATAATGCGAAGCGAATGATTTCACATAAAAATCGATTTTGCATGATAAGCGTAAGCACGCCTCGTATTTTGTAACGCATTGGACCGAGGCTTCCCATTAGAAACTCGCTTTTCATTATTACACGTACTATCTGTATCTGGATTATAAAATTGCGATCAGTTAGTGTAAATGATTTAAAGGTCAGAACGGACCCAATAGTTGTCCCTAAAGTGTAAACAGTCATACTGTACCTTATTGTGCATATCCATATCACGCTCACAGAGTGGCCTGACTCTGGTTAGAACTTTAAACGCTTCCATGATTAAGTACACAAATCACTTATATATTCAAACTTCACTTGACTAAATGAAAATCCACCAGTATCATTAACTGTTCTAATTCAAGTAAAAAGAGTGCACTATGGGCGCAGATCATCGTAAAATGGAACAGTTTCCATACAGGAAATCATACTTCGTCTTCAGCCACTTCGATTGTGACAATGCACGCGCAGAATGATCACAAATTCGTAACTCAGAAGCCAGTGAACGCCGGTGTTTGGTAATAGCAAAAATACGGGATACTAATTACGAAGACGAACGTGGTGTTTCTAAAATACTCAATCCGAAGAGTGAAGACTGATATCACGATCACGCATCGACACGGTGTAACTAACAATTATACACGCTACGTATGCATCAACGTGCGCAGGAAGGGAATAACATAGGTAACAAGCACGAACAAACGGGAATCGTGCTAGAGACGAACTCGTTGTTGCTTAGCGATAGGGCATGAGTTATGTAAAATTTGTACAACTGCAACAAGAAACAAAAATTTACTGTACTGTACTTGTATACCATGATAACTGAGGCGCAGCTCTCCTGCAGGAAATAAACTTGCAAACAAATAAGATTTTTGATTTGATTAGTAAAACTGTAAGAGCACATCATTACCATGCAAAGCAAGCCTGTATGTCAAGAAAAAAACGGCTAATAATTCTCTTTAACGCTGTATGTACGTACACGTATTTGCTACGTTAAGAGGTTCATAGAACGTAGAGAGTACCTGCTCTGTAATCTTGAGATACGTACGGCACTTACAAAATGATTACAGTATCAAATCGATTTTCGAGCGTCGTGTCAGTTCAATTAATACGGTAACATGCAACTATTTACCGAAAACTAATAATTCCGGTACCAGAACTGCGACCACGACGGGTTTATAGTTGTTCGTATGGCACATCAAACTTTACTTAGGTAATTCTATTCCCAAAATATACCGATCGATCTGGTGAATATGACGCGATGATTCGAAAGACGCTATGGATCCCATTACCCGGACCTACAACGCACAATATGCCAACAAACGGTTCCTGGCTCCAGAAACGCTATTCCGCGAAGACCTAAGCCGGATCACTGCCTCGCGATTGTTACCACATTGGACGACCGCTGATAGCGATGAGGGTAACATCGAGCGGCCGCTCACGACGGTCCCGCAGAATTCACGGCATCAAGTGTTTGATAAGTACCGCACGCCCGGACTAGATTACACTCGAAACACCCATAGAAAGCGTCCAAAGCCAGAAAAGCCAGAAAAGCCAGTACGTCCAAAACCAGAAAAGCCAGTACGTCCAAAGCCAGAAAGAAAGCAGCGTTCATCACGTAGAAGGAGTGCGTGTGATGTGGCACGGTACTGGTCGAGGAACAACTTCCGCTGCATTGAAGAATATCTCCAGAAGACCGCGACGCCGCGAACAGCGAGATGTTTCAAAACTTCGCGTTCTCTCAGGCATCAGGGTGATGCACCGCTGCGGTTGGGCGGTATCAGAAGAAAAACATGGAAATGGCGGGTAAAGTAGACCACGGTATTTGCATTTCTAACACAAGCACATGTTGGACGTGGTGAAATTGTCTCTGTAGATCCGTCCAGTAACGTCAGTTTCTCATCTGCAACTTTGGGGACGTCGCATCCGTATCGCGGCGCGCGGAAACCGGCGCGATTCGATCTACCTTCGATATAAGTCGTTGTGCAGCCGGGAAAGCGCAAATGAATGCGCCCGACAAAGAAGTAAGGTCACGTTAAGGCCATGCAGAATGTAACACAATAACGATTTGTTGCCGGCATTGGCAAACATGAAGGTAGCAGGTTTATACTTATCATTAGCTGCATGGTACGAAAAAAGCAGAATATTGCCCCTGCTCGTTATGGCAACAGATCGAAAACGGTAACGCGATCATTACTTATTGCAACGCTGCTGTTACTAATGGCGCCAGTCATTACTGAAGGTAACGGGTCGTTACTAATATCGTTTGTATAATGGCGTCACTACTAGTGAGAATACGGTGGTAATCTATTACCTAATTCTTTTGTTGGCAGGTCCTTTCCCTTCTGTCGGTGACACGGTTCCCTATTTCGAGCAGCGCTCACCGTCCACCAGCGACATTATCCGTTACTTGCTGGAATCCCATCCGGGCTTTCAATCGCCGGATGGTTTCCGTCCCGCAACACCGACAATCACCGTCGGCGGTGAGAAACATGAAGTGAACAACAGTTTCATCCAAAAAGTGAACGAGGTCCTGGAGGATGAGCGGTTCGCCCGGCACACGTCGACATCCGACTTGAAAGCGCTGACTGCCACCAAAGTGATTGTACACGCTTGGGAAAACGATGGTTTGATCGACAGTCTGAAATTATTGGAACACGATCCGCAGGCTGTATTAGGCGGATCTTTGGAGGAAATCCAACTGGACCGCATGGAACCAAGCCCTAATACCCAGCGAAAATCCAGCGCCCGGGAAGTAACTGAGATAAAGAAGATTCAAGGAAACCGAACTTCGGAAATTTCAAGCGCAACTGATTTATGTGAATCGCGTTTTTCGTCTCCACAACAACCGCCCGCGGCAGTGGTTACCAATGTTGTACCGAACGGCCATCATCCCGAAGAGACCGAACCTTTTCAGCCACCGGAACCACTTGCAAATAATACCGGTTACGAAACCCGAATGTCAGTGAACGAGAAAAAGGAAAGCTCTCGTTTAAGTAGACAGCCAACGGTACCACGTATTTCGCTCAATACCCGGGAAAAGACGGTAACGATGTATCTGGAGGAGAGCAACAACGATGAACCTGGTGCATTTCCGGGACCACGATTAACCGTTACTTCGCCACATGGTGCCGACATTGCGGAGCGTCGTTTGTCCGTAAAGAAGGCGTTAAAAGAAGAACAGCGTCGGCAACGCGTGGCGAGTATTGCGGCCACCATGGCTTTTAATGAGGATTTTGTGGAAGTGGTACACCGACGCACCTTGGTCAACGCCCGCAAACAGTACGCCAGATGTTCGAATTTATTTTTACTAGCGAAACAACTTTAAATTTTCCAGAACCGCCGATCAAGCCAGCATGAGTCGAAAAAGAGACAGAATCGAAAAGCGAAGTGTTGCCGCTAAGAAGAACCTCGTTAAGAACCGTCGTAGTACGGATACCCCAAAAGCAGATACTGGCGCGTTACCTTTACGTAACTCATTAATCAGTGGCAAAGAAATAAAAAAACAACGCCCTGATTTTCTTCAAGAAGCGATACCGGACCTTTTTAATAAAAATCCACGAAGTGACGAGCGGCCGATGGAGATACTAGAAACCGATACGAAAGGTCATCCTACCGAGTCAACGGATATCGATTCACCAGTAACTGGCGTTATTCCTGCTAATGTCATTCAGAGAACCCGCAAACAATCAGCATACTATCACGAACTCCGTCGGCGACTGTCGACCGCACGGAGCAGCGACCTCGGATGCCGCAGCAATCTCCCCCGGCGCCGGCGGTCCCTGTCCCCGGCGTGGGCCAACCAGTCAGTGGACGTGCGGCAAAAATATCGCTTCATCTTGCAAAAAATGACTGACCGTCAAATTCACGAAGGGAACTGGGTGGCGGCATACACCGCAGTCCAGAAGAGTCTGGAGTACTTCCCACATTCAGCAGCGGCGTATCTGCGTCGAGCCGAACTGGTCGATACGTGAGCGTTAGTACACTGATCGGTTCTTCTTTACACGGTAGTTTTCACTTTTATATTTATGGCAGTACGTGTCCGTCAGTCGCCGCTAAGGATTTCGGTCTCGCCACTACTTTGAATGTACTAGACCAACGGAACATTGGAATGGCACTGCGGCAACGTGGGTTACTGTATTTGGCATCTGGATGGCAACAGTATGCATCAAACAAGCGTTGTAATTTAGATTTAGAACAGCCGTCATCTAAGGTATCTGTTTATCAGGATGGGTCTGCGCGATATTAAGAGTACAGTGGCGTATTTTGGACATTGTCCGCAAAGTGCGTTGGCTTTAGCCGTTCACTATCATGCACAGAAAGAGTACTTCCGGTAGGTGCACTCTGAGAACGTATTCAAAGTTCTTAGCAGGTATACGACGGTATAGGACAATGCAAAAACTTAAGAAATCTCACGAAAATCTGTAAGAACCTTAAGAAGTTTAGGAATCTTGGAAACGTATCTAAAAAGTCTCGAAGGAAATAATGCACAGGTGGTTGCTCGTTACAGTTCGGAAGCATATTTCGTCCTGGCTCTTAGCCTTATACCGGGAACCAGCGAAACGGTGTGGCTGCGCTATCGGATAATGCGCGCCCTGGCGATGCTGCTGTATCGAGCAAAAAAGGTAGTTTGACCAATTAGCACTTCGATTATATCTGGACAGTTTTAAGTCACGTTTGTTGGGGCAGTTCGCACTAGCACAGAATGTGTGGACGGAAGCGTCCATGCTGCTTGGATATCCCGATTCCTTGTTCTACGTCTTTCTCGTAAGAACGGATTTACTCGTAATTTTTTCTGGAATTCCTGGTGGAATGCCGTTTTACTGTTATTTTAGGCATTATGTTGGAGAAAACTGGGAAAGCGTGAAGACGGTGCCTTATATTTACGGTTCGTGTAGATACAATTTAATACAGTATTCCCTTTCTGCCAGATACATAGTACACTTACAGAGCCATTCTGTTTCATTAAAGTAACGACCGTTCAGCATGTATCTCCAACTGTGCAAACGCCTCTGAAACGTCAGACACAAAACCGGTTTTATTACTGTAGTTAGATACTATCTACTGTGTTCAGTGAAAAAATAAACGCCCGCTTCGTCATTAAAATTTTGATCAGCCAACCTACTGGGCGGGCGATAAATTGTTTGCGCTGCTGAATGATGACGACATATCCTTTTTCCGAATCTGCAGCTCGAGATGTGCAAGATGCTTACTGTGAAAAACGGGCGCGTCAGTGCTGACGTAGAGCGCGATGTTGGGAGCGTCCGCCAATCAACACGCAAAATATCGTTTTAGATCCAGCCTTTAATCTGTAGCGGCTGTTTGATTCGCCTTGCAATGACTGACGTAGCGTCGACTGCACACGCTACGATTAGCATCGGCTGGCTTCGCTAAAATTGGCAGTCTGCAATTTTCGAAGGCACAGCTCGATAATTTTCTTTCATTATTTTACGCGCGGCTCTTCGGTTTAAACTCGCTGTTTTGGAATTTTCATTTCCCAGTTGCTGCGGTAACTCGTCATGGCTCCCGGTGAAGAAACCGTGTCCCGTCCCGCTGGAGGATCCATGCGGCCGTCTTCTCCACCGTCTGTGCCTGGAAACGAACCCAGCACTGCCACACCGCCGTCTGTGGAAGAGTTTCTGCGGATGCTGCTGCAACCGATTTCCCACAGAAAGGTGAAAGCGTACACCATCACCGCTGAACTGGGAAACGGCCAAGCCTTCACTGTCCAGGGAGAACTGTAGCGTTGGTGCAGAATTTTTTTAATTTGTCTATGTTCTATGCGATAATTGTCGTGTATGTTAATAATTTCCGTGTTGTACTGTGTTACTAGTCTGTATACTAGTCTGTGTGACAGTCTGTGTAACAGTGTACAGTCTGTGTAGTGTATGCTACTGCATCCTGTACATGCGCCGTCGCGTCGTGATGAATCTGCATGAACTGATTGAATTAAAACGCGCGCTGTGGCAAATGCTTCCTTGTCTGCTGGTTAATGTATCCGTATGTTTGCATTCCGCAAGTGTACAGTTATCAGTCCATCGGTCAACGCGCCTTGGGTTGGGCACTGTAGTAATCAGACTTACCCAGAAATGCCACAAAATGCGCATCATTTACGGTACATGTGGCTTCGGAGAAACTGTCAGATAAGCGTTCAGCATTCTTTGACAACGAGCACACCTGGCCTCATGCAGTGCAGCACAGCTGGCAGGAAAACCGGTTTGGGTGTGAAACAGAAAAACGGCTTTAAAGTGTGGGCGCAGCACGTCTTTTCGTGCAGTACAGCCGGCGGCAAAACCGGTTTATGTGTTGCAACACCGCCGGCGGCTAAACCGGTTTAATGCGTGCAGACTGAAACACTGGTTTATCGTGTGGGCAGTGGGCACAGTGCTTCAGTCAGCGCAGCCGGCGGAAAAACCGGTTTTATGCGCGCAAGACTGAAAACCGGTTTATTTTGTGGGCACAATTTTCGCCGGTTGTGCCATTAAAATTTGGTAGATGCAAAACACGGGTACTGGCTCCGTGCACGGTATTTCAAATTTCAGTGTTTTTCGTTTACATGTTGGCAGTTTTTAACTTTCTTCACGTCTTTCGAATTTTGATGGTAACATGATTTTATACGTAGTTTTTCTCACGTTTAATTCACTGGTCAGTCACAACAGGTCTTTCTACCGCTTTTCTGACTCGTTTTTCTCGTGTCGTACTCTGGGAATAGTTACTGGCATTTTTTTCTCTTTAAATAGCTCATATTCGTCTTTAAATAGCACAAATTCCTTAAAAGAACTAAACTATTTCCCTTCTTCCGTAGCGAATGTTACAGAAATTGCCGTCTTCGATTTTTCTTACTGTGACTTTCAAGTACTTCATAGCACTGCACTGACAACTATTACCAATTAACATAATATTTACTGTGTACAATAAAATCTGCGGTACTACTAACTGTATTTTGTTGAAAAATTATGGTTTAACTGTTTAAGTGAGTCAAGTTCCACAGTAATTATGCAGAAAATTGCGAAATAAAAGAATACCAAAAAGTATAATTAATAATAAAAGTTTTAAATAAATAAATTTAAAAATAGATAAATGACCCGTGCAGGAATCCCGTGCACGCAGCCAAAACCCGTGCGGTCCCAAAAGGTCATCCATGCACGCAGGCAACACCCGCGTTTACCCGTGCACGCGGCCATAATGTGAAAATTTGATCTAAGTTTGTTGCAATTGGGTCTAACTGGAAGGGATTTGGTCTAAAATTTGGTCTGACTGGAATGGATTGTTCATCTGGATCATGTGAACGTTGGCTTTTGTAAAACATACTGATTAAAATTATTACACCCATGTTGTTTCGTATCCGACGGAAACAGAATAACTTTCTAAGACTAAGTGGTACACTGCTTGCAAGCCAACACTCACAATGTGATCTGTTTTTAAAGGTCATACATTTCATGCCTCGAAACAGAGAAATCCCAACAAAATCGAATACGTCGGGTGTGCGTGCAGTTGCTACTGGGCGATATCGATCAGGTTCATTATTTCCGTTCATATTAGTTAAATTTCACGATGTACCTTCAAACTGATTGGTTTCTAACCGATTTTCATAGGCGCTTTGCGAGCTGCAAAGCTGTCACCCCATGGAACTGGTTAGCGATCCGAAGCTTCTGGTCATCGCAACCCGGATATTCTGGAGCAGGGGGAACTTTTCCTCATCCCGCAATTGTCTCCAACAAGCTTCGAAATCAACGGTGGCACAAAATGTACTCCTCTGTTTGCGACGTTTTTTAACGATATACGTTTCGTAGAAAGTATCGGTACCTCAACGTGATGGGATCGATTGCAGTTTGCGCACACTGGTTTTCCTGCAGATTCTCATGCATGTACGTCAGCGACGCTATCAGTCAGCGTACGAAATGTGCACGATCGGCCGGGAAAAATGGGATGGAGACTTCCGAGTAAGATCGTTGCGTTACCAGCATAGTACTTAAAGCAATGTTATCGTGCTGTTTACTGATAATAATTATTTACTACAAACAAAACCGTTAATTTTCTCGTTAATTTTGATAGTTCACCGCATGGTTAGCATTTATCAAGTACGAATGCGGATTCGACTGGGAGCAGAAGCCTCTGCCGATTACCTTGATCCAGCAGTGTATCAAATCTGATCCAAATAACTGTATGGTAAGCGCCGTATCCGGCACACACATTTCATAAATAATCGGTTATTACTCTTCGCATTTGCAGTTGTGGTACGCGTGGGCGCGCTGCGTATTCTATCAGCGCAAGAACCACAAGAAGGCTGTGGTGTATCTGACGGCCGCTATTAAATTGGCACCGACGTTCTACGAAGCGCGCTTTTTTCGGTACGTTACTGCTTTACTGGATAGATTTTATTAAGATGACGTCTTTGCCGGTGTTTTGTAGAGCCTGCATCAGAGCGAAACTCGGAGCAGCATCCAGTGCACTGAACGACTTTCAAAAATGCTGCGAAGTCTACCCGAAGAGCGGTTTATGCTGGGCGGCCATCGGCTACTGCTACCTGCTTTTACACCAAAATAAGCCGGTACCTTAGGAGCAGCAGCTGAATAAATCCATAATTTATATCTCTAGTGACTTTTTTCTAGGCGCTGACAGCGTTTTTGAAAACGTCTGCACTGCCATGGGCTACCCGACTAAATTGGGTATTTACGCTTTTTTAGCCGGCTTCGTTTTTGAAATGCGAATAAACCGCTGCGTTGATAGTTGTTGTGCATTCGGGGATGGACGTTCTGGAAGTTTGGCATGAATAACCGCGCGGTCAACGATTTTATCATTTTAGCACGACAGTTTCCCAACAATGTATACCTGACCAAATGCCTGGTTTTGACGACTTTGCGGTAATTTTGCCTGCATTTTCAGCATACTGTATTTAAAATTCAGAAACCGTTGGATCTAAATTTGCAGAGCGAATGGACCGCAGTGCGCTGCCGCTGTGATACATCAGCGCGGTGTGCGACTGGAATTGCATCCGACGCTCTGGGTACGGGCTTTTCGCAGAAATCTGGCTTTGCTCGTTCGTCAACAGACGAAACCTATTTATCAAACATTTCGTTTATGACAGATGATCTTTGCGTTATCCGGATTTCATCGTTCACATCCGGCAACGTATGACCGGGCGCTAATTATCCTGCAACAAATCATCCACATGTATCCACAACACTACCTGGCGCGCTTTAACTCCGGTGTGGTGTTCTACTGGAAAGAACGTTTTGCGCAAGCCGCACTGATTTTCGATATGTTGCACAGCTTTGGAAAAGCAGGTATTTTAATGTGGTTTGCATGCGAAACGTTTTGAATGCATTACTTATGACATTGTAATATACGATACACGCTGCTGCTTATCAACCAGCTTTAGCAAGCATTTACTAGCAACGAATTTGATCATGCGAGGACTGGCATGTGGCGGGCGCTTCTTTTACGAAGTCATATAGCAAAAGCGTTATGACTGCGAAAAGCATAAATATCCGTAAAATATTTGCTAGATTTCTATTGGCGTGCCGCGTGTGTATAATATGTTTACAGTGTTATTAATAACGGCGTGGTCGCATGTAGATCTTCCGTGCCGCAATGCCACCTACGGAGCCCTGGGTACCTCCTTGTTTTTGGCGTCCGAACATTCCAGTTCCTTTAGCATACTTCAAGCAGCCGCCAACAGCCAGTACATGGATGAATACTTCTACATCTTTTACGGATATTTCAAAATGGTCAGCCAATAACCGACGACGCGCGAGATTGAAAAATCATTACTAAACCGAACTACCATATTTGGTGCAGGTGATGAAGTTGCCAACCGACGCCGAGCACGCTTTTCGCAAAGCCTGCCATGTCGCCACATCCAAGGCCGAAACGCAGTTTCTTATTGGCGGACTGAATATGCTGCTGAATTACACCGGAAAGGTCGCCAACACTCACAATCGTTTTTATCAATCATGTGTAATCGGTTACCGTTACAGGCGATCCCGTATTACACGGCGCTTATTAAGGGGACAGACGAGCGATACCGGAATCTGGCGTATATGAACCGATGTCTTGCTTATGTACGCTCAAAATTTGCATATTCTTTACGGTTTAATTCAAATTCCGCTTTTCAGAAACAACTCGAAATTGTACAAGGAAGCGCTAGCGGATATCGGTAAGGTCTCGACAGACGCTGTAGGTTTTACCGAAACTGACCGGAAGATGGTGGCGCGGATGCATGTGGAACTGAAGAAGCAGCTACTTAAATTGCGCAACACATTTTGATGCCGTTTACAGTACAATAACCGGTATTACTGGAAGGCGTTTATTACTGTAAGTTTTGGGTTTATAACTTGATATTGATAGTAGTTGATAGTGATATATTTATCATTTATATATGCTTAACTTTGCCGTGATGCAACGATTCAAATGACTGTCAATGGATGAGCGACATCGAACCGAGATTAGCCGCAATTGTAATCTGGAAATGGGAATATTAATCAGTACATTAAGATGTGATCTTTACCATCGGCGCTATATGTACAGATTATGAGTAATAAAAGTAATATTTTTATAGGCAACAGCCACCACACATAACAAAATGCTTGTGCTCTTGCCACTAACAAAAAGCACTCATTTAAACATTGAAAAAACAACCAAAATCGTTAATGATACTCGTCCTCTTACAATGCGCGTTCAAAGTTCCTACAACAGCTGCATCATTTCTTTTAACAACTCTTAAACTTAAACGCTTTATAAAAGTTTGTGCAAATTGATTGCCGTACTCAAATAGTCAAATAAGAGAGCTTGACAACTTGTTTCGGTTCTCGGTAATCCCAAGTGGCCACGCAACCGGAAACCGGCGCAAAAAAAACGGTAAAAAATGACCGAGTACAAACATTTCCGTCCTAGGTTTGTGTAATTGTCCCGTAAAAACATATATTGGATTACCGGAAGTGTGGTCAGATGGCACTGTCGTTCCGGTGCTAAGTTTCGGGCCGACTTCAATCCAGGCAGACTGTCCACCGAATGTAACCTGAACTGCCGAAGAGAATGTAGTTTGCCGCTTAAACGGCACCTACCGGCATACACTTGTCATATGTCAACTGCGGCCCAGTTCACAGCAGCGGGTCAAATGAACAACTGCCAACTTATCGATTTAACCGATGCCGCTCTAAATGGTGAACAAATTCAGGGACGACATTCCCCGATTAAGCTTTCTCAAGCTCTTTTTCCAGTGCACCTCCATAAACCCTTTTGCACACAGTTCTGGTACAATTCCATAGGCGCTTTTTTCGTAAACGCTTTTTTCGTAAACGCTTTTTCCGTAAACGCTTTTTCTGTAAACGTTTTTCATAAAAGCTTTTTCCGTAAATGTTTTTTTTTGCGTTAAGCGCGTTTCTTTGCGTAAACGCTTTTTCCGTAAACGCTTTTGCATAGACGCATTTGCTTCATCAGGATATTTTGGTTTCTCATTTTAAGAGCTTGCTAAAATGAAGTCACCGGCAAAAGAAACCATCATCCCCATGTTCTACTACCGGTGGATGCAGATCCTGGGTATTCTCCCGTACAGCGTCCCGCCCACCACCCACTATGCCATCCTCCTCAAACTCTGGTCGCTCTTCATCTTTGTCATCTTCCTGTTCCTCATGCGCGCCAGCATCCTCTTTCTGTACGGGCTGCACGCCACCCAGCTGCAGAATCTGGAGCTCTTCAGCGTCATCCAGTTTATGTTCGCCAATACCCTGTACATTCATGGCGGGCTGATCACGGTCCTGTGCGTCGTCCAGATGCGCCGGCTGTATACGGTGGCGCGATTGGTCTATTCCGTGGTCCCTCCCGCGGTCCGCGCGACCACCCGCGTCTGGCCGGTGTTGGTAGGAGTAACGTGGGTGTTTGTTGTCGCCAACGTCGTGGCGATGGTGGCGCCGTATATTGATACTCGCCTGCAGAGCACCCAAACCTGGAAGAAACCGGTGTTTCGCGTTCTGTCTACCGGTAATGAGAACGACACCGGCGTGAGCTTTTACATGCATTTCGCGGCGCTGATCTTCCAGGTAAAGTTAAACGGCAAACCGTGTTAAACGTTTTTGAAAACAAAATGCAGTCTGATTTGAAAACGAAATGCACAACAAAAAATATTTCGATAACGAAATTTGTTATTAAGATAGTTAACATTATTTTGCCAAATATGGTTTTGCCGTTTTTTTTAAAACAGTATAAAATTTTGATTCTGGGTGCAAATACCTACCAAATATCAGCTCTTAATTTCGTGATTTTTTTGGCTTAAAATTGTTTTAACAAACTTTATGCTACTCTTGTGTTCTTAGGTATAGTTTCGTCAGGATTCTTAGCCTTCTCTAGGTTTCTTGTACTTTCTTATGTTTTCTTAGGTACTCAGGCTTCTCAGTTATTAGGTTACTTAAGTTCCTTAGATTTCACAGGCTTCTTTGATTTCTTTGGTTGACCTGGTTTCTTTACGGTTTTATTATGATTGCAGCGGAGAAGGATAAACTTTAAAAAGCTTCTTCCTGAACATTATTTTCAGGGTATCGTTCTAAGCTGCAACTGTACGGTGCCGTATGGCGTGCTTTTCGGCATGGTGCACTATCTGGGGAAGAGCTTCGACACGATCCGCCAGGAAGTGGAATACTTCAGTTTAGCTGCCGTCAAACCCGACGAGATGATTAAAAGTATACCGCGACTGCAGCGTTTATACGGGCAACTGGTATACTCTGTACAGGAGGTAGATGCGCTGTTCGGGCCGTTGGTGTTCCTGCGTTGCGTTATCCTGTTCCTGACGTGGATCGCTGTCATGGGGGAGCTGCTGAATCTAGAGCGGGATGCGGTGAATTGGGTCAACTGTATGGTGGGCGGGATTGGGTTCGTGTGTTTTATCGTGGATCTGGTGGTGTTAATTCGCTTCAGCGACAAGGTCAGTTCGTATCGGCCACGAGCAGAATACAGCGACCGGCATCGCAACGTACTAGTTCCAGTGGGAAGCGAAATAGCTGCCCTGGGCACAATTAGAGAATCTAAACTCAAAATATTGTTTTTTTGGCTATTAGAGAATGATATACTCCGCCTTAAAGATATTTTGACCGCGGGCAACAGTACAAAGTGGCGAAAACGTTGGGTAGCCATTTAAGCACTCAAATTTTGTATACAACAGCCGAAACATAGAACCAGTGGTCAAGTGAAAAAGCTGAACCTACGTACTGCAGACGTAGGTTCTGGTGCATAAAACTCTGTGGTATGATAGTTGCAGTCTGACCTGCACCAATATACTGTATTTCTGTTTGTCGATGATGGGCTTCACGTACTGGTAGTTTTGCTTTTGGTAATATTTTCCAGTTTTCCCAGCGCCGACATGCGTGCGCTGAGTTACGCCCTGTGGTTGATGCAGTTTTGGGTTACCCCAGTTTTATTAGTCAATAATACGAGTTTTCGTGTGTCATAAGTTTTCATTAAGTAACGTAATCAGCCGATGATCAGCGAAATACTGGAGAAAATTATGTACTGCTGACGAATTGCGCTTCGTAGGCAAAAGACATCAAACGGTCAATGAAACGCCTGCTAACCGTGGTAACCGACGAACGAGTGGAAAAACTAGTAGAGAATTTTGTCCAGCGCTGCGAGAATGATGACGGTGTCATAACCGGAATGGGATTCTTTCACGTCAACCGAGATTATGTTACGATTGTAAGTACTATGCATTTATCTAACAACGGCACCTCGTCGTTGCGGTAATAACTTTAGCGAAGAAACCTTTACAACTGGTTTGTGTAATGCCGTCCTTAAAAAATTCTTCACTTAGGTCCTGCTTCTAATTCTAAGATAACGAAAACGTAATATAACTGTTTTATAAAGGTCATCGGGATAATTGCGACGTATTTTCTACTGATCTACCAGTCACGCGATCAGAAACTGGATCTTCGCACACTGCGCACAGTTATCGATCCGACAAACGCGAGCCATTTAGCGTAGAGCAATCTTCCTGCTGGTGTATTATTTTGGGTGACACACGGATATTTTGACATCCGCTTATATCAATATGTCGTTGTTTTTGTTATTGATTTCCACGCTTTAGTAGCAGTACCTATATTTGCAAAATTTATTCGTTTAGTACATAACGAGCGCTTCCCACATTGAGGAAATAATGCAGATTTCATCGTTCAGGGTGAATTCCACATAAGGAAACCGATATTCGAATGCGCAAACAACATCTGTTCAAACAATAAAACGATGAAACCGGAACCACGCAGTTTTCGTAGAGCATGGCTATTTTCGGGGGATAGCCGTGGCGTTGAGCAGGATAATATCGGCTAAGCTGTGATATTGTATGTCATCTTTGCGCATGATGGCGTTAACCTTCACTTGAACATCCCGGGCTTGGTAGATGAGGATGAGGTAGGTCAAGAATATTGCCATCAGCTGCAAACAAGTTGTAACTGAGTTACACAACGCAATCGACGCACATCATTACCGTAAATTGATAAGTATTCAAAAATCAAAATCCATAATACTATATAGAATTAAGTAATTAGTGTGACTGCCATAAAACCCCGAAATCCGGGGCTCCTTAAGAAAAATCTTCCGGAGCAATGTTAAACGTTCAGTTCAGGGTACGCGGTTTGTAATTACGGGTACGCGGGTACGCGTTTGTTCAGGGTACGCGGATTAATGACATACAGCCAGAATATATTCCCGCGTAACACTAAAGCATCCCATGGCACTGAAGGCCCGGTCGAAAGCGTTGCAGGTGCCAATAAATTTATCACATTCATCACGGATTTCCGGTGCGGGATCACTGATAACAATCCTTCGCAATGCCCTTTGAACAGCGGATACCTGTTTCCGAGAGCAAGAAACATATTCAAAAATTCCAAGTCATGGGAAATGTACGAGTATTAAACATACGAGTATTAAACAATGTACGAGTATTAAACATACGAGTATTAATCGTAAACAATGTACGAGTATTAAACATACGCATTGGCTTCTTATTAAACTTTATTTGTCCCATTACTCAGTATTTATTCCAAGGCACACTTAAACCAAACTCAGCAAAATAGCACATTAAGTCAATATAATAGTGCCACAAACTTGTTTTTTTCGGTCAGCAATCTTTAGATACTATATATTCGGCAAAGGTTATACTTCCAAAATTTGAGCGAAACTTTACTACTATAATCAATCGTTTTAAAACCTCGTTACAGTCTCTGGGTGACCTTTATAAAAATATTTATATAACAACGTAACGTTACCGAAATAAACAAAAAATTCCAAATAACTACAGTTGTTGACCCAATATAGGAAACACCCTTAAGGTCATAAAGGTCACGTCACTTACTGTATCGAAGAACAGCGTCAGCGCCAGCAGCAGCACAATACTGTTGATCATCATAAACGACGAGGAGATCAGCAGCGTGCGATCCGTATGATCCGCATCAAAATGTAACGTCTCACTGGCCAACGCACACCACGTCAGCAGCGCACAGAAGCAGTCAACGGCAATGAACACCCCGAACGTGTCACTCAACAAATCCTTGGCGAACAACAACCGCTGATACCGCAACCGCAACGCCTCAAACGCAATTTCCCGCTCCGGGAACTCGCCAAGTATCCGCACAATCACTTGGAACTCGGTGCGCAGATGCAGGGCCAGCGTAATGAGGATCCCGTAGGGTACCGTGATGGCACAGTACACGGAGGATTTGTGGATGAAACGCAAGATTTGGGCGACGTAATTGCGGACGGGGTAGCCCCACACGGATAGAGGGTCGCGGTACCAGTAGTCTGAAGGCTCCGTGGCGCTTTTGTAGATCAGTTCGGTCATGGCGCCGGATATGGCAAAGGTCACGTTGTATACCGCGGTCGCCCTCCACCGGCGGTCTAGTTTCCGTAAGGTTTTGGGGAAGCAGAGATAGGAGCGGACCTCTAGCTCTACCTAAGGGTGAAACTCAAACACTTCGGAATCATTTTTGAAATGACCTGAGAATGAAACGAACTTTGAAAAACTAATCGAAATTTGAAAAATAAGAAGCGATTTTTTAAACAGTGTTTTCGGAAATTTTTCGCTTTAAGCCACTGACTGATTAAAATAATGATAACCCGTCTATGTTTATCATTTTATCGACGGCCTTTCGTCAAATCTTTGTTAAATGCAGTCTTTTCTTCCCTTAAAAATGGTTCCATAAAATATTGTACGAAAATGTTGAGCGCTCCAAAGTATTCGGGGCCGTAGCAAATTAACTATACGCAGCGACCGATTTTGGCTGCATCAAAGTGACCTTTCTCACAACTTAAAAAAACTTGATTTTCCCATTTACAGAGTAGAGCACGCGAGGGTCTCGTTGATTTTGAAATGAGAAAAATTAATTTGATTTGATGTTTGAAATTTAAAACCTAAGAATTGTGGTTTGACCCCTAGCTTCACCTGAGTATAGAGGTTCTTCATCTGCACGGCGCAGAGGATGGCGATGATGAGGTACTGCGCCAGGAACATGTTGATATACGTGTACTGGATCAGCGCGTAGTGGTCCAGCTTGCTGACCTCGTCGCCTTTGACGTCCCACATGACAGCGCCGGCGATTTGCAGGAGGATGGCCTGCAGGATGAAGAGCCCGCCGCTCCACAGCATCCACAGGAGGTCGGACCGCGAGAGCCCGGGGGTGTGGGAGAGAGAATACGGGTGAAATCCACATACCTGCATCCAGCGGTAGTAGTAGTGCGGGATGAGCGGCTGGGGAGCTGGCGGTTCCTCGGTGTCCTCCGCCGGCATGCTGATGCTGCATTGGGAGGGCGTAGAACAGTGGGGAATAGTGCAGATCGAGAGATCAACTGGTTTAATAAGAGTTCCGGGGATTTGGAAGTATAATACTCGCTATTGCAGAAATGGGAGAAACTGTGGGGAAATTGTTTATGCGAGCAGGGTGGGATCATGTTGCAGTCATCTGACTGAGGTACACAGCAGTACAGAAGCATGGTGGTACGCGCGGATGATGGGTGTGGTAGATCTGTAAATAAAATCGTAGTGCACGACTAAATGTAATTACGCACATGTGACTCTGTGAGCAATCTTACAATTATTAACATAAAAGCGGTAAATACAGTATTAGCAAAGCCCGGGTACGGTAGTTTTTGACAGTACTTGAGGACGTACTGTAAGTTTGTAGGTACTGTACGGAAAATAAAATAGTGAGTATGTAAATACCTATTTTTATTGGTACTTACAATTACAGATGCCATATTAGGCTTTAAAAGCATACAAGTTGAAAACTACAGTACTCGTAGTTACCCATTACGTAGTTGTAAGGCTTGGTACCCTTATCCGCCGCAGCGCAGCCAGGATCTCCTAATTCAGACAAAATCAGAAAGCCCTTGTTACGAAAGTGGGAAATCACGAAGCAGAAGAACCGTAACCTGGATACGGCACTTTTTAATAAAATTTAACAAAAGAGATAAACTAAACATATAATTATCATCATACATACAATACGTTGAATGACAGTGCTTACCTACTCCGCTACTCGTACATAAATTAGTATGGACATGACAACGTGCGGAGTTTTGGGAAGCACAAGAAAAAAAATTGCTTAATAGCTGCGCTTCGACCTGCGAATGCTGACAAAAAGTTCAAGCTTTCGTAGCAATCGTGATAATTTGCACCACAATCAATCAGTCTTCATAAAGCAACGAATAGACAAACTACCGGTGTATTCTATAGAGCGGCACTCGTTGCCCAGCAATAAGCGCTGTATACAGTACACAGAGATACTGAACTGGGACACATTTATTCAACTTTCAAGTTTCATATATTTTTTGACTAACAACAATTACAGCCGGTAATGTCGGCTGCCATGTTGGCCGGAAGCTGACTAAGAGGTGTTTACAGGTGTTGGCCAATGTTGAAATCCGCAGACCTGACAATGCGGTTAGGTAGAGCAGAAGTAAGAGTACTAGTAAATAGAGTATTATTATATCACCAGCGCGATGATTCTATTAACCAAGCTAAGAACCGCTTTGATAAAGAACTGCAAACCCGGTTGGCCGAAACTAGAGGAACGTCACAAAGGTCAGTGGAAGAAATCAGATGCCATTTACACCGCCGATCTGAAAAAGTATCAAGATGAAACAGAGGCGCAGATACAACGCTTACACGAGGAAAATATTTCCAAGATACGCCAGCTTTTGGATGAGCTGTTGAACAAACAGGAGAGAGGACTACAGCGTTTGATGGAGAATCATGGGAAATTAAAAGAACGGTTAGAAAAAGAGCAGAACGATAATTTCCAAAAAAAATGTCCAGCTTGGAGCAAAAAAATAACCAGGAGAACATCGCACTGGAAAAGCGATATATTAAACGAATAGAAGATTTAAGAAAAGGTCATGAACGTGAAATCGACAATCCCCGTCTGGAATCGACTGATAATCAAGCTGAAGTGGTTAAAAAACTGGAAATCTCCCATTTGAAAGAAATCACGGATATAAGTAACAATCACACGGAGGAGATTGAACGGCTGAAAAATGCGCATGTGCTGCAAATAAAAATCATTTATCTGGAAAACGGCCACCAAAGACTTTATTATAAATTTATAAGTAGGTACTCGCGTCCATAAAGCTTAAGCCATCCCTAAAGCAAGTAAGATCGTCCATAAAGGCTAAAGCATCAAACGTTCACCGAAGGGAACGAAGAGCAGAACTCCTCTGTAATCCTAACCAGGGGATACGTCATATACAGAAACGTGTAGAAGCGCATCGCATGATGCATTTCTGCCGTACTAAGACACGAAATTACGGATACTCGTACATGTACAAGCCTGTCCCGTAATTCCTATCGCATCAACACAGCGGCAAATGCAAATTCACGGGTTACACCACTCCATAAGGGGCGCGCCACGTCACCACACTACTTTTGCTTTAAATGCATTTCGACACGGTGGTTGCTTGCCAACTATCCGTCTAAATTAGAAACGGTCGACACAAATTACAAAAAAATTTATTACCTTGTCTTCTTTATCACATTATTTACTCGCACATTCGTAATAGTTATGACAGGGTGATGCCGGTAAGCTATCTACCGCGATGTTTGGGCGAACGGATGGGCAGATTTTGACGCGCCAAAGCGCCTCCATATAACTACGTACAAGAGCGAGTATACAGGCATACGAACCAAGCCGAGACGTGCGGCCTAGCTCTAATTGCATCTCAAACGTGAATGCTAAATTAAATTAATGTTAAACAAGCATTAAACCAGTAAAACTCACGCAACATAAGTACGAACAGCGGAATTAGGTTTCTTAGGTTTCCCTTAAGATTTTTGGGGTCTTCGAAAATTCCTATTAAATGCCAAAAAACAATGTTCGCCGATAAATTGTATAAGAATGTAGATTTCCGTATACTGATTATCTTACATTTTGAGAGGAGTGAATTTGTCATCGTATTCGTGGAACATGTACAATATATTTATACTTCGTATTGTAAGGGCAGCCGCTCATACCGCAAACTTCGCGCTAAATTCTTCTCTGTACCTTACGGTAGAAATTATAAATACGGATAAGAATACTTGTGCAGCGCTCTTTTTCGGATTCCGGCATACAGGGCCAATAATCTCGTAAATTCTGTTGTTTTATTGAACACCAATAAACATATACTCGTACCGAACGATAGGTCAGAGGCGACGAGCCATCCAACTCCGTTTTATCGTGGTACGGGTGTGTAACCCTAGTTGAATCTTAATACTGAGTTACCGTTGCATTATGTATTAAAGGAGAATATCAAAAACAATGGTTGCTGGAATTAATTTTAAATGTTCGACCTTGTCGTTCGGTCTTTTGGATCGGGTATTAGTGTATTGCCATCTCTCTCCATGACGAACATTTCAAGCGAATCAAGCCAGCATTGTTATTCTCCTTTTAACATATAAAATTTACATATTAAAAGGAGAATAACAATGCTGGCTACATACCGCATACACGGTTGTTGAGCACCACGACCGGCAGCGGCTTTACGCGGCATAACAGCAGATACAGTACTGTAACTGAAGTAATGCATGCTTTGTGTATTATCCACGCGGGCAACGCCCATGCGGACAACCAAAGAAACTGTCATATTACAATAATGTCATAATAAGCGTACTATGTAGCTCTTTAATAGCTCCGCAATTTTGTTTTTAATGACCCTTTTAGAGATCAGTAACGGGGTACGCCGATTTAGTGTCAAGTCTTGTGTTTAGGCTATAACAACAAGGCTTTTAGTATCTTTCTAACATGCAAACAAACCAAATAAAAAAATGTGTACTGTAGTGGCTCGCACATCTTGTACCACAGAGTTGGTGTACGGGAAAAATGTGCATCCAATATACACACTCTAACCGGGCAAAATGCACGCCTACGAAATAATGCTTGATTTGACTTCAAGATGAACTCTCCTTCTGAATCTGTCCAGAATCAAACATTTTCTTTAAAATTGTAATTCACCTTAGAAAAGAAGCTCTGTATCCTGAGAACTCCGAATTGTTCTGTAGCTGTAGAATGTTGACGCTGATTGCTGAACGTACCCTCACTCTGCAGGGGCACCCCAAAACCACAACAAATCAGTGTTTGAATTCGAGCTGACAGCAAAGATTTAAGTTAATGGCTGCTTTTGAGCATAAATTTAATTAATAATTAGAACTCTAATTTTTTTTAATATTCAAGATTATGCCTCGGCATAATCTTGAACAATATTCAAGATTACGCGGATTATCACTCGCTTGGGACGTGACCTGTAGACACTGTTGCGCTTTCACATGTCAAAGGCCACTTCCACCACAACCGGAGCGGCCGCCATGCAAGCAGAGTTACGGAAATCAGGACTATATTCCTATCTGGTTGGCCGCTACCTATTCGTCCGATCGCCTTCGAAACACTGGGCCCGTGGGGACCGTCGGCGATCGCCATCATCAAGAACTGGGAAAAAGACCTGCAGCACACCGGAGAAGCACGCTCGCACGAATTTCTGCACAGCGATTGTCCATAAATTCAACGGGAAATGCGGCGTCAGTGCTGGGCACGATGGAAGGACTGGATAAGCTGAACAGAAATTTCCGGCAATTTGACGGCAAAATTAATAAATTACTTTGAATTGTAAGTACATATGTAAGGTCTTTGAATTGTCTGATGACCGATCAATCTATCACAACGGATGACCACTGAGCCTGAGGCACAGACCACGGACCGACTTGCAGTGGCCTGAGAGACAGCGCAGATCTGAAGGCGCAGGCTGATAGCAGAGCGATTTTGTTTGGCTGAACCGTGCACCTGTGCAGTGGACCATTCAGGCAAGCCGATTACACAATCGGCTGTACTCTGTACTGTACCAGCCCGATTCTACAGCCACGCATCGCATTTTCAGTGCTTCTCTTTTTATCCTGACAGTTCTTGCCGTGCACCATTCGATAATCGATCCATTCGCTTTACTGATATTCTGTTTGTTGTTTTTACTTTTTCAGTTTCCAAATTTTACTTGTGACTTTTCCTGTCCTTGGTAAACAACCTCCTCTCTCTAGACTCTAGTAGAAACCAGCGATCAGCTAAACGTGGTTTCGTAGGTTTCCACGCGTGACGCAGCTGCAGCCAAAATCCAGGCAGCGATGTCTGTACGCGTCAAGCTGTGCGATTCCGTCACCAGCAGCAGCACCATGCAGGCCCCCAACATCCGCTACATGAAACTGGATGCCAGCGCTAACTACGCTGTGCTCCAGCAGCGTGTCCGGGATTTGGTGGGACACGACCAGTTCCGAATGTTCTGGAAAGGTAAACGGCACAAAGCACAGCAACCTGTAAACTATACCTACCTTCTTCAAACTATGTCACGATAACGTTTATCTGTCGGAGATGGTACTACCTGATTTGTTTTATTTTCGAGGAGCCAAGCCACTCTAACAGATCCTTATCCGTAGAAGAACATCAGATATGCTAGGCTAGTCAAATCACCAACTCGTTAAACACCACTTATGGGGACGCTAGAGAAGCAACACGTCACGATGTTGCTATAGGCTAATCATAATACTGGCACATAGGCGGTGAAAAAGCTACGTCCTGCACATGCACTTCAATGGATTATCGGTATGGCTGTTTTAGATAGCAATGGTGAAGAGCCCGTGTGCGGCTGTGACGATGAACTGGAGATGGCCGTGGTGTCCCGTCCCGCCGACGGCCTGCTGACGCTGTGGGTCCGCCACTTGGCGTCATCCGCACCGTCCAGCGCGACTCCGTCTCCCAGCCGTCTGCCTCCCGTTGTTTCATCAACGGCTCCGGTATTCTCAGGTAAACCCCAAACTCCGGTAGTTTTTAACTGTGTACTACGCTTACAGCACTAAGCTCACAATGTCATGGAGAGGCTTATCTGACAGACACAACGATGATTTCGGTCACTTTTAAGGCCAAGAAAAATCAAAAGCGCGTTTACTTGTCAATTTATTTTTCTTTCGCTGTGGTTTTTGAAACACCGGGTGTCTGGAGTAAAAAAAGCTGAGTTTCAGATCAATAGACTCGGTAAGATGCTCTTTGAGAGGGTACAAGAGAAGCGGTCTATTCCGTTTCTGAAGCAGAGAATCAGTGTCGCTTTAATGCGGGGTTATGCTGCTTGTGTTCAGGAAGGTTTTGTATCGGTAAGAGACTAGACGAAGTGTACAGTATTATGTGCTGATGTAACGCGTGATTTTTTGTTTTTGACAACTGTTAATTTGAATAACCCCGTAAAGTAAGTAGAGTTTAACTTTTAAACGGTTTCATATTCTGGTCGCCGGTCACTTACAGTCTTACACCAGCCCCATGTGGAGCGCTACAAGAACTACCCTTGGGAGTTCCCAGATCTCCCGTATCTGAACTTCCATCCATTTTAGAATTTTTAGAGAAGAGATTTTAGAACTGCTACCTAGCTACCTAGCTTCAAAACGACAGCCCAGCCATTGGTTCTATTTTTGTGCCGCAGTGTGATCGTATGCGCTTGTGACTTGGCATTTTCCTTGTCAAATTGAGCACGTTTTTCCGGTGTGACTATGCGAGTGAACGGGTATCCGTATGGTTGCAGGCATGATGGGTACGGCGAGTGCCATCGCGGTGGCATTTCCTTATCCAGTCGTTCAGAGTAAGAACTCCATCACCGCCCGACGCAGCCACCAGCCCCAGCTGCCCATCACTCATACCGTGCGAGTGACGAAGAAGCCGCGACCTGCAGTGAAGCACCGGAAAAAGATGGTTTCCGCGGTGCCACCCTCACCGTCGCCGAGTCCGCCCGTGGAGACCAGCAGCGCGGTGGTGTACGAAGCGGAACCTCCCCTGGATGTCGATTCCCCGTAAGTGCGTGGAACCCACCGTGGTTCCATGTAGACGAAAAAAAGTTGGTCCGCTGTAAGACAGTTTAACAATGAAATCAGTAAGTACAGTGGACGACAAAATTTACTTAACGTCGGAACCGGTTTTGCGGCTTTAGCCTTATGCGCAACTGAATGACAGAGAAGCAGAGAGAACACGGTTGCCGCGCTTACGTAACTGCTCAGTAAGCGGATATAGCGATGAATATGCGACGCTCATTCATCGTATGCGCTGTAAGCCGACAGCATCTAACGATCCCCGTTAAGTAAATTTTGTCGGCCCTTGTTAAATGTACAACGGGATCATGCGTGTGAATAAATCGCCGGCACTGCGTTCGAACAGAAAAATACTTGTTTGCCGCGTATGTGTGGAAGTGTGCCATTACATGTTTCACAAATTTCCAAAAAAAAAATTGTGGAGTCATTTGGAACTTGGAGAAGAATTTTAGAAAGCTGATGCGGTGTACAACGACCTTCACCGTCTGTTTGGGTTGGATGGTGTAGGTTGTGCGTGGTGAGCAACATATGGGCCAATGACCCGGCTGCCGTGCTGCCCGCCGCCCCCGTCGACACCCTGCGGGGCCCGCCGTCCAGCCGTCGTCGCCGGACCACACCGGGCGCGGGTGTGGCAGCCGGTGTTTCCATCATCGCGGTGCGTATCCGTGCATCCATCTCCGCCGCGTTCGTCGTGAATTTCGACAAAAAATTTCTGGTTTAGGCGGTGTCGGACGGGGCTAGTCCGCATCGTGCGGCTGCGCCGGATGCCGGGGACGTGACGATCCCGGAAACCGCGCGGGAAGACGCCAATGGGGTTTCTTCCAATATTCCCGACGCGCTTGGTTCGTTTTGAATTAGCTGCTGGATGCATAAGCTCGATACAATAAATCAAGAATAATTTACCGATTTATTGGCGGAATTTGGTATTTATCTCTGATTGGTTCGTTTACCAAAAATATCACTTCGGGCGTTTATCTGTCCATTTGCTTAACTCTGGGTTGATATTAACATCGGTAAAATAGAATTATTTATTTATTTGTTAAATTTATTTTTTTCATAATTTATTTTCGCAAAATTGTGGAAATTTGTTGTGGTAAACGGTGACGCGTCGACTGCAGTGTCCAGCGTGGAGAGTGCGGAGGAAACGGTGCCGGAAGTGGCTGCTGTCGGTGGTGCTGGTGCGGATGGATCCCGTGGGGCGGTTGCACTGGCGACGGATCAACACGGTGCGTTTAATTTTTTCCCTTAATTTTCACCTTACTCTTTAACTCCCATTTTTTGGTGGTTTTATTGACAGAAATGGAAGTCCTGCCGTCGGCCAGCAGTGTGGATCAGTTGGCGGATGTGTCGTTGTCGCTCTCCATCAGCAGCAGCGACTCCAGTGACACCAGCCTGAACAGTAGCTTTACGGCATCGGAAACCGATTCCGAAATATGTGGTTCGTTTCCGCTGGATAATTCTGGTGATATCTTAAACCTCTGCTGTAATATTCTACAAAATGAACATAAAAATTCATAATAAATTATAGAAAATTATGAACAATTAAAAACATTATAATAGCTGGAAAAATAATAATATAACATTAAGAGATAATGCAGAATAAAATTTAGAATAAGAACTGCAGCACGCGTTGGTATTTAATAATCCAAGATTATAAATAAATAATAATAAAAAAAATAGTAAGTTTATATTCAGTACATAAGTAATTAAATGAATAATCAGAACAATAATTAAGCAAACAATAATACGTCATGTTTATCTTTATACGGTGTGGCTGTTGCAGCTCGATAACAATACTGTGTATTACTTATAACATATGTTTCCGCACGGATTTGCAGTTTCGCCGATTGCATCAGCGAATGGTGCGGGTTCGCACAGGGGAATGATCCATTCGGTCCCGTTGCATGACAGTCTGAGTCGGGCAGACTTGGCCGTTGCCGGGTCACAGCCGACCGCGGCAGCTCCCGACGTGTCCCGTGAGAATCGTACGTGAAAATTTAGCGTTCCGGATTTTGTTTTATAATTTCGCAGAAATAATAATAAATCGTTAATAATCAGAATAAAACCCAATTCCTTAAAAGAAGATTTTAATTCCGTACTAATTTTTGATTGTTAATTGCTTAATAGATCTTTATTTACCTGTACAACCGGTAAAAAAAATATAAAAATGGAATATGTAGAAGCATACGGTATAAAGTTGGCGGAATAACAATTAAAATTTGCAAAATAAAATTCAAAGAAATGCAAATTAAAATTTACATATAAAATTCTGGTGTAAATTTAGACAGTCAAAATTAGCATCGTGCATGCTCTTATAATGCGAGACAGGGATCGACATTTTACTGCCGACTGGCCTGCGGTTTGACCAGCGCATCGCGTAATTCATCGTCCATTCTCAGTAATCTTATTTTGCATTTAATTTCTGTAAATTTTAATTTGCATCTTTTTACCTTTGCGAAATTCCCATTTTGGTACGTTCTTTGAACAGTTTCAAAATTTTTACGATTTTTGAATTTATTTTATTAGCTTTTTATTTTTTACGTTTTTATATTTTTGATACATTGGTAAAATATATTACTTTTAAGCTTTGCGGAAGCACGATTAATCATTTATAATTATGCGTGTTTCCAAATTTTGTAACGTTTTTATGTAATAATATGTAATTTCAACCTAAAAGCCATGGCGAAAATATTGTGCAGTTAATGAACATTCTGTTTACCGAATTTCATGTAGACTAACCGTCTAGCGTAAGTTCACTTTGATACAGTCACCAGCTAAGTAGTTAAATTATACAAATTTTTTGTGAAATTTTAAGGAAGCGATTTAATGTGTATATTCAGGATATAGTAAACTAATTTAAGTATTTATTAAATTAACAAATAGCTGCGGCAAGAATATTGTGTAAAAACTGGAAAAAAATCGTATAAAAATTCTCGGTGGACATCAGAGTGTCAAATTATGTTTGCATAAAATTTTTTTATTTATCCTCGTAATTTTACGCTGATAAATTTTTGAGGAAGAAAAATTGCATGTGTGCGTTAACATTCCAGTGTCCCTGGATGTAGGACGACTGGATTTCCGTGACGGGATCCAACCGCTCCCACGTGGAAACAGCCTGCGCACTGATGAAGGATCACACGTGGCCGCGACGATCACCGGCGTATCCGATTCGAATGGTATTCTGTTCGTTTATATGCTTCTGTATTCTGATGATTTTTTAATAAGCAATGTGTATCATATTTCTTATTTGTTACAGTATTTTTATAACGGTAATTTTTATAACGGTAATTTTTATTACGGTAACGGTAATTTATAACGGTTATTATAACGGTAATGACGGTAATTTTTATAACGGTAATTTTTATTTAATTTTTTATAACGGTAATTTTTATAACGGTAATTTTTATTTAATTTTTTATAACGGTAATTTTTATAACGGTAATTTTTATTTAATTTTTTATAACGGTAATTTTTATAACGGTAATTTTTATTTAATTTTTTATAACGGTAATTTTTATAACGGTAATTTTTATAACGGTAATTTTTATTTAATTTTTTCATTATATTTATCTTTATTGATTCTTTATACTATGTATTTTTATGCTGTTTATTTTTATACTATTTTTTTACAGTCTATTTTTACTTACTTTTTATACAATTTATTTTTAATAATTTTTTATAACAGAATTTTTTTAATTATTGTGTACGAAAAGCGGAGCGTAAAGTTGATTAAGAAGTGCAAATCTACTAAAAATTAAGTACGTTGGACACAAAAACAAATCGATAAAAATGGGTGTTTATGTGTGTTGTCATTTGCAGTGGCATTGAATGCACCGGCACCGGAAAGCGGTGGAAAGAATCACCCGGGACCTTTAAAGCCGGGCGGGGTGGCAAAAGGTCACCACCACCATTTGCCGCGGCAACCAGCAGTGTATCCAATGAAAACGGTAATTTCCGTGATAATGTTCACATTGTATAGTACCGGTCGTATTTTCCGGGATTTCGTATTTTTGATGACATCCATTACAGTCGCATTATTTTACTAATAAATTTAGGGATTCACAAGTCAGTGCAAAGTATGAAATCTAAACAATTCTATCCAGCAACAGAAAAATTATTAAAAATGCGTAAAAAAGAACTATTTAATGTAACCAAAACCGAGCATTTACGTACTTATTTAAAAATTATTTAACGGAATAAATTGGATAAAAATTGGATTCGTATAACGGTAAAGACTGATATTTACGGATATAATTGACTATGCGCCCTAAAATTTTGGGGCGCATAGCACTTTCGTTTTTTTTATTTTATATACCATATTAATTCAAAATGGGTGTCTGTAATAAACAGGGTGTGAAAAGGGGTGCCTTTAATAAACGGGGGTTTTAGGGGGTGCCTATAACGGTTTCCTAAATAAAAATATTCAGGCCATTAGACCGAATAAAATTTTTAAAAAATGCAGTAAACGTACCAATATAAATTCTAGATTACATAAAAATAACAATGCCGTTAGACGGATGAAACACTTACGAAAATTTACAAAATAAAAGAATGCTATTAAAAATTACGAAACAAATAAAATTTTAATTTCTAATTGTAGTCGGACCGTCCAGCCGCGCACCGACGCCGGTACCGGCTGTCTTCCAGTTTCCAGCCCGTCTGCAGCGCTGCAACTCGATGCCGACCAGCGCGGCGCGGGCGGGTCAACGCCAGCGCTCCCCGGCAGCCCCCACCACGGGGCGCGCCCCCAAACGCCCCCACGCCGCGGACAGCGACGAGGAGGAGGTCGTCCCCATGCCGTGGCGTAGCGGGGTACGCCGACCGCCGCCGCCGCCCAGCCGGGAGCCCCCGCCGGCCCCGCACCAGCCGACGCGGGTGCGCTTCCAGGAGATGGTGGAGGTCTACTCGCTGGAGCTCAGGGGACCCTGCCAACCGGCCGCCGAGCACCGGGAGATGCGCCCGTCCTGGCCGGCGGCGTCCACGGCCCTCCGACGTGGCTGGCGCAGTGCCTCCGTGGCGCACTGATGCGTTGTCAGAGAGCCATGGATATTGGACGTAAAAACAGGTACTTAGATGCGTATTTAATTTAATGATATTTAATTTAATTTTAATTTAATTTAGATAATTTTGTGCGTATTTAATTTAATAATATTTAATTTAATTTTAATTTAATTTAGATAATTTTGTGCGTATTTAATTTAATAATATTTAATTTAATTTTAATTTAATTTAGATAATTTTGTGCGTATTTAATTTTTCTGTTTGATTTTTATTTGACTTCATTATTTGAACAGGTAAATGATTTTTTCATACGTTATTGATCAATTCGGCCGACTAGCCCATTTGCGCTTTTTGTGAAGCCGAAAAAAGTCGCTGTTTTGTTCTGGTCAGTTTGATTTTTTATTTTGATGTTTGTATGAATTTTCTGCAGTTTAATTTAATTATTTAATTGCAGCCGGTTTCCATTTTTTGTAAGACGGGAAACGGTAAACGCTTCATTTTGAGGCATATTGCGCAAGCAAATTCTGCTCATTCGGACCCAGCGCCGGTGATTTATGCGCATCGGATGTGGCTTGTTGCACCCTTTTTCTTATTGATTACAGTTACAAATTACTGTATTTTTTATTAGGAAAATTTCTTAATTTTTGGGAATTGTTTTGAAATTTATTTTTTATAAATTGTTTTTTTTCAGATTTAATTGTTGAAGTTGTCCGCATTGCGGTAAACCGGTTCCCTTGTTGTTCGCAAGACCCGAAAAAATGGCAGCGAATGTGTCTCGCTTGGCATTTTTTATGGATTGAGTAGTTTTTTTTAAATACGATAATTAATCTGATTTTGCGAAATTTTATTTATGATTTCAATTTTTTAATTAATTTTGTAGCTTAGTTTAAGTATAAATTTTCTAAAAATTCTGCTGACTTGCCGATTACATTTTTTTAGTCGTTTTTTTGTAAATTTGCTTATTCCAGACAGTTTCACGGGAGAACGGGGATACGGGAAAATCGTGATGGATTGTGTTGGACTGGAAAGCGTCTGCGGCCAGAGCCGGGTTTGATTATTACGTTGATTATGAAGGGAATTTTTATGACTTTTTTATGATTATACTGTACAGTTATTATGAATAGTATTTGTCGGTTGTTGTTGATTATCGAGTAAACGGTTGGAACGTGATTTTCTGCTGATGGATTGATCGCTTGTGATGAACTTTTGGTCGTCTTTGTGGCGTCGTATCCGTTGGATTTTTGTGCCTTTTTTTATTATGCGCCAGTCAGAAATGACCACAAACTTTCTTTAGTTTTGTGCCTGATCGGCGATGATCTGGAAGAGAAATAAAAATTACAATGAATTATAAATTATTATTGTTGTCGGCACCTTCCAATAATGGTAAAATTTATTACGGTTTGTTTATTATGGTAACGATTTAATCCAGCGATTTGTTGATTCTTGTAACAGGAAAAACATTGGAATTTTTCGGGAGAAAAATCGCGCAGATCTTGATTAATAACATTTATTTATGGATTTAATAAAAAATACAATTATAATTAATTTTTCTTATAATAATAATTATAATTAAGATAAAATCATAATTAAGATAAAAGTATTTTTTATAATTATAATAATTATAATTAAGATAAAATTATAATTAAGATAAAATTATTATAATTATAATTAAGATAAATTTATTTTTTTATAATTTTTCTTTAAATTATAAGTTGCATAAATTTTTTTTTATAAATTACAATTTGATTTTCTTTAGTGCGAAAGGTGAACGCGGAACCGACACCGTAGACATTCGATTAATTTTATTTAATTTTTTCAGACGGTAATTCTAAACCGGCATTTCCATAATATTCCGCTTATTTCTGTATCGTGCATGCTTCATCATTCAGCACACCGAGAGTTCTCGAAAAACCACTAAACATTTCACCAACAAATACCTCATACGTCAGGAAAACTTTTAGTCTGGAACTTAAAATCATTGCAGATCGAATGAACAAGGCAACGAAATATGTTCACCATTAATTTTCCATATCCAATATTTAAATATTCATTTTTACTTCTGCGAAAGCCGCGACCGCACCGCGACGGCGCTGGCCAGCCGCAGCACGCTTGACCGCATTCGTTGCGCAGTCGGTGGTGAATTCGTGATTAATCATGTTTCACTGCACCTGAACTGAATTTTCAGTCTGATTTTCAGATTTTTCCAGCGTTTCCTAACTCCTCTTCAAATTCTCCCATCCGATTCATTTGCATCTATCAGCTTGTGTTTCTTATATTGGATAATTTTTTCTTTGCACCGCAGAAATTCCTTCTGAACGGTTAGCAAGAATACGGACGCTGATTAGTCAGGAAACACTCATCGTGTACTGGTTTTTCATTTTCGTCAGTGTTTTTTTCTGGTTGCTTTCCTTCCTGTGCGATTATGTTGAGGATGCGCTGATGTTTGACCGTTGTAACGCGTGAACCAGTGGCGTCGTTGTCGGGACGTTGAGGGGCCATGTGGGTGCGTTACCGTGCACGGATATGATCGGTAGCAATCCGCGTGTGGATGAGCGCAGCGCCAATCGCAGTTCCTGGCACTTTCTCGTCTCCGAGACGCAGCGTCACGTGCGCGGCCACACACTCTACAAAGTCACACTCCAGGTACGCAGTTTTCTCCAGTTTGTGCTGTTGCTGACAACGGCAGGAACATGGCGACGAGTGTAACAGTAAAAAGAAGATCGTTTCGGGAAAAACAAGAATTTCCATTTTTTTTGCATTTTTCATGATTTTGTGCTTGTTTTAGTTTTTTTATTTTTTTCCAAAGTAATTTTCTTTTTCTACGACTTGTTGGGATTATTTATAATTTTAGTGTGTCTTTTTAAATTTTTTTTTGGGCAGCTTACAGTGGACTGCATATTATCCGTGTCTATTCATTTTGTCCACCATTCATTTTGTCCACCCATCGTTTTGTCCACCCATCGTTTTGTCCACCATTCATTTTGTCCACCCATCGTTTTGTCCACCCATCGTTTTGTCCACCATTCATTTTGTCCACCATTTATTTTGTCCACTATACAATTCATAGAGTACGGTATTTTTATTTTCTATAAGACAAAGCTAGTGTGAAATGAATTTAATAAACTGAGATGCGCGCAGCAATCTAAAACATAATACTTTGTATGAGATTGTATACACACGCAATTGTATATCATTAGTATTCGTTACTGTGATTTCAGTTCGCATGCCATTACAACAATAATATAATGCTGGTTATTAAAATTTTGGCATATTTGCACGTAATACTGATAACGTACCCAGTACTGCGCAGCTGTTTATGCGTCTCGAAACTGAGCGGGTTAAGTAATACAGACAGTAGGCATTGAGGCAAGAATACAGATGAGTTCGATTTATGCACATGATGTAGCGCGCATCTAATTCCTTGCATCTGCAAGTACGTATACTTCTATGTAAATCGAACTCCTTTGTCAGTTGAGTGTTAAGAATGATATTATTATCTGAAAGTCGAAGAATAAAAAATACATTGAGCACGATATCCTGCGCAATTAGATTGTGATTATTTATATATGATAATAATGGCTGAGGTGACGTTTTCTGACTAATCGGAAGAGTGCTGAACTATTAAAATTTGTCCACCACACGAGTGGGGACAAAATGAGTGGTGGACAAAATGAGTGGTGGACAAAATGAATGGTGGACAAAATGAATGGTGGACAAAATGAATGGTGGACGAAATAATAGGAAGCCATATTATCTGTTTGCCGAAATCTAGATTTTAAATAAAATAATTTAATTTTTGAAGTTTTTGTCAATATTTGCAATTTGATTATTTATTGCTGTTTTCCTGTTAGTTTTGTTTTTCGTGAAAATAATCATTTTTTGCATAATAAGGATCGTTAGCCTAGTAGAATGATTAATACTTTACAATTTACATTAATTGATTATTAATTGATTACATAAATTGCATTAATTATCAAAATTCCGTATTTTGGTGGTTTGATTTTATATTTCTATTGGTGTAATATTTTTATTATTTTTTAATAATATATATTTATGTTTCTCGTTTCGTTTATCTACAATATCAAATAACTCTGCAGAAGGAAATTAAAGTTTTGTACCGTTTTTTGTCTTATACAGATTATTCCCGTGGATATTTCAGCAGCGGTGCAGGAGGTGGGTTTTCCTTTGATTGTAATTAGAAAAATGATTTCCTCGGATTCTAAATGACGTCGATGTGTTTATCCCGGGGCAGATCATCTGGTGGAAGCGTTACACGGAATTCCACACCGTCCACAAAGTCCTCTCGCAGCTGCACACGGCGCTCTTCCTCAAGGGAACATTTCCGGTCTTCCCCAAACCCACGGTCTTCCGTAAGACGCGGCCGTCATTTATGTTTTCAATATCCGTTCGGTGTTCCGCGAAGTTTTACCGTTTAAGTTAATTAATTTCCCACTTATCACGTATTTTCCCGTGAAATATCAAACTGGCTCGATATGAGCCTGGCTTCCGGTTATTCGGGGTTTCTTCGCGAGCGCGACATTATTATCAATAATTTTTTCGTATATAATGATATATATTTATGGTAAAAATAATGGATTACCGATTTTTACCATTGTTAAGTTGCCTGTAAATTAAATTTCAGTAGAAGTACACTGGAAAAATTGATTTCGTGCGTTTTGCTATTTTTAACAATTTTTCGTGGTAATTTTTTTCTGACTTGGTCTACAAAAATACTGCCGTATTTCTTACAATTTCTTTCTTCTTTTTGTACGGCCGGAAAATGAGCTGCCGTTAATTTTCCATTTTTTTGTTTTGATTTCTTTAATTTTTTTATTAATCAATTTAGTTTGCTGATCGTCCTGAAATATATTCCATGGCATTATACTGTAATTACGTGTTGTGAATTATTGTGTTTTATTTAATTGTTTATTTTCTCGGGACAATAACATGCGCATGACGTGAATAAATTGCCTGTGTGGATTATGTATCCCGCCGATTATGATCTTGTTGTCATCCTGGTCAGATCGTCTGGAAGAGCCGGTAATCGAAGCCCGTCGGCAAGCGGCGGAGAAGCTGCTCAACTTCATCGCCGGCTTCCCCATTCTCTGCCGTCACGATGCCTTCCGCGATTTTCTAAAGGTAAGCAAACATTTTATATTTTATCAACGGCTTATAACGTACGTACTGTATCTATCAGTATCCACTTATTTTTTGTGTATTTTATTTGTTTCGTCGTTAAATTTTTGTGGAATATTTTCTTATATTTTTTTTGGAACATTTTCTTATATTTTATACTTTGCTTATAACGCACGTATCTACCCAGTACCTACTTATTTTTGCGTTTTATTTGTTTCGTCGTTCAATTTTTGTGGAATATTTTCTTATATTTTTTGGAACATTTTCTTGTATTTTATTTAATACACGGCTTATAACACACGTATCTTCCCACTTATGTTTTGTGCATTTTATTTGTTTCGTCGTTAATTTTTTGTGATTTAATTTTTACAGGACGGCGAAGAGATAACACACGCGATTGGCGATTTCGACACCACCGAGCCGCTCCGTCCACAGCGCCTGTACGCCCTCACTCCAGGACCCAGTGGAAGTGTGGATGATGAGTCCTTGTCTGATGATATCAGGTAAACAAACACCGAATAAAATAAATTTTGTTCGGCGAATACTGGATTTAATTTCTTATTATTTTATTCGAATTTTTTTATTTTGAAAATCAAATTAAACAGAATAAAGTGTTCCTCGAATGAAACTAGTTTGACTGGAAATTACAAGGAAATAATAGTGAATATTCACCGTAAAATCAGCAAAAATAATTGGCCGCGCTAAATATTGTCAACGCAATTTTCAATGCACGTTTTATCAACGATAAAATCGAAGTACCGGCATTGCCATCATACTACGATATTTCATTATAAATTATTTATCCAGTTATACTCGACTTTATGCTTTTGACATTGAAAACGTTTCACCGTGAAAACGTTAAATGGTCGTTCAAAAGTTACTGTCTTTGCGATTTTATATCCATGCTTTTTTTACCCGAATGGTTAATCATAAGGGAAATTCTTAACAACGAATGGTAATGTTAATACTGGACAATTGCCGTTTGCGCTGTCTCGTTGGTATCAAAAATTAATCTGTTCTTTGAAGGTTTCATTGTGCAAGTTTTCTATTGGAACACTAATGTGAATTATGTGATAATTTTTTTTGCCGAATTATTTTTAGAGAAAAAAATAATTTTTATTCCAGATTTCATTTTTTCTGTGCTCATTTTGATTTAGTTTTTTAGAAAATTCTTTTTCCAATTTGTTGATATTGTTTAAATTAATTATTGTTGCTGTATTACAGTAATTGTTGTTTGTATCGTTTGTATTAATTATTGTACTTGTTGGTAGTAAATATTATAGTTGACTTGTTGTTATGTTTGTTTTATTATTGCTGGTGTTACTTTGTTTGGATTATTTGTTTATTTAATTGGTTCGTTTTACTGTTTTCAATTTTTTTGGGAAATGTTCCTGGTGAAAATTGTTTAATAATATTTTAAACGATATTAATATTATTTTACAAATTCTGCATGTAATCGTTTCGCTCGGCAGTCTCGACAGCAATCTAAGCCCACGCCTCCTCTCACCCATCAGCGGCATCTGGCGGCACCGCTGCTCCGACGCCGAAGACGACCCAACCGCCGCCGCCCCTCCAGTTCCCCCCCGGACCATGCCTCCCCGGCGTCCCTGCTGGACTCCCCCCTCACCACCCCCGAACCCCTGCCCGCCCTCCTCCTCCTGCCCTCCCGGCCCCTCGATGACCTGCTGTCGCCGACGTCCTCCTCCGATCTGCTGAGCAGCACCCCCACCGACGAGGAGACCACGCCCACCATGCCCCCGCTGCGCCCCACCCCGGCGGCGTACGTGGCCACGCTGCTGCAGGCGGAGGGTGGGCGGGAGACGGCGACACCGCCCGGCGAGGCGGAGGATTATCTGTTTATCGCCGGGCATCATCTGGCACGGGCCAATGATAAGGAGTTGGCCGGGGATTTTGAAGTGGCGTTTGGACTGTATAAACTGGGGATTGATATTCTGCTGCGCGGCGTGCAGAGTAGGTGGTGCGGGATTTTTTGTTGATTAATTTTTTTTTTTATTTTCGGGAATCTTAAATGTTTTTTGCGATTTTGTTTGAATTTTTTGTAACGATACTAATAAATGGATTTTAGAAATCAGGAGTAATAATTTTGATTTACATATGTTCTGTATTTTTGTGAATTTTTAATTTATTTGCTATTCTATTCAGATTGTTGTATTTTATTCTGATTTTATTATAAATGAATTTATATGAAATGATAAGGAATTGATTTGTCTTCTTTATTTTTGAGAATTTTTAACTTCCTCTGGTTTTGCTCAGATAAGTCAAATTGATTACCTTTACAAGGAAAATTAGGATGAATGGATTTATTTTGTTTATTTTAGTCAATCTGTAATTACTGAATTCGTTATGTTTGTTATAAATTAAAGTTTCTGTATAACGAATTATGGGAATAGTTCTGCGATTATTTCGTTATTAATAAAACAGGGATGCATAGTAAAACAGAGATTTATAAGAATTTGAGGAATAAAAAATAAAATGCCTGCAGCAGAACTCGCATTAAGATAAATACGAAGGAGAACCGGTAAAAATATTTTTACTTTTTCTGCTACGAAAAAAGATCTTGTTCAGGTCTGACCGCCTGAGATAAAAACAAAAATATCGCGGGCGCAGTACACGACCGTGTGCTTGTGGTGCTTATCGTAGTGTAGTGGCGCGTTGACGACTGCGTTGAAATGGCGCTGTTGAACTTGAATAATTTTCATGAAGTAGTAGCATTGACAGCTATTTTTACCTATGAGATAAATGGGAATTAAATTTGTCGGCCGCCATTGAGTAGCTGATCATCAATTCTTGTCGCGTAAAGTTATGGATCTGTTAAAATTAAAATCCCTGAAGGCTGGAACAAGTAGACGGGAAATATTTCTATGAAATAATTGGTGTGTTGTTTGGTCGCGCAGCCGACGAAGATCCGGTGCGGCGGGATGCCGTGCGACGGAAAGCCGGGAAATATCTGAGCAAGGCGGAGCAGCTGTATAACGAGTATATTTCTACGGAGGTCAGCCATAACGTCGAACCACTGGTGCGAATTTCGGGAATAACATTATAATTAGCATGTAATAATAGTGATTAGCATTAGTAATTGTAATGCAGTAATAATGGAAAATACTGAGGAATTAGTATGGCAAATTCTACAATTATTACGTTTGTGCTGTAAAGATTAACCTCTTTTTTATGGCGTACGCTAGTAATGTTATGTTTTTATTTTTTGTGATATTTTTGAAGTGTTTTAGAATAATTACAGACTACAGTAAACTAGTAATAATAAGAAAAATCATGATAAGTTGTTTGATAAGTTCTACCGTTATTTCGCTTATATTTTAAAAATAATCTGTGACTTTGGCGTATGCTGATAATTGTATATTTTTTGTTTTATGAATTCTTTTTGAACTTTTTAAAATTGTCTATTTCTTGAGTACGTAATTGTTGACGGTTTTTGATTTGATTAGGTTGTCGTATTTTTCCGCTTTGCATAAAAAGCCGTGACAGACGTTTCTAGGAAGAAGGGATGTTATTAATCTTGAAAATAGCGCTTTTCTTGTCTCCCCGACAGATCCATTCCGAGTATTCCTCGGCGGCGGCATCACGCGCCCAGCTGGCTCAGTTTACAGTTGAGACATGATTACACCGCGGAAATTAACTTTCTCCCTGCTGATCCCGTTGTATATCGCGTTGCAGGTGATTGGTGTCGTGGATGCCGGCGTCGTCCTCGTCATGCATCGCACCACACGCGACAACTTCGTCATTAAAGTATGCAGGGATATTTCTGTTGACATTTTTACCGTGGTCGTAGTGTTTTCAGTGATTTCTCTGTATTAGTAACGGTCTATGGCAGTAATTTTTTAGTCTCAACCAGAAAAAACTGTAATTTGTTACACGTAAAATTTATAAGTTTTTCTCAAAAAGATATTCGTCAAGAATCCGAATGTTTTCTGTTTGTTACTGACCTTGAGTAACTTTCTTTCGATATTTTCTAGGCTGAAAATTTGTAATAATTCCTGATCGATTTATTCGTAAAGAAAAATCAGCACACTGAATGCTGATGCGATGAAATCAAATGATATTGTTACTACTTTATAAAATTGAAAAAAAATTTTATAAAATTAAAAAATTAAATTAATTTATGGAATCAAATTACAAAGCAGATTAACTGAACACTCGCGATCGTATTAGAAACAGACGGCAAATAATCAGTGTTTCTTTAATGCGGTTTAAACTAGTGCCCTGCAACGGAGTACAAAATTGCGTCCAGTCCGATCCGAACTTAAAAAATTTTATCCGAACCCAGTCCGACTCCGAATTCTAAAAATCGTACTCCGACCAATCCGATCCGAAAATATTTTTTGGCCAATCCGGAACCCACTCCGATCCAATCCGAAAAATTTTCCGAAAGAATATTGCTTAATTTTATTACACATCCCCAGATTAAAAAAAATTTAATGCCGAAGCAGTTAAAAATTTTAATGCCGAAGTACCGTAACATGGCATTCAAAAAAATTTTAGCCATGTTGTCGGTAGCCAAAAGACTTCAGAATTCACAGGTACAAGTTTCTTGGGCATAATAAAGGTTAAGCTAGAGGATTTATATATACAAGATTTTTTAGGTGAATTTAGTTCTTTAGCACTACAGTGTTGAAGCAATTGGAGAGGTTAGTTATCTATCCTCACTGTCAGATATCTGTATCAGATCTTTTTGTTGTATACGCTTCAGGCCACGGATTACCCACGTATTAGTTAGGTTCAAAAATAGGGACAGAAATTTAGAGGGAGGGATGTTTCTAAACGTCCGGAACTAAAAATTAATGGTAGTTTCGTGCATTCCTTAGTGTAAGTTTATATTATTATATATAATGTTAGTATATATAATTAGAATATATTATTATTGTTATCTTAATCTCAAGTATTAATCGAATTACAAGTGCTGCAAATAAAATTGGGAAGTCGGTGCCTAGCGAAACTTACTGAGCTGCACAACACATGTGGTCCGTTTAAACTTTAAACATTCAGCACAAGGCGATATTCTGTGATTGTCGTAGTGTAATGGCACATAGCAAGATAGCTTGAAATCCTTGAGCGTTTGTGTAGGGTGAAATTAAATCCCGTTAACTGTTTCTTGACATCTGCTGATTTTTTTTAATAATTAATTCAGTTTTTAAATGAATATATATGTTCCGTTTTGTCGGAGTTGTTTCTGTTTTGCTGTACTTTTTTTCTTGAAAAGCTTTGTTGAATTGTCTATGAGACGAGTGATTCTGGGGTACTGGCTCGTGGCAGTTAATTATAAAAAAATGCCCTTTTTGTCCTGTCCCACGCGCGTGTTGCATGGAAGACGATGCCAGAATAATCCTGTGAATCATTCGCATAGACACTGCGCAAATCCCCCGGTGTGTTGGCGCGGAAGCGTGATCAGCGCACGATCATTCCCCTGGGCGGCCACAAGCACATGGTGCAGCTGCACTACTTCGTCGAGACGGATGACGCCGTCCATCTCGTCCTGGAACGCGCTCCCGGCGGGAAATTGTGGAACTACATTGCCCATCGGATGTCCGTCGCCGAAGTAGGTTTACCGGAAAATTTACGATTAACGCAAAATTAAACTGCGGTTTTACTTAAAAAAATCTGAATTAAAAACGTAAAATATTTTCCATTGGTAGTAGAGTGTTTTTGCAAAAAATTAAGAAATATTGCATATTTTTGTTTAATTGTGAGTTTCTTCTGAATTGATTTGCGCTGCTGTTTCAGTTTGATTGAATTAAATCCACCGTTTTCGGCTTGCAAGATTTATTGAGTCATAAATAAATAATATGCTTTTTTGTGATTTTGTATTCCATTGTTTTGGTAGAATTATTTAATACGGTAGATGTGTTGACATTTTCCTGTACATAATTTTGATACAATTATTTTAGAATTTATTTCGTAGAGCCTGATTTACGTAGTAAATCAGTTTTTAAAAAACAAAACTAATAAAGTACATAATTATTATTAACTGCATTAGTGAATAAATTAATAGATATTTGAAATATTAATTAGAAAGTATTAAAATTTGTTAATAAATATTTTTTAAACTTTCGTGAAATATATGTCTGAGGTCGGTTTTGAGTTGAATAAAATCGAATAAAATTCAAGTAAAATTGGGAAGACTTTGGAAAATTCCCCCACCTGTTCCTTTCACAGGATTCGCCTAAACCCCGCCTGCCCACCTCCGACTCGGTGTCGTCCAACCTTTCTACCACCAGCAGCGACGGCTCGACCTCCTTCGCCAAACTGATGCACTCCATCGACGCCGCGGCCCCGCCCCCCGCCGGCGGCTCCTCCTCCGAGTACGCCGCCCTCTTCTACAAGTTCGTCCCCGACGCCGACGCCCAGCAGCGCTCCCGCACCTCCTCCCTGGCCTTTCTGGAGCGCTCCACCTCGGCGGACGCCCCGGAGACGCTGGACAGCGGCGACATGCTCCCGGATTGGGCGGACACGTCGGAACCGATAAATCGCGTCCACCCGGATGCGTTGTACCTCCAGGACATGGAGCCGCTGGCGTCACCCACCTTGCGGGGCCTGGAGAACTGGCGGGATGTCGGGGAGATTGATTCGCAGCAGCTAATCGCCAAATCCAAAGAGTAGGACGATTTTTACCAGTATTTTCATTAATTTCTGCCCTTTTTTTGCTGTTTATTTGATTATCTGTTTAAAAGCCTATTTGGCTGTTTATTTAGATGTGTAATTATTTTGCTATTGATTTATCTGGTTATTTACTTGTTTATTATAAATTTGTTTGATAAGTTTTTCAGTTTTATTTATTGTATAACAAAATTTGTCAACGCTACTTATTTATTTAATTCAATTGATTTATACATTAGTTATCCATTTATTCATTTAACTAGCTATTTAATTACGTGGCTATTTATGTAGTACCAGTTTATTTATGGATTAATTTGTCTGCTTATTTATACCGTTACCAATTTTGTATGTTGTTTAATTTGTCTGTTGATTTGTCTAATTTTATTTCCTTTTTATTTATTTGATTACATGTTTAATTATACATATATCTATTTGTTTATTAGATTATTTATCGATTTATTTAACCAGTGGTGTATCTGTTTATTAGTCTAAACGTGTACGTAAGTGCCTGTTTATTTATTTTTAATAATTATTTTCTCGTTATATTAGGCTTGTATTCTAATTTTCAGCAATTTTCCTTTGTAGATTGTTGTTGTCGGTGGACAAGGTCATCAGCATCCCGGAGGTCCAGCGCGCCGTGACCCCGGTGGCACCGGTGACCCTCCCGGAGCCGGAAGGAGCTGACAGCGTTCCCGGGACGGACGAGACCCTTCTGGAAGACACCGTGATCGAAGAAGAGGCTCCCACGATGTCCGGGGACCTCCGGAAGGTCCCCGAGGCCCTGGTCCGCCGGTGGATGGCGGAGATTGTCCTGGGCGTGGAGGCGCTGCACGAGCTGGGGATTGTGTGCGGGGATCTGCACTGGGATAATATTCTCCTGGGTGATAAAGGTCAAAAACTCATTTTTCCATAAAATAACAATTTGCAGCAAGTTTCGTATTAATTTCTGATTTTTTTTTATAGGGCGCATCAAGTTGACGTACTTTAGTCAATGGAGTTCTGTGATTAAAGAGGATGATTATGCGTGTTTAACGGATAACGCTCACATTCCGCCTGGTAAGTTTCCTGTGAAGAAAAAAAATTGGTTTTACATTTTTTTAAAAATTATTTTATGGAATTAATAGAAAAAATGACATTTGTATTTTTCGGATAATTTTTTGTATTTGTTTTTAAATGCTTAACGCGACTGGGATTTTGTTTTTTTCCCAGTATTGTGTGCTGTCAGGTTCAGTAAAATTTGCATGGAAATTTATTTCCATAATTTACGGGTATTAATTTTTACATTGTTAATTTTAACGGGAATTTAATTCCGAAAATTCCCATTTAATTCTGTATTTAATATCCGGCGTTGTTATTGAAAATAGAATTGCGGCGCGGTCGGCGGGACGTGATGGATCCGGTGGCCGATTCCTGGAGTATCGGCGTACTGTTATTTGAATTACTGACGGGCCAGGTGAGATTATTTCATAATTAATTAAATTTCAATTTAATTATTAATAAAAATTTTTTTTGCCTTTTATAATGGGAATTTTTCTCGATTTTAAATAATTTTATTTGTCCTTGAAAATTCCAGAGATTTTCCGAAATCAACGTCCCGACGCCCAATGCTCACCGCTCATTCCGCATCCCGGCTGACCTTTCCGCGGAAGCTCAAGATTTATTGCGAAAGGTGATAAAAAATAATATATTTTATTTTTTGTAGTATTTTTAATGATCTAATTTTTTGATTATTTTAATTGTTAATTGCAGTTGTTAAAGTACAGTCCGCGTGAACGGCTGACGTTAATGGAGACCAAAGAGCATCCCTTCTTCCGCTCCCTGGAATGGCGACGTCTCCAGCCCTGACCAAATTCATCATTCCCGTTTCGGCAGACATCGGGATGCAGCGTGCGACGAATAATTATTATTAATTTAATAACAATTCGCCGATTAATTTTTTTACAGATTTTCTATTAATTTATTTTTCTATGCCCGTTTCTAATTCCTGTTTTTATTACTGAAGTGTGTCATTCTCTAGTGCCATTCGTGTGATTTATTCCCTGCTGGATTTCTCTGTATTTAATTCTATGTTTTTGCGGGTGAATTTTGACAATAAATACTGGTTTTTAATTTAATTTTCCGCTAATTTGAATATTTCTCCAGTTACCGGTAAATACGGTTTTTTAATGCTGTTTATTTATTTTATCATTAACGATAAATTCCGCTCATCAGTTTTCCAGTTACCGATGAGTTCTCGTTAATAATTTCCAATCAATAACGGTAAAATATTTGGTTTGTTGAAACTAAGATTTTCTAAATAATTCTTTTTTTACCAATAAATACGTTGTATTAAATTTCCCATTAATGATAAATACTGTTTATTAATTTTCCCGCCAGAAATTACTCAAGAACACTGACCAACAAAAGCGATTAATAAACCTACAGCACACACAGACAGAGAATTCTAACCACAAATTCCTACGCCGACAAAAAAAAGGAAACCAAACAAAACCAAAAAATCAACCTCCACATTAAGCCAAAAAAGCAGCGTGCACACACAACCCACATTTTTCCTATTAATTTGTAATTTTTCCGCGACTACCAATAATTAAACCGAAAACAAAAATTAATTCAACCGCCCGACAAAAAAAAATTCACTCCTTCCCCTCGTCACGCCCACCCCGTCGGGGGCCCCGCCCCCCACCACTTCCACTCCCGTTTCGGGGGGCCGCCCCCGCCCCCGTCGCCCCCCGATTATTCCGAGGGGCGCCGCCGCCCCGCCCCGAACTATTGGTGAACGTCCGCGTCCCGTAGGCGGTGGCCACGCCCCCGCCCCCTATGGGGCCCCCCGAGGGGCGACCGCTGTGCTTGCGTCCGTGGCTGACCGTGGTGAATTCGCCGTCGTCGCTGTGCTGGGCCGAATGACCGCCGCCCGATGGGTGGGCGGCTTCATCGCCGTTGTGATCGTCGCCACCGCCCTCGGGATGCGGTTCATTGACGCTGCTGCTCTCGCTGGCGTTGCTGCTGGTCTGGCGCAGGATGCGATGCTTCTCCTGCAGATGCGGGTTGAACAGTTCCGGTGGGGGCGGGGCGGAGGCCCGTGGGGGGCCGCCGCGTCCGCCGCCGCGGTGGTGATCCATGTCGCGGCGCGGTACAAAAGCACCGTTGGAAGCTGCGGAAAAACACCAGGAATAAATCATCGCATTTTTTTACTGTTTTTTACTTGCTCGAAATTTTTAGTATTTATACGAGAAAAAAAGTTAAGTAACAGGAAACTAACAGCATACAGTAACTGAATTATACACAATTTAATAATTTTACCAGGCTTTTAAATGCTCATCGATTAAGCCAGTTTGTTACCAATTAACGATTATCAATGCTCGTTAATTAAAATCATTTAGTCAACTCATTAATCAGTTCTAATTGCGAGCACTAATGCTCCTTAATTAAAATAGTCTTAGTCTATTTATTAATCATTTATAATAACTATTACTGCTCATAATAGTTAATTAAAATCATTCCGTCAATTTAATATTATTATTACTAAAAATCATGATTTTTTACAAGACTATTACCGATATCTCAGTCTTATTTGAATGAAGGATTAATTCGGTAATTCGTAGTACAATATTTACCTGCGGACTGCAGCTGGGTGGGCGGCGGGCCGGCCAGCTTCTTGTCGCGCTCGGCAGCCGCCCGCGCTTCGGCGTCGGCACGGGCCTTGGCGCGCGCTTCCTCCTCCTCGCGGCGGCGCTTCTCCTCCACCTCCCGCTCGCGGGCGGTGGTGTCCACCGGCTTCGCTCCGCCGAAGATGGCCGAGCTGCTGGCCGTCGGGGTCGGCGTGCCGGCGCCGGCGGCCCCGGAGGCGGCCGGCTCCTCCACCGGTTTTGTGCGCGGTACCAGATTCAGCCTAATCGAAGCATGTATATTATTTCTTTATACTGATGGCAACGATGTTTTATACTGATGGCAACTGGCGACCAACGATTAACGAACCAAATCAAGGACATCTTGCTTATTATTTTATCAATGTATTATTGAATAGTGGATCATTTTACTGTTAACTGTCTTGTCATCATCAATCATTCCGTCCTTACACTGTCAAATCGACGTAAATCAATACACAATAATTAATCACATCGAAGATAATAAATACGCCAATAAATATAGAAATAAATATGGCAGCTGAAAAAAAATTGATTAATTGAGTAGATTAATTACAAAAAAATAGAATTAATTGCTAAACCATAAAAAACTTATTTCTTTAATTATTCAGTCATAATAAACGTGGCACACAATCACAGCTGTCACCTTTGAGTGGCCAAATCAACAACGAAATGATTTCAGTGAATTAAATCGGTCAAAATTATTATAATGAAATTAGCAGACTAATCTTCCGACACAATTACGAATAAATTCTGGTACATTTCGATCAAGCAACCATGAACTGTTTTGAATGTCGTATGTACGTACTTGGGACGCTGCGGCGGCGCGTTATGCGCCGGCGGGGGCGCGGCGCCCTGTGAATCGCGGGAATCCTGCCGGCTGAGCGGCTCGCGGGATATCTGCGGCGTGAAATTACTGCGGCGCATCTGCAGGCCCTGGTCGCCGCCCGAGGCGCCGGCGGCCTCCCCGCTGTACGAGTCCGTGCGCTGAAAGGAGTCATTGCGACGGATAACCGGATCCCGGTCGCGATTCTGCCAATAGTACGACAATCAGTCATAAAAAATTTCAACTCAGTGAAATAAAGCAGAACTGATTCAAATTTTATGATAAATACATACATCGACATTCCCGAACAAATCGACGGAAAAAAACGCAGCCAATTTTATTGATACCATTTAATTTTTTCAACAAAATAAAACATTTTATTATTATTTTAAAACGATTAAGGGATTAAAGGATTATTTAAGTTTTCTGTTTAATTTTTCGTTACAAAAAATCACCGTGAGAAAACGCTAACACTTTACACGCAACTTTCCATTAATATTACCAAAAACATGAAAAACACCAGTCCCATCCAGGCACCAATTGCGGGCAGTATAATCGTTTATTTAAACGCCACCGCCAGGGCACACCGATACCCAATGAAGACCCGATGAGTTAATTTCGATATATCGTTCAATAGAAATCTTATCAGCAGTCGATAAAGACGGCGCAGAATTTTTGTTGATAACCCACTGTTTTGATATTTTTGCCCAACAACGTCAAATGGAAATCTTACATAATTGGTGTCACTAAACGTAAATATTCATCACTGAACGTACTGTAAATATTCTATCGGCAAAAGAATCGTACTACTTGCGAATATTAATTTAATTTTTTACACATCATGCCTTCATTATTTTTAATTTTTTCCAATTTTTTTACCTTTTCTTTTCTCCATTTTTCAACGTTGTTAATTGTTAATTATTACCATGGAAATATTTCCTGGATACGCACATCATGGTTTAGCAAACAAAATTAATAACAATAAAAAAAATTATTTTATAAATTAAAAAAGAATGGTTTAACAAAGGAAATTAATAAAACAAAAGAAAATTATTTTTATTAATTAAAAAAAGAATGGTTTAATAAAGAAAATTAATAAAAATCCTAAAACGTCCAAAACCGGCTAAAATTTACTCCGCCTTACCGCTGGCGCATCGAACCCGCGTCGTCCCGGTCCGCCGCGGTCCCCACCGCGCCCGCCCGCGGGGGCGCCACCCCCAACCCCTCCGTAGCGATCCCCGCGTCGTCCCATCCCGGTATCATAATCCGGCGGCGGCAGATCCCCGTAGGAAGTGTCCCGGCTCATGGGGCGGGACGAGGGATGCGAGCCATACGATCCGCGCGACATGGTGTCGTCCCGCGAGTCCGCCCGCTCCAGACCGCCTCCACTGCCGCCGCCCACGTCGAAACGCGGTCCGCGCTCCTGGTTGAAGGGCTGCACGTGCGACGGCACGGCCGCCGGCGGGGGGCGCTCAAAGGGGCGCGTGTCGAAGCGGGAGTCCATGCCACCGAAACCGCTGCCGCCCGGCGGGCGCCGGTCGCCCTGCGGAGGAAGGGCGGGGACGAAGGAGCGCTCGAAACCACCGCCGCCGCCGCGGAAGTCGTCGTCGCGTGTCGGCGGTCGCATATCTACCGGGAAATAAATTAAATCATGTTATTACTACCAGTAAAAAATACCACATAGTACGATAAAAGAAAACCTAAAATCGATCAATCGAAATATTACGGCTGCCCTTCGTGAATAAAAATTAGAAATACAGTACTAAAATAAACTGTTTACATCATACTATTTTATTTATTATTTTTCGTAGACCTACCAACTTTTCACTTTGTCTTGTCGTCATTATTATAAGAAAATAAATTAAATAATTAACAAATAATCCACAAATAATTAATAATTACTACTATCGCTTAACAACAATTTTAGTGAACAATAACATTCATTCTAATATGATGCGTTGAAAGTACAATCGGAAGGCGCATTACTGAATTTTTTAAAGATACAGAATTTTAAAAAAAATATAGTAACAACTAAGAAACTGTTGATTGATTTTTGGAACGATGGAAAAATTCCACAAAAATCTGCACAAGAATAAAATTTTCTACTGCGATCTTCAGCGTAAAGCCGTTCGGATGCCGATCATTAATCCTTCACCGGCGAATTACAGTTGTTAAAAAACCGACATATTCGTACCGTCGCGTGTGAAGGGGCGCGCATTATCGTTGGGCATGAGGGGCCGGGTGAATCCCGGCGACGGCTGATCACGCGGCACATCCGGCTGCGCCGTGCGCCAGTTGCCCAGCGTCAGATCCGGACCGCTGCCCCGCCGGTCCATCCCGCCGCGATTATAGTCCCGTCCGCCCCGCTCGCCGCGCTGCTGCTCCATCTCCGACGGCAGCTTCAGATAGATCTTCCGCCCGGTGATCGCCTACACCGCCATACAACCGCACAATTATTAACTTCTCATTTAATTATCAAATTTATCTTAAGTTATAATTAGCATCCCTGCAATTATTTTCAAAATTTATTCGGATCTATTGTTCAGTGATCGATACTTAACATCATCAATTTCACTGTCTGTTTTAATTTGCACTTATTTTATACACTTGATGCTTCAGTTTCATGCAGCAACTGAATTTTTCACAAAATTATTCCTGAATTTTCACGAGCTTTATTCTGATTTTCTTTTTACCACATATTCATAAATTCATTCATCAGTTCAATTTTCATCAATCTCCATGCTTTCAAAGGTATATTTTTAATTCCGTAATTTCCTCTTCAATTTATCCGATTCAATTTTATTTAATCTGACTCTTCAGTAACTCTTCTTTATTTTACTTTTCAATTTATTCCAGTTTTTAACTATACTTATTTCAGTTACTCGAGAATTCCTGAGCTCCTTCACTTGAATTTATTCTCTAATTTAATTTGTAATTATTCTTATGTCAATTGTTATTCTCAGTATCATCGCCTCCGTGGCGATGGCATTACCGAATCGGATTTCTCCTTGAGAGCCCGGATGAGGAGATCGCGCGTGTCGAACTCCACCATGGGTGGTTTGCGGCGGTCCTCGTTGACCTGCACACTACTCGGGACCAGCGGCACGAAGAACTTGACAATCTGCTCGGCGCTGACTTCAAAGGGGGCATTGTTCAGGTACAGGGAGAAGGGCGGGTGCTCGGGGATGCGCGACAGATCCAGCTCGCCGCCCAGCATGGACCGCGGCGCCGAGGGCAGGGCGCCCTTGTCCATGGAGCCCCGCGGACGCCCGGCGGAGTACGGTTCTGTCAACCACCACAAAATCTCACCAACATATTCCTCTTAATTTACATCAACAATAAACCATCAACGAATACGCACAGTATTTTATACCGAATTAAAACGAATTTACAATCGCTTTGCTCGCTTAATTAGCGAATTATTACAGAAAATCGCATTTCACCGACAATTTTTTATAATTTTCCCTGAAAAAAAATTTATAAAAAGGTAAGGAAATATTATAAAAATGTTAGAAGGGTTGGATAAAATTCAGATAAGGAAAATAGCGAGGTTAAGAGATTTTTATAAGGGTACCAGGTACCTGATGGCAGATTGTTCTCCAGTTCGCTGGCCCAATCCAAATCCAGTCCTGTCGCCGCGGTCGGACTGGAATCCCCCAGGAACACATCCAGCGACATGACCGTCTTCTTCCCGCCTTTTTTCCCCTTCTTTCCCTTGGCTTCAGCCATGTTGGCGACCGTGAAAGTGAAGATGAGAAACTAGCACCGCGCTGCTTCGAACGAAGAGCCAATCCGTTCTGTACAAGAAATTCACAACATCCGCCTCAATTTTACCGTGTGAAACAGGCAGAGAAAACATTCAGCGGAATGTGTACTACATTTACATGCTGTGTTGATACGAATCAAGGTAAAATCGGGCCTATTTTACATGAATCAGAGGAAAGCAGGCATAAATTATGACACCCAGGTTCCTCATTGCAACATAGCGTTTCTGCCACAGGGTAAATGTGCGAAAGCAATATTCAAACCTGTACTCACAGTGTCACGGTTGTGTCTCGGACTGGAAGAAGATTTCCCTCACGGATAAAAAGACAAATGTTTTTGCCGTAAATGAACAAGAATTGCGAAATCAAGTACACGTGGTAAAGAGTTGTTTTTTCACTGCGAGATGAAGATCTCACAAATAAAATTTTCCGCAGGATACCGTAGCAAAATTTCGTAGGCCTGCTTTTGCAGCGCAAGTTCGCAAGGACCGATGCAGACTTGGCGTGACGTCACGCCAGAGTAGTGTGTACGTGACCATGTGTAGCGTTTCACACATACTTTAACGCGGGCGTCACGTCGCGAGCATGCTGTTGACTGAGTGTTGTGCCATGAGGGCACACTGAGAAGACCTTCGTTGCGCCACCCGCCATTAATCAAACAGAATCGTGTTTGCACTGGACCATGCGGGTCACGTTTGTTGTCCCACAATTTCCTGTTATCCTTTTTTCTCTCTGGCATGTCATTTGTCACATTAATGATTACACTCTGATAATCTGTTTTTAATTTTTCCCCGGTCAAAGACGTTAATTCTTTTTAATTACCGGAAATATTTATAATTTCACCTGGCGTATCACTGATAAATTTATTCTGTCAGTAAATTGTGTGGAGATAAAATGTAATTTTCCTGTTAAAGATTAGGGGGGAAGAGAATGTTATGTTGTTCACATCCTGCAGCCGATATCGGATAAATGCAGATTATCAATCCCCTTTTCTTTGTGACGTCGACACGCGGCTGGAAAGTTCAATCACCGATAGCGATACCGAACAGCCACGCACACTGTGTGTTCTGACATCACCAAGGCGCCGCAGAGCCGGTGCAGTCCAATGGGCTGGCAGCACGGCAGCGTGTGCACTGGTGCAAGGCAACGCGTGTGGCAGTGTGCTGCGCAGTGCTTCGTCTCTAGGCTCCTCTCGCTTATGTGTGCGTCGAACGCTGCTGTTGTTGCCTATACTGTGCTGTGTATACTGTGTGTGTTAACGAGCGAAAAAATAAAAATCCATGTGCTATGATATGACCCTTTCCCCGTTTCTCCTCTCTCCTATTCCACCACCACCTCGGCCAGGATCCGCGTGAACGGAGGAGGACGACCACTCCAACGCCTATGTACTAACCGTCCGTTGGTTAATTCCGCAGAACCGAAGGAAAGCTGGCCGGGGAAATGAACAATCTGGGAATTGTGGCCCGCGGTGAATTCATCGTCGCTGGACGCTACCGTCTGGTCCGGAAGATCGGCGGGGGATCCTTTGGGGATATATACCTCGGGATCAGTATCACCAGCGGGGAGGAGGTGGCCGTGAAATTGGAGCCCAAAACGGCAGCCCATCCGCAGCTGCTCTACGAGTCTAAACTGTACAAAATCCTGCAAGGTGGTGTGGGGATTCCTCATATTCGGTAAGTGCTGCGCGGCACCGCGCCGTCCCTGTAGTGCACACGCTACTAACCGGGCCGTGAACAATGCGGGTACAGGGAAGGCAGTGTGTGCGGGGGGTTTATTTACGCTACAGAGGAAGTCTTACGTAAATCGGCTGCAGACGCCGTCGCGCTGCTGTTTTTGCATCCTTTTTTTACTTTTCCTCCTTGAAATAGTTAAAAAAAATTTATTTTTCTTGATGAGTTATTTTATTAGTTTCTATGATATCAGCGACCCCGTTTCTGTCGAATCAGGGAACTACGGTATGGGAAATTAGAGCGGCGCTCGAGATTTCGCTGTGTGTGTCACCTGTTTAATGTAGATCTAGTACAAGGAAACAATACAGCGCGTACAGTTCGAAACTAAAATTAGCTTCTCTGCGTGTGTTCAGCTGTTTCTCCCTCATTTATTTCAAATTTTCTGGTCAGTTGATGTTTACTTTATCCAGATTAATCTAGGAGTGTAGGAAAAAATATTTGCCAGCTGGATTTGCGAACGAACAGTTGCAGGCAGTGTTAACGAACCTAACGCACATTTTCTTCGATTTTTTATAAATATTTTATTTTCTCGCTGTCCTTGTTGACAACCGCGACGCATCCTTTCTTAATCAGTTAATTTCCATACTAATTAGTATACAGACACTCCACAGGGGGACTGTCGATTTGTTTACAGCACACGTTTTGTCAGGAGGGTAGGGTTGCGTCATCTGTTTGGCAGTCGTAATTTTCTGGGTATTATCAAATCAGATGATTTAATAATCATCGTCTGCAGTCGCTTTTTGCCTTCTGCAGCACACGCTGATGTTAGCTTGGGGAGGTTTTTCATGCGCAGCAGTGATTAGGGTGAAGCGGGGCTTCATTCTCGCGATGCTAAGGTGGCTGTTTATTGAATCGGAAGAAAATCAGGTTGAATGGTTGAATAATTAATTGAGTGCTGTGCTAGACAGCAACGGTTAAGCGTTCTTTGTCTTCTCCGATGAATATCGCAACGTCGCGCTTCGAATAAAATTATGGATTGATTAATAGTGCATTAATTAATTGGGGATCTAACTAAAAAAAATTATTACAGAATTAAATCTGAATTTAAAACGTAGAAAATAAATTCTAATGGAAAATAGGTACTTTCTTCGACGTTAAACAATTTTTTTGGAATTAATAATATTTCATTGATGGATTAGAAAAATAATTAGCAAACATTATTTAAAGAATTACAAATGAATCTGAAATGCAGGAAATAAATTTCATCGGAAAAAAATTATTTTTGCAGTTAGGCAAGTTTTTGGGAAGAATATAACCTTTAAAAAGTGGTAAAAAATTGAATATTGCCGCAGATAACTCACATAAAATTGTTAATAACTTCTTAATTAAGTTGAATATTTAATGTGACTTATAGGAATGTTTTATTTAAGAGTTTTACGAATTTAATTGGTAGGAACATTTTACTGGAATATTTGACGTGATTTTATAGGAATATTTAGAACATTTTTACGAGAATTAGCGAGACGATTTATTTACGTAATCCCACAAGCAAAAAGGAATAAAAACCCCCGCAATCGATAGGAATTAGGAGCAATTAGCCTTGTTATGTGCGGATGTGCCGATTAGCCTTGTTATTGAGCGGTATTTTTCTCTGCGTCTCCCTTGCGACGGTTTTTAATGGGCTGTTGTTCTGGTTTCCACCGGTGTGGATGTCGGTGGGTCGTTAAAAGGTACGAGAGCGCACACGAAGGGTTTATGATGCTGCTGTTGCTGTAGAGTCATAAGACCTTGAAAGTGTATTTAGTCGCAAATTGCATGTAGCTTGAGTACACCCCGTCTGACGGTTGAGATGGGTCGCGATAATTACTCGTCAAATGGCGCTGCGCAGCTCAAGCGGCACTGCGCGCGCGGCCCTCCGTGATTCCGGAGGTTGCAAGAGAGAAAGCACTCTCCTTGTGGCGGACATTTTTCTGTCAACACGACAACAACCGGTCGTTAAATGAAGAAATGGGTTTTTTGTCATCGGTCCATGATTTTCAGGAATTTTATTTGAAATAAAACAGAAGCAAGAAAAAACGAAAATAAATAAGGATAGAGAACAAGACTAATAAGGATAAAGGATAAAGAATAAGGATAAAACAATTAATAAGGATAAAGAATAAAGAATAAAATAAGAAACATAAAAACGTCTAAAAAATAATAATGATAATATTAATATTTTGGAAGATAAAACGGACTAAGAACACATTGTTTGTTGGAAATGATTGATTTTTGCGAATTATTAGTGTGTATAATTTCTCAGAAATTTTCTTGGAAATAAACAGAAGCTAAAAAATAAAATAAACAGTGAAAATAAATAAGAAAAACCTTTTTTTTAAGTAATGGTGATTAATGATTATAATAATATTTTGAAGGATAAGAATCATAAAACTGAATAAATACCCGTTTTTGTTGGGAATTATTTCTTTTTTTGAATAAAAATATTCCGTTATTAATATGAATATCTAACATGTGCGTGTGTTGTTGTTGAATTTAATCGTGATTTGTTCCTCGTAGGTGGTTCGGCACGGAACGCGAATACAATGTCCTGGTTATGGATTTGCTGGGCCCATCCTTGGAGGATCTCTTCAATTTTTGCGGGCGCCGTTTCACGATCAAAACCGTGCTCATGCTGGCTGATCAGGTACCGCTGCCATTCTGAATTTTAATATTTATTTAAATGATTAAAGAACCTGTTTTTCCTCGAATAATGATTTTTAATATATTTTCCCGTCATTCCGTCGTCAACAGGGATTTTTATTTTAATTAAAACGTACATTATTCACGGATCAGTCAGGGATTTGGTCAATAATGTCATCAAGTATTTACCTATTTATGTAAGGATGTTTTGCACCGGAAGGACCGTCGGTGCTGCTGACCGCGTACGTGTTATGCGGCTGATACGTGTCAGTATTTCGGAAATTATTTACGCATCACATACAGCACACGTTGACAGATGGTGTTTTTGAATTGGCTGAAAAGCACCTGTTATATAATTGCGGAAAATGTGGTGGAGAGCCGTTTATTACGAAATTTATTGTAATTTTTTGTAAATAAATAACCCGCGTTAGGAATTATCTCATACAAACATTATGCGATCGATCTTAAAATGATTTAATTTATTTATATGTGGATTTTCACTTGATTCGTTAACCGATTTGCTGTTAACTTGAGATTCGAATTGCAGTTTCCGCAGGCGAATTCGCCTTTGACAGACATTAATTCCAATAATGTATCGAATTTCTGGGAAGTTTTGTTCGAATAAAATGCATGAAATTAATGCGATTAATTTCCTTAAAAAGTAATTAAATTTGGCTGAAAGTTTGTGTAATCCTCTTTTGTCGGCGAATTTTAGCGGGACAGACATTAATCCTAACAGCGTCGATTTTCTGGAAATTTGTTTTAAAAATTAAATCGCTGAAAATTAGCTGTTTAATTCCCGGATAAAAATTAATTGGTTTTTTTATAATTTGCCTGATCTACCGGTGAAGTTGCATTTGTCAGACATTAATTCTACGAATGTCGATTTTCTGGGAATATTTGTGAAATTAAACTGCACAAAATTAATGCGATTAATTTCCTTATAAAACTAATTAACTTTGGCTGAAAGTTTGAATAATCCAATTCTGCCGGCAAATTTTAACGTGACAGACATTAATCCTAACAGCGTCGATTTTCTGTGAATTTTTCCTCAATTAAACCGCTCAAAATTAAGGGCTTAATTTCCTTGTATAAAAATTAACTGGTTTTTAATTGAATTTTACCCGCAGGCTGATAGGATAATTAATAGCTATGAGGAAAAATTGACTGAAGCGTACAAAAGTGAAGCAGGAATTTTCTGCTGACTCGGCGTTTTTTTTTTATTTATTAACAAACTCGTTATCCTTCCCTCTTGTTGGCTTCTCCCTCCCCCTCGCGCGCGCGTGCGATCAGTCAGCATCGTTAAGCGGCTTACGTAAGAGGCAAAACGGGTCCGTTGGTATCTGTATGCGGCCCGGTGGGTGGCTGGCGGCGCAACGGGTTTTTTAATACGTAAATACCGGTTTAAAAATGACGCTGTAATGTGTGCTGTATGTTGTTTTTCTCCGTTGCAGATGATTGCTCGTGTGGAGTATGTCCACAATCGCAATTTCATCCATCGCGACATTAAACCCGATAACTTTCTCATGGGCATTGGACGGCATTGTAATAAGGTAAAGAAAACGGGGAATTTTTGTTGTGGTGTGGTGATTTTCCTTCGTCCGAACTGCTGATCGCTGTTGTCAGCCGAGAAAACGCCCCCGGGGAGTTTGTTTTGTTTCGTTTTGTTGTGCTTGTGATTCTTGTCAGTTGGTGTTTGGTTTTGTGATTTTTCGACGTAGTCGCGGATTTCTTGGAATTTGTTTGCTTTTTAGAATTTATTAATGAATATTTAAGGTACTTATTTTTTTATTATTTGAATTTTTCTTGTACGCTTTGTATAGCTATCGCTCCTTTTTTGTTTACGGGATTGTGTTTTCCTTTTTTCCCTTTCACTGCTGCAATTCGATTAGATCAATTTTCAAATCATTTTTATTATTTTTTATTATTGTCGTAATTTTAGAATCAATCAATCTGTGATTTTTTTATTTGATAATAACATGGGGAAATTTCCGAAAATTACTTGGCGAATTATTTTTACATTTTTATTCCGGTTGAATCGTTTCATTATTTAAATTTTTATTCACAAAGATGATTTAATAATTTTAGACGCTTGTAATTTTCAATATTTTTCTAATAATTTTCGACGCTTATAATTTTTAATATTTTTCTAATAATTATCGACGCCTTATAATTTTTAATATTTTTCTAATAATTTTCGACGCTTGTAATTTTTTAATATTTTCTAATAATTTTCGACGCTTGTAATTTTTTAATATTTTTCTAATAATTGTTGACGCTTGTGATTTTTAATATTTTTCTGATAATTTGCGACGCCCTTGTATCAGTTTGTGGTGTCAGTGATTTCACGTGAAGATTTTCTCGGAAAATCCACCGATTTTAATGACTGTTGATTTAATCGCTTCGACGCGATGTTGTCGGATTTTCGGTAATGACTTTTCGCATGTACTGTACATGCAGCCGAAGAAAAACACCGTTTCCTCTTTTGCGCGGCCTGGGTAAATGACCGACACAGGGGGAGAAATAGATGTCATGAGCATAAATGTCAGGCCGGCTGTTGATCTGTACGACGGTTGCCAAGCGGGAGAATGTACAGCTCCTGATGGGCACTTCCGCTGGCTGCGTGTTATACATGTAGCGGGTCGTTTAATTATCAATTGTGGGACTGTTTTTTTGTGGTCTGGTCTTCGTCGGGTGATTAATGAGCGGCTGACTGTTGACGGATCGTGGCAGAATGGTTGCCGTCTCCAATGTAAACGGGCTAATTGAAAGGGAAACGATGCGTTACAGGATGAGATTGGGCTAATTAACTGGAGAAAATTAAATTAAAAATAAATTTCCAGAAAGAACCACGTTGTGTTTCCTTTTAAAAATTTGATTCTTGTTGTCATATTAATTATTAAATTAAGAAATCGCTCGCAGCTGACCAGGCACTGTTGGAAGAAAGACGGGATAAGGAAGAAAAACATTTTGAAAAATCTTTCGGGAAATAAAATGGGATGAATTGCTTAAATAATTGTTAAATTACTGATCGTTGTTTTTGAAAAAATGCTGATAATAAAGATGTCATTCTTTTTGAAAATTACTTTTTAAATTTACGAATATCTCCTGAATTACAGGGTACTTACTGTTTGAAGGAAATGCAGATAATGATAAGAAATGCTGTGGAAATTCCGTGTTGTTAAACCGCATAAATAACTGCTGATATACCAAACATTCTTTAATACATGCATTATAATAAAATTAACTCAAATGGGAGCTTCATAATTCGCTGAAAAATTATAAACGATTTGCGATGTCATTTTCTCACATTACGTATCACGTATTTTGGAAAACTGCGTTATCGTTTGATTTTATAATTGCGAGAAAAAGGGCAGAATAGCTCGCTTCTGCGAGAAGTTAATTAATTTGTCAAAGGGGCATTTTTCTGGGGAAAAATCATGATGGAGTTGGATCAGCCGCAACAAGGGATGACTGTTTCGCTCGGCACTTCCGTTTGACGGGGAAGCAGGGGGAAAAACAGTTCCCGGTGCCGGGGTCGGGGAGAGGTTTCGGCTTTCCGCCGTCAGAGATCAGGCGGTGCGGGAGAAAGGGAGAAAGCGCTCAGAATGGGATCAGCTGGTGTGATTGATTTTCCCGGAATGCACCGGCATTTCCCGGTGTGCATGGAGGCGCTGTTGTGCGTTATCGGGTCTGTTTTCGCCGCGTGTACGTGCTGGTGCAAGCTCCTGCATAATGGATAATCCCATCACGCAGATTTGAAGGGGAATTTGGTCATTAGCTAATTGGAGGATTATGGGGATTTTGTATATAGGGAAAAAGGGGATTTTTGAGATTTTTTTTCTCGGTCACGGGTGGAATTTCTCGGTGATTTTATTTTAGACGTGTAATGATTTTGCGCGGAAAATCAGTTGGGTCTGGGAATTTGATCGATTTAAAAATTGACTAATTTAATTTTGGTAATTGCTGGAAGATGGAGATGACTTTTCGTGATAATGATGCAGCCGTGTTTCGTTGGATTGCGGTCACGTGTGTTGGCTGTTCGTTTCCGGATTATTGACATTTTAGCATATTACTGCGTAAATTAATTCGTCACGTTTTCTTATAGTTTTTATGAATGTTACGTGCGGAATATTGTCGCGTTTTTGGTTTGAAATTGTTGATATGATAATCGCATTTTTCGATATCATTATCAATTCCAGTAACTGTGATTAATTCGGGAAATATAATACTTAAGTTGATTAAGTAGGAATTAATTCAATTTAAAATTGAGATCGTGGAAGAAGTTTTTCTGGAAAATCTGAATTAATTCGATACTATGGTACGAGTATCTGTACACTGTACAGTGTGTTAATATTTTGATAATTAGGAATTAATTGAAGTTCAACTTGAAGTAACGGAAGAAGTAGTCGGAAAAAAAATCTGACTTAATTCGAACTGATTACAGTGTACTTAATAATTAGGAATAAATTATTTTTAAAATTTAAGTGATGGAAGAAACAGTCGAAAAAAGCTTAATTATTCGGAATAATTATAATGTGCTTATTTAATAGGAATTAATTCAATTTAAAATTCATTAATGAAGAAAGGGTTCTGAAAAATTAATTCGGAATGTTCATAGCATACTTAATAATCAGGAATTTATCATATTTGAAATTCCAGTGACCTGAGAACCAGTCGAAAAAAATCGAAATTAATTCGGAACAGTTGGGAATTAAATTCTGAATTAATTTGAGTTGCCTGATGTTCATTGCAGCTTTTTCTAATTGACTTCGGTCTGGCCAAGAAGTACCGCGATAGTCGCACGCGCCAGCATATTGCCTATCGGGAAGATAAGAATTTGACCGGGACGGCCCGGTATGCCTCCATAAACGCTCACCTCGGCATTGAACAAAGGTGAGTTCTTTCGAATTTGGATAATATTTTGTGGAACAGCTGGAAGGCGGCGATGATGTCAGAGCCGGCGAATCAATAGCCAATGCGGCATGAAAAGTAAAGATGCTGGTTGTTGCAGTCGTCGTGACGATATGGAATCTCTGGGCTACGTGATGATGTACTTCAACCGCGGCAGTCTGCCCTGGCAGGGCCTCAAGGCCGCCAATAAGAAGCAGAAGTACGAGAAGATTAGCGAGCGCAAGATGACCACTGTAGTGGAAACGCTCTGCAAGGTACGGACCATGCATTTTCTGGGTTATTGAATTTTCAGCAATTTGTTTTAAATTTTTTCGAATAATTTTGTTTGTTGATGATGTCGTTATTGTTCGTTATATTCAGTTAATGCTCGTTTAAAAATTGTTGTTAAATTTATCAGCTGGTATGGGTAATATTTAAGAATCGTAGGTTTACAAAATTTCCCCCTTTTCTCTCCATTTGAAGAATTGGGGCTTCTTTTAAATTCATGGTGGATGGGTCGGAATGCATCCGGCCGTGTTGTCAAAATTTTCATAATGGCGTCAGCGGTGCTTGTAGCCATCGTACATCAGCTGACATTTATTTTTTATTAATAATTTACGTGATTGCTAAAACATTTTAAAAATCAACATGTTTTGTGGTATAAGTAAGTATAAGAATTAATTTTGTTTTGATTTCGCGTGCTTTATTAATAGATTGTTTAAATTTTATTTAGTGATTTCTGTTTCAATTGGGTGTTAAATGATCTTTTTATGTTGCAGCTTTTGTAAACAGTTATTCAAATTTCAGTGGGTAATTATATTTATTTGTTGTTGTGTTTAATATTCGTGCAAAGTTATCAGAGCTGTGATTTTTAATTTTTACTGATTTATAATAATTGTTGCTCTATTATTTCAGCATTAAAGAGGCTCTTTCTGTAGTATATAATTTTTTTAAAATTTCGTTAACAGATAATGATATTATTATTACTATGTGCAAATGACAAATCTATGTGGTTGCAAATTTTATTTTTAAATTTTATTTTTATCGGTAAATTATTCACTGAACGTTGAAGAGGATTTTTCACAGTAAATAATCGGTATAAATTGGATAAATGATTACAGGGCTATCCGGCTGAATTCGCCATGTATCTGAACTACTGTCGCGGATTGCGCTTCGAAGAAGCGCCCGACTACATGTATCTGCGGCAGTTATTCCGTATCCTCTTCCGCACCCTCAACCACCAGTACGACTACGTGTTCGACTGGACGCTGCTGAAGCAGAAGGCCGCCTCCGTCAACAGCAGCAGCATCCCGCAAATGACGGGCGCCAGCGCGGCCACCCCGGCCAACGCGCTGCACTGAACGCGAAAATCGACAACTATTGGGACAAATAATTGATGGAAAAATTCGGAAAATAATTCGATGGGCTGAAAAATTCGGGACAAATAAATCCAGCGCAGCGTGTTGATTATATTGTCGGGAATTTATATTCGTGTCATGTGTGCATCGGGAATCCAGTCAAAACAGTGGCGACGATGGGGGGCGGGGCGACGACGACGTTTTCTTTATTTTTGACTAAAATTGCGTTCTTTTTCTTCTCTCTCTCGCGTTCTTCTCTCTGTTGTCTGGCGCGCGCGCATTGAATTGTAATGGTCATTTTGATGCGAGAAAAAGATGACGGATGTGTTTTTGTGCGGGCGGCGACTACCTCATGCAGAACATTCGCGCGCGGCGGGAGAGGAGATTTTCGCGGAAGATTTCCACAACACAACCAGTTGATTCGTGGTTTTTTCTTCTCTACTCTCTCTCCTCGATTTATTTGTTTTTTCTTCTTCTTCACCTCTTTCGGTTGGGCAACGCGGCGGCCGCGCGATGACGCGGTGGGAAAATGTGTAGGGATGATTTCGTGGCGGTTTTTGAGGTGGTTTAATTCACGTGTAAAGCGAACGATGCAGCGATGAATGATCAATAAAATGAAAAGAAAATAATCGTTTGCTTGATAATCATAATGGAAAATAAATTACAGAATAAATGGTAAATTCAGGATAAAATAATTTCCAAAAGTATAATAATAAATTAAGAACAACATGGTAACAAATATAGAATAAAATAATAAAAAAATTCAAAATAAAATAATAATACAGAATATGTACCATTTAAGGAAGAAAATTATTTGGCATATGCAGCTAAATAAATTAGCTCGTACGGTAGGCTTTAAAGCGGAAAAGGCAACTTTAGCAGAATGCAGACGGGCGCACCCAGTTCTGGCTTCTTTTGTGCAATGGATTTACAGTCTTTTGTTTATATCTCTTGGTAGATCTGATAACTGCACTGCAGTACGCGCTAACAGACGGCAGATATTATTGAAAAACCACAACATCCGCATTGACGTAATCGTAATACAAAGGATCACATTCCTGTCATTCCACACCGCGCGCTTTTATTAAAATTCGTTGCACCAGGAAATTCACCACGGCGCGCGTGCGACCGTTAAACTCGCTCCACAGTATTAACACATAAACAATATTATTAACGCAAAAACGTTTCCCGTATGCCACAAATAACACAAACAAGTAAATCGGTAATTTTAAGTAGTATCACACGAATGCACTTTTGGTCAGCCAACAAAAGCGAAAATTCCCCAACTTACAGGGAAATCACGGGCAGCTCGGAGCTTTCCTTTCAAAGTCTGCAGAGACCGACTAATTTTGCAAGTGATACCAGCAGAAGCTTTTTATAGACTCAGCCTCATACAGCGTACGCCCGCCGAAAAATTGTGGCGTATGCGGATATTATACGAGTTGTGATTGGCCGATGCGCTTAGTACTCGTATTACGCCTCCGTCAGTCTGCACAACCGTCAGTCTGAAATTCGAATGTGTCGTCACTCGTCATCTTTCGAAATTTACTCTCAGGCAACGAGTACATACGGTACACTTCGGTTTTCGTCGGACCGCCTGGCCGATGGTGCCGTCAGTATGCCGATGGTGCCATCAGTATCATTTGTATGCCGTCAGCCCGTCATGCGAGTTTTGCCCACATTGGTCACACGATAAAACCGGTTTTCCCGTCTTCACTTCTCTAGAAAACGGGCGATAGTATCGCGCAGTTTCCTCTGCGTATCCCTCATGTATCCTCACAATTTTCGTACCTTTTTGTTCATTTTCGCATCCTAAAGTTTCTCTGCTATATCCTTTACGTATTAAAACATATAAGTATACCACCACAACACCTGACTACTGTAAGAAAACCTGAGAAACATAAGGAAGCCGAAAAACCTAAGAAAATTAACGGGATACATGGACGATCTACAAAATATACTACGAGGGTACTGCGGGATACCCTAGTTTAAAATACAGAATGATATGAGTCATATGACTATATTAACAGTATTCGCTATACGCAGTAACGTGCAGGATACTAATCGTAACTGATGTTTCCATGAGTACCAACTTCGAAAGCCACAGTATCCCACCGTATCTTATCTTCTACCCGAGTAGGTACTAGTATCCTTCGTGTATCCCGGGGAAAACAACTTTGGGTGTTATAATTTTTTTTTCGTAAGTATACACCAGCTGTCCCGATGTACAGGCATGTACTCGTATATAATCCTTTATAATAAAAGATTAAGAGGGGGCGTGATCAGTGTGTCTGTCAAATCCCCCAGAATCGCAGAGTGGATCAATATTCAACATTTACGGATCATTCGATAGCGCTGATTTCGTAGATGAGCCCGCAACTTTCGGATTTCAAAAAACAAACATCGTTTGAGAGAAAACTGTAAAAAACCCTATCATACAAAGTCTACGGAACCCCAACACAACCAATCAGCGAAGACTTAAAGTAACTGCCTTGCTGCAGAGCTTGCGCGGGTTATATCGTGAAACAAAATTCGAAAAATTTTGTTTGTTTTGATGTATTTGGTCTGCAATGGCTTTAAGAAACATTATATTAACAGCGGTGGGTTTAAGGATAATAAAAATTTAGGCACAAGAAAGATTTAAGTTATTTTGACAACCGAACGCACAAACGACCCAGGGAACTTAGGGAAGTGTCCCAAGTGAGAGCTGCATGCGTCGCGAATCTTGCTGGCAGCCTGGCAGTACCAATTATCAAGTAGCTGCGGGATGACGGTGGCTGCTTGATACTTAGGTAAAAGGCAGTGTTTTGCGGTAGTTTTAACCTAATCATTTCTCTGTTGACACTGTTTCTTTAGTTTCGTATTATACCGATGAAAGACGGTATTTTTAAAATTAGTAATGAAAAACGGATATTTACAGAAGGCGAAACGGAGCTGCTGCGCGAGCGGAGCTCGCTAAGCAGGAGGAGCAGCAATCAAGTGAGACATCGTTTGGCAGTTTTTTTCTTACAGTTTATCAGCCAGCTCTGCAAGACTGCAACAATTGAACCTTTTATAGTTAGTTAAGTATTAAGTAGTTAGTTGGTGTGGGATTGCCACTTGCCGCTGGAAAAAAATCACTTACCGTAATTATCGAATTTGCACCCCTGGGGTGCAAAAGTTCAAACGTCCTGGAGTAGGGGATCTTATTTCGGGGAGGAGGCGTTATTTCTGGGGGTGGTACTATTTTTCAAACGGTATTTTTCAGAAGTGGACGTTTATTTTCAAACAACTGCGCATTCTGTTCCATTGAAAATGAACGCAGTAGATACCGGTGTTTGCAGTTTCAGAACCTTACGAGCAGCATTCTGAAGCATAGCACCGAATTATTTTTGTGACCGTTTACTGTTTATTAATTACATCATAGCAGTTATTATGAAGCAATTGGCCTTATATCTATCATTTCGTGGCGCTTAACATTTAATAACACCCCCATGGGAGGCAGATTCGGGGAGGAGCTATTTTTCAAACGGGTTATGGGAGGGGGCTTACTTATTACGGATAGTGCCTTATTATGCGGGGAGGTGCAAATTCGATAATTACGGTAATTCGGTAATAACTTAGTTTTTGTCAGCGAAGTTAACTGTATTAGCAAATGCGCTAATTTTTATTTTAACTGCATTTATCATCAGGCAGCAGTCGATTTCCTCTGCGCACTTTGCGCGGTGTCAGCCATACTACCGTAGAAGTATAGGTAATTTTACCAGTACACTTGCAAGTTGCAACACATAATCGAATTTAAAATATAGAATTTGTAATTATGATCCGTATTCTTCCTATTAGTACAGTATCTCAATCATAATTTGAGTCTTAGAGCAGCCTGTATATAACGTAAATTATTTGTAGCTGATTTGTTCCGCGCAGTTTGCGCGGGGTCTACTAGTATCTATATAATATTATTATTAATTGGCGGTAAACAAAAACATGTTATCCCTTACTGCAGCATCCCAATGTACCTTAGTGTATCCGTCGAGCATCTGTCAAGTATCCGGATAATTTTCCTAGTGGAATACTTTCGAAATGCGTAAAGGATACTGCACAAATACAGTGGGATACGGCAGTGATTAAAGAAAAGTAGCAAATTTGTAAGATACATGAGAGATACATACAGTGCGGGATACGGTGTGATACTAACGATAAGGAATGTACATCAAACAACTACAAGTCAAACCTCATTTCCGGAAAAACGTAACGTGTACTAACCGTGCCATGGGAAGTACAGAATATTACAAAATGGCATTTATGTTGTCTCTTGAATGGCATATAGTGCTAGCCTGAAGCGGTGCACTTCCCTTGTTGGTATCCTACCACTTTTAATTTGTTTACAGAAGTTGACCTTTACGGGATGAGGACTTTTCGTGGTGGTGGTTTCACAGGTTTCTGGTATGGATTCGGGCAGGAACACTCATGAGTCATGTCTACTTTCACTATACTGGGTAATGGGTAGTGAGTAGTCCGAAATCAGTGTACCCGAAAACGGAATGGACTGGTGAAAAGCTTGCTTCATGTTGCACGGAAGGTCTTCTTGAAGACTCACCGACGCCGGAGTAGGGCGCGGCATAGCCGCAGTTCCGACACTCTCCAGCGTTCTGCCCTGATCAGCCGGAGTCGATACTCGATAGTCAAACCGGTAGAAACTCAGCTGACAGAGAAGCACTGTTATCGTTGACGGTGTGTTCTTGATGCTGCCGTGTTTGGTACGGTGACCCGTCATGCATTTCGTCCACGAAATTGGTCAACCGTCACTAGTACTACGTAAAACACGAAGTCGTCATAGAGTAATTTTAGACTTTCTTAGGTTACTTAAACTTCTTAGTTTTCTTGGACCTCTTAGATTTTCTTAAGTTTCTTCCGATTCTTAGGTTTTTTTTCGTAGGTTTCTTAGGTTTCACCCTCGTGACGATCGGCGTCGTGCGTGTGGTCGGCAAAGTGTAAGTCGCCATAATGTAGCGCACCGACGTAGTGTGCACAGTAAAACCTCCTCGTTCGTACACCTCTACAAAAAATTCTGCACCGAAACTCTCCGTAGACTACAGTACAATGGGAACCCTCTACGTTACGTACCTCTACGATGCGTACACGTACAGCTGTTCTCTGTATACCGCCTAACGGCCTCAGCACTGAACTGTACGCAATCACCTCGAATATAATAAATATTATACGTACGTACACCGGTGAGCCAGAATTTAAATTTTTTAAATATCTGATGGGGAAATTGTAAAAATCTAAAGAAACTAGCTCAAAATTGCATGTTGTGGTTTTCAACAATAGCATGAGTTCCCAATACAATAAAACAGAAACTGAATTTCGTCGGAAAAAGAAGTTATCGATCGAAGGAAAATTTGTCTTAATAAACACGACCGCACGAGACGGGACCGTTTGTAATTAGTACTTAATTACAACCGTTAGTCTTTACAGTTTACAGATACTAACTACTACTCGTTAGCGCTTGTGATATTCCCGTACTAAAAATTGTTAAAAAATTAAACAAATGTGTGATTATCACTAATATAAAAAATTCCTCACATCACTTTAACCAATTATATTGTCAAATGTCAATTATTAGCTTCCGCTCTTTTATCGCTTTGGAAGTGGCAGTCCCAATGCTTGGAGTAGTGGAACTGGAATGGAATGTGGCCTTGTTTGGAATGTGGAAGAACTGGAATGGAATGTGCAACATCTTGTTTCCGGTTGCAATAGTTTTGATTTTTTGCGAACGTAACAAATCAAACTTGCAAGTAAAGCAATTCTTTCTTATTTTCTAATTTCATATTCTTTTAGAATCAGTATCGATTTTATTTTGAAACATTTTCATTGTGTGATTGTGAAGTTGACCGTGTCACAGCGGTGAATCTTTGACACGCTGTTTTCGGTATTGTGTTTTCGGTACAGCGACTGTGAAGTGTGAAGTTATCCGTCGACCGTCGTTGTGCAAGACAGCCCGATTTCTATTTCTGCACTGATTTTCCTGAGGTTGTGATTTGTAACTGTTTTCATTGTTTGTTAATTTGCCAGTCCTATCCTTGCGAAAGATTCGCGAAACCTCAGAAAGACAGGAAACAGTAAGCAAAACCATCACCGATGACTGATGTAATATCGTGGTGCGGCCGTAATGCATTCTCCGTAGTGCATAAGCGGCACAGCTGGCACAATACTGGGAAGCACTAACGCCCGTTGCATTTATCTGTAGTAGCTGCGCGTTCTAATATTTCCCGTTACTTCTATGCATTTTGTGGTCTGTATCGACAGGAATGTTATCGAGTGCGCTGTTTTATTTTGACTGAATTTTCGTTCGTTTGCGTTTTTGGAGAAGTTGATTATTTTGCAGTTGCTGTCTTGATCTTCCGCAAGTTTTCCTGGACGTGTAATTCACCATGTGGATAACGCGTCTAGATGGAGGCCCTAAGAAAGTCAATCATGCGGCGGTGGTAAGTGGAAGTATTTATTAAAAATATGCAGTTACGAATATCTGTGTACCGTACTTCAGGACAGCGCGTAAAATGGCAGTTTTTGTCTGCGTTATCGCCGTTATGCGTAAATATTTTTGTCTGCGTTATGCGTCCGCGGCAAAGTTCTCCGTTGATACGATCCGTTTCCTAACGGGTGACCCTGATTTCTTGCAGGCGATTGACGATAAGATCTACTCGTTTGGTAAGTACCGTTTTTGCTTTCCAGGAAACTGTTTGAACGATGTTCGACTGTACTGTCGCAATGGAAAATTGTGGGAGACGCTGATTTTTCAGTAGTAAATACATTGAATGATTAAAATTTAAAAAAAGAATTGGTTCTTAATTATATAAATAGGAAATTTGGCATTTTAATTTTTAAGTGGTGTTGTTTGCTACCGATGTTCCGAAATTCTCCGCCGCATGTAGCCATTTTACAACGATTTCTGTTAAGATCCATTAAAATCAGTCACTTATTAATTATTAGAAATATTTGTATTTCATCTAAATACAATTTTATACACCGAAAAAAGGAAAATTTTCCTAGACTTTGTGATGTGAAAATCATTGCAGTTAATTTACGATGTACAAATGAATAAAATCTGGCAGAAAACAAAGGATATGGAAAAATAGAAACGCAATGTACTAGTATTTATTTCCATTTTTGCAGCCTGCTGGCATGCTACTAGACTACTATGATTAATACTGTAATAACAATGTAAGAAAAATAAGTATAAATAATTTCAAAGTAAAATAGTAATTAAAATAATTAATAATTATTAAAAATAATTAATATATTTAAAAATAATTCATCTGATTAAAAAATGATTAACAGTTTTACAAATTCAGTATTATCTGGCGCTCATATAAAAAGTAGACATACAATATCTAGGAAAGTTAGCATTTGTTTTAAGTGACAATATTTAATTTAAAAATTATTGAACCAGTCTAATTTTGTCGATAGGCGGGTATTGTTCGGGTGAGGATTTCGAGTCCAATCGGCCGATGGAGATCTACGTCCTGCAGACGGCCACCCTGCGCTGGAAAGCCCTGCCGCCGCCCACCGGCGGCTTTGACGAGGACTGCCGGCAATCGCAGGTCCCCTTCCACCGCTACGGCCACTCGGCCGTCGTCTGGCAGCAGTGCGTGCTGATCTGGGGCGGCCGCAACGACCTGGACGGCGCCTGCAACACCCTGTACGTGTACGATACGCAGCGGGCGGTCTGGTGGCGACCGGCGGTCCAGGGCATCGTCCCGGAGAAGCGCGACGGGCATGCGGCCACCATCCTCGGCGATGATATGTACATTTTCGGTACGCAGCAATTTGTTTTTGTTTTGCTGTTTTTCTTTAGGTTTCTTCGGTTTTAGTTCTAATCTATTATTTATTTTATATTTTCTAATACCCTACGTAATGCTCTTTAATTACTTTTATTACCGATATCATTCATTTTTACTAAAAACATTTCATAATAATTTCATTGGAATTGTTTATTTATTTTTACTTGACACACTGATGTACCGAGAGTAAGTATTTATTTCGTGGAAGCTGTACCGACTCCCGAGAGTATTTATAATTAATGATTTTAAGCGATGAAAACAACTGATGATGCCTACGCAGGCTAACATTTTTTCCTTTAATACTAACAATATAAAAAAAACGATACAATTTTTTTTAAAAATAAAGGTTCCTCAGAACTTTTTTCGTTTGCTAAAATAATATAAAATACGGTACAACATTAGGCGTAAAATACAGATAATATTATTAATATAAAAATAAGTGTGAGTTAACTAAATAATTAGTAGAAGGAAAACTAAATTAATGAGTTTAGAATACAATGAAATGAATAAGAAAATAAATTAAATAAGAAAATAAAATCAAAACAAAATGAATAAGAAAATAAAATGAATAAGAAAAGAAAGGAAAATAAAATGCGTTACTGACCTTTATGTGCGCAACTATTTTATGTTTTATTCCCAGGTGGGTTCGAAGAGCAAGGCGACCGGTTCTCGTCGGAGCTGTACCGGTTGCACATCCCCACCATGACCTGGCATCACGTCGTCCCCGCCGGCCTGCGCCCGATGCCGCGCGACTTCGCCACCATGCAGGTGGTGGACGGGCACCTCCTTCTGTGGGGCGGCCGCGGCGATCTGGACGAAGAGGGCCTGCACACCGGGACGGAGAAGTACGAGAACTTCCTGCACGAATACGACGTGGAGCACAACGCCTGGCTGCACCATGTCCTGCGGTATGCCCCGCCCGCCCGCCGCTCCCACGCCTCGTTCCTCCACCAGGGCCGCATGCACATCTTCGGCGGGTTCAATGGGCGCGATCATTTCAACGATCTGTGGGTGTTCGATCAGCGGCTGATGCGCTGGAACGAGATCAGTAAGGGAAAAATGAAATTTGCGTTTACTTTTACTTATTCAATTTTAAAAACTAGTTTATTGATTGTAGTACATGCACATGCCTGTTGACAAATTCAGCATGTAAAGGAACAGGTAGAGCGATATTGGCGCGAAGTTACAGCTTAAATGATGGTCACTGCACTACGTTTACTACGTAGTCTACGTTAGTAAAGATTTACGTGTTGCCCATAAATTTCTAATGTTTGCTGTATTATTAATGCTCAATTTGTCGACAGGCTTGTATTTGAGTATTTAACGAAATTGTTGACCGAAAATAAAGGTTTTACTTTAGTTGTCTAGAATAAAAAACGAATACTTGTGGATTAATGTGTGCATTGCACATTGTTTGAGTACTTTATTACTTAATAAAATTGTTAACCGAAAATAAATGTATTATTTTAAATGTGCAGAATAGTAAATAAATTTTCATAGATTAATTATTATAATGAATAAAATTATTTAGTGGCTTTTATTATTAATACTGGCATTAACGGCCGTTAATACTAGCCTGATTTTTTAAAAGTACTCGTACTATTTGACCGAATTAAAACTGGTCGACGGTGATAAAATGGGTTTCGTCCCTTAAAAAATCGTAACACAATTTGTTTCGTAGAATTCGGCAGTAGTCCCGTGGTGCCGTGTCCCCGCCGGCGCATGTGCTGCTGCGTGGTGGAGGATCGCCTCTTCCTCTTCGGCGGCACCTCCCCGGCGAACCAGATCCCGGAGGCCGCCAACCTCCTGGCCGACAACGGCCTGGTGGACCACGAAGATCTCTGCATGATGGAATTCCTGCCGCGGCTGGACACGCTGGCCATGGTGGCCGTGATCCGGCACCAGCTGCCCACCACCCGGCTTCCTTTCACCGTCCGCCTCGACCTCCTCGTCCTGACCACGCCTAACAGTCTGTCGCCGCAGCAGCGCCTCCGCGCGGGCAATCACTCGGGATAGACTGGCGTTCTACGGTTTTATGTTGTTGTGATAATTTGATAAGTGTTTTTGCAGCAAGCCAAATTGTTTTCCGTTTGCGATTTGTTTTGTCGGTGATGAGAATGTGACGCGAAAATGGTTGATTACCGGGTTTTTTCACGCATTCGGCCTTTTTTAATGAAACACTATGATTTTCTTTGGAGCGATAGGCTGTGGATTTGTGATATTTTAAAGAATTAAAGCGAATCAAACCTTTAGTCATTTAGTAGAAATAAAAGTCTCTGACTATTTGTATAATCATAAAGAAATACTAAACTGAATGATAATTTATTTTCATCCAAATTTTATGCGGCCGTATATTTATGATATTTTCATTTACCTTATTAGCTATAAGCAACCGTAATGCCACAGCTGTGTAACGCGGTGTTAAAGAATTACCGTGTATTTATATTGTTATTTGTGTATGATTATTTAATAGAAAACTCCATTTTTTATTCTCCATACGTATGAGCAAAACCATTTATCGTAAACTTGGAGTATGCGTACACACTCCCAGTAAGCAATACAACATGAAAACTCGGTTTCCATTCTCGAAACATTTCTGTAATAACATTACAATAATAACATCGTTGAGAACTTGTAGAGGAAGGTGTATTTTTTGCTTTAAAAAAGTCTCGTTATAGTCTTATATTATACAAATAGTTTTCCAACTTTGCACAAAACGGCACATGAAAATTAGTGTATTAAAAGCCAAAATAAAGATCATTTTCGCATCAAATCAGATTTCTGACGCTTATCTTCCAGGTTTTTAACTTGCAAGGTTACTGTGGAGCGGAAGATAGTTAAAACTGTCAAATAAAGCATTCACGAAATAGTCGGCTTTAACGTCAACTCTGCGCTCTGTATGACACTGTATGTACCGTACGACGTACTGTAGACGTGAGTACAGTACGAGTATGTATATGTACATGCAAAGCACATCAGGCTGCAAAAGTGACGTAAACGTCCGATCGGACCAGCTGCGCAATCGGCTTTAGCGGCTCTCTCGCTCTGCGTTAAGTCAACAGCGGAATACGAGTACTACAGGAAGGCAGCTTGCAAAGCTGACTGTGAGCTTCAGCGTGCTGAATTAGATTTGCTTTGTGTTGGGATTTCACAATTTAAGCTTCACACTTTTATTTTGGTAATCACCACCAGCAGTCACAGTTTCGGATTTGACTACTGCATACAGTAAGTTAGTAACTATTTTTTGTCTCTAGTAATCTTACGGAGTGAGTGTTTACTGTACAGAACGGTTTCAAATACCGAATTGTGTACGATTTCTGTGGTATACTTTAGTGGAAGTTTAAGTCAGCGTTTTATTGTGCTTTCAGCTTGCTGACCATGAATGCTAATCAGCCCATCGTCCCGGGACAGGCGGATGAAGCAGCCGCAGCCGGACAAGCGGACGCGCAACCAGCCAATCCTGCTCCCGCGCTACAGGAAGTCCTCCAGCAACATGCTGGAAACCCGGTGAAGTCCGTGGAAGTGAAGGCAGATCTGCCTAATGGCCAGACCATCACCGTATTCCGTAAATTTTGATTGTTGTCTGTTCAGTTTTATTTTATTGCGTTTATGTTGTTTGTTCCGAGCAGCTTAAGTAAGCTTATGCAGTTTTTAGTAAAAACAGTTATCAGAATAGCGTTCTTATTTTGCAGTAAATTGTTGTATAGATTATTATCATTTTGTATTTTTTTTGGTTGAATTTGTCTATTGAATTAAATTTGGTAAGCGTTCTGAATGTCTTTTGAGTACTGTATATCCAGTCTCATTACCAGTTGATATTTTCGTCCACTAATTGTGGCTAACATGTTTGAAAGCTGAATTTCGTCGGCCGCCACCGTAGCCGATTTAGAAATGCGCAAAAATTTCATAGAAAATATTAAGCCGATTGTCCATTATAACTGTGATGAGTAAAACGGCGGCGCTCACCGATTTCTTTAAATCCATGGGCACACCTTCAGCTGCAAGACGACGGTTTTAAGTTTTATTCAAACAACCATGGAAGCAAGAACACCAGTAAAATATCATTTTACAAATGGAGCAGACAGCGGGAATGCAAAAGCAGTCCGGAATCTAATTTTCGAAGCAGGAGCTAACGCTTAACGGCAGTGCATTCCAGTACCTAGCACAAATTTCTTGCATACAAACATAAAATCTCGCGCTTCCGCAAGCTCAAACACTTCCACCAAACAGTTCCTTCCATCGTTTCTAAGCATTCTGTAGCTAATACACTTGCAGTTATATCCATTCAGCTACTGTACATGGGTGCAGAAACCGTACGTGTGCATAACATCCGGATGGGGAATTCTGGGTAATATGTGGTCCTCACACTTTAAAATGCAAACAGGTGCACCAAAAGTCGGATTCAGGACCGATCTTCTCTGAATCTTGCACTTAGATGCGCTCAGGTATGAGAATGGTTCTACATCCTGCGTTTTTTTAAATACGTTGACAGTATTTTCAAACTTTAGTATGAATTTTAAAACTCTTAAAATTTATTTTGTGACATTAGCGAACTGCAGCCCTTTGGAAAGGGAAGCACAACTGTACTGAATTAAATGAATTCAACTCAGCAAGCAATCAGCGGTCTATGTATTCGCGGGAGTTATGTAAATATGTAACACCAACTTCAAACGTCGACAAACCGCGGGGTGCATTTCTCGCTGTGGTTATGGTGTACGTTCTGGTAACTAGCCTCTACATCATCTATATCGCTTTGTTAGCTGGTGACCTTTACGAATCTTTACTGCTGGTTAACATATGATGGCGGTTTTTTGCCTCGCAGTGGCAGGTCATCTTAGTGCTGGCAGAGGTCTGACCTCAGGGAATATTCGCTTGAACCGCCATCATATGTTAACCAGCAGTAAAGATTCGTAAAGGTCGGCTCACCGACATTTCGTCGACTAACACTTCGTCGACTGACATAACGTCGATGGCACTACGTCGACCTTTACGAGAGCGACGGCTAGAAAACCTAAGAAATCTAAGAAAACCTAAGAAAACGGAGAAGCCGACAAAGCTAAAAAACTAGAAAAACCTAAGAAACCTAGGATAACCCGAGAAACCTCAAAGAACTAAGAAAAGTGGGATTGGTTTAGCTAAACGCTAGTCCCGCGACATTGTGGCGGGTCGGCATAGTGTCCGTTCGACGAAGTGACGGTCGCCGAAAAGGAGGGAGGGTCACCGTGGCGGCCGCGCAGGGCCTTGTGGCCATCAGTCACAAGCGGTACACATCGGTAGTTCCAGCTCCGATGTCTTCGGTCCCAGCAACGTCTCCACTAACAACAACGGGAAGCCAATCATGATGCCGATCAAGGACAAGATTTGTCCTTGATCGGCCAATTTAATCGACCCGGCAGTTCCGAAATCCATTTGCATCCGTATCTTGTATCTTCTACAGTACTTGTTTTTTCTTAAGCCTTTAACTGAATGGTGGCATATCCGCCATCGTTACGTGTTATCTGTGCTCAACGTATTACGCATCAGATTTCCTATCCCGGAAGCGTTAGTAAGTCTCACCCATACAGCTACTTCCTTGTGAGCCGTGTTTCATTTGATCGGGATTATTCTGGAGAAGGTTGATCCTGCAAATTTCCGGCACCGGGCCATATTCATATAGGTCACGGCAGTACACTGATTCTGGCGACTGCATCAGACTTCATTCTGCCCTGCAACTTACGGCAAGACAACAGATTTGCTGCCGGTAATTGGTTCGCCGCTCGATAATTTTATGCTGCAGGCTCCGAGATGCGGCGCTTTACCGGAATTTCCAGAACACAATGACTTGGGCGCGCCCTCATTATTTTGACAGGTTATTGTACCAAGAGCTTGTGTTGTAATCAGTATTAATACAGGCAATACGGTAAGGTCAAAATTTTGTTTAGGAGAGCTTTACTGTCCCGTATTATTGAAACTACTGCTGCCAGGAATCGACACAGATGTACAGTACGAGTATGTACAAGCCAAATAAATTTTGTTCCTTGTTCGCATAATTACGAATTTCGTATATTCGCTTACTAAGTCGCACATTCGTTTTTTATTCTAACAAAAATCTCTACGACTACACGTCTCATAGAGAGCAATAAAAACATTATTGTAGCTTCTTGCGAAGCGAAGGTTTATAGGAAATTACATCAGTTTCGCAACAAGATTCAGCCTCACCATCTGTATAAACACTTGTTAAAATGCTTAAAACAAGATCAACAACATCAACAAAACAAGAGAAATCATCAGCCATATCACAAAGAACAAGAAACAACTGAAGACAGACGTATCCGTGTACGTGTGAAACTTACATAAATCCGGACACCTTCACTTTGCGCCCGTCGGCTACCGTGATGGTCACCTCGACGGACTGGATGCTGGTCGTGTCGCTGCCGATCGAGCGCAGGACGTTCTTTAAGAAATCCGCCGCATTGGACGCCGGTGGCGGGTTCCCGATAGTCGTCGGTCCCCAGGCAACACCCCTGGACGACGGTATAGGTGGCACCTCCAGCGTCGGCTCCTCAGCACGTGCAGGAACGTTACCCGCTGTCGAGATACTAGCGGCCGCATGCACGGATGCTGAAGATTTCTTTGGTTGCGTGCCAGCACCAGCTACGTTACCAAATGGAACGGCATCAATAATCACTGGTGGCGGTAGAGTGCGCTTCTTCGGTGGCAAGTTACCAGTAGCCGCGTTACCCGATGCGGCGGTACCAGGAGCTGCTATCGGTGGCAGCGCTGGCTTCTCCAGTTGCACGGTACCAGCAGCAACTTCCCCAGTTGAAGCGCTATTCCCATGCGGTGGTAGCGATTTCTTCGACGGCAAACCAGCGACAGTCCCTTTACCAGTTGCGGTGGTACCAGGAGCTGCTACAGGCGGCAGAGTAGGTTTCCCAGGTTGCACGGCGCTAGCAGCCACTTTAGCAGATGAAACGCTATTAACAAGCGGTGGTGGCGGTTTCTTCGACAGCAAACCACCAGCCACGTTGCCAGATGCGGTGGTTCCAAGAGCTGCTACAGGCAGAGTAGGTTTCGCGGGTTGCAAGTTAACAGCGGCCACTTTACCGGATGAAACGCTGTTAGCAGACGGTGGTGGTGGTTTCTTCGGCAAACCGGCTGCCACGTTACCACTTGCGGCAGTTCCAAGAGCTGCTATAGGCGGCAGAGCAGGTTTCCCCAGCTGCACGGTACCAGCAGCCACCTTACCAGATGAAACGGTATGCCCAAGCGGTGGTAGCGGGTTCTTTGACGGCAAACTAACTGCCACGCTGCCAGAAGCGGCGGTGCCAAGAGCTGCTATAGGCAGAGTAGGTTTTGCGGGTTGCACGGTACCAGCCACTTTGCCCGGTGGATCGCTATTCCCAAGCGATGGAAGTGGGTTCTTCAACGGGAAACTAGCAGCAGCCACGTTACCAGATGAAACGCTACCAGTAGCCGATGATAACGCGGTCGGTTTCTCAGGTTGCATATTACCAACAGCCGATGACGCCAGCGGTGCAGCTTTCTTTGGTGACGGCGGCTTCGTTACCGGAATCCCACGGCAAGCTTTCTTTCTCTCTGGAGACATACTGCGCTCGTCGGCGGCCGCTGCTGCCTGCAACAGCGGACCGTTGTGCATCCCTAAAGGTCCCACATTGCTCGCGGCTTTCCCTGCCGCACTGTTCAATGCATCCGGGTTTTCCCCGGGGATCTTTGGTGGATATACGTAAGCGTACAGTACGTAGCAGGGATCCTCCACATCGCGGTCGCCCAGGAGCAGAAGTTGCTTCTTGATGGCGTCCACCACCAGCTCCTCGTTCTGCAATTTGTTGACCTCCCCGAACAGCTCAACATGGGCGTCGGCCGGAAGATGCAGCTCCCCCATCGCCCATTGCCGCACCTTCCCCAGGGTCGCCGTCGGTTTGTTGCCGCACCACAGCATGTCCGGCCTCCCGTCCGCGTGTGGCTGCGGGTTCGTCCCGGGCAGGGGGGCGCTGCCGTCGGCGTTCATGTAGATCACGCGGATCTCGAGCGGAATGGCCATGCTGCGTCCAGAGAAAAAGGGCGGAATGAGTAATCTGCAACGAATATTTACCATAAGCCGCACACTTACAACATGGGCGTAAATATCAAACAGAAAGCATAAAATGTATTGTACAAGTATTCATTATGATGTACTGTATCTGTACTACTTCGATGCTTTTCGCATAAAAAACGCTCTCGTTGTAATTTTTCCGCGGAAAAATCACTAAACTTCATTTCGTTACTTAATAATTTGTTTTCCAGTTCTTTACACATTCTGTATACCTAAAACCGGTTTGATAATAAAAAACATACATATCATAGGTACCAGATAGCCTGGAAGGCTTAAGCGTTTGCACCCGGCGCGCATATTCTGCAGCAGGCCGGGAAAGTGTCACCGCCATATAATGCGACTATCAGTACATTATAATATAGTTATACTTCGTATGCGAAGCGGTAATTAAAACGCAAACATTCGAATAACATTATTTAAAGTTAAACAACTTTCAGTTGATTTTTATACGTAGTACACTAAAAACAGATAGAGGTCTGGGGAACAGAATATCACTCACGAATAGTACGAATGTATAGATGTAAAGCTTCACGAAAATCACGCAGCAATAATACAAAACTCTCATTTACTCACCTTTCAGAACACAGGCTTCCAGTTCAAAAAGATCCGAAAGAATCAAGAGTTGTTTTCAAAGGTCGTAGTCACAAAATACATTCAAAATTGGCAGCGAAAACTCCACGAGCTGCTGCATTCGTAAACAACGTGAGCATTTGAGAGCCAGTTCGACGCATGCGGCATAAAAACTGATTTTTTGAGTGAAAACTGAAAAAACAGCGTTATCGCGTGACCAATGAGGAATCACCGTTAGCGATAAAATTTTTCTATTGGTCTGACGGCCGTCAGAAATACATTCTTGGCCAACACACAGTTGCTGACGACACATCCGTATTGGAAATATTTAGGCCGATTAAGCTGCTTTCATCGCCGGCCAATCAAATACTGAGAGAATTATTTCAGGCACATAACTGCTAATATGTACGGCCGAGTATAAATAGCTGATGCTTGTTTCATTTCGAAAATTATTCGATGCCTTTCGAGTTTATACGTGCCATTGTACAAATCTTACTTTTGTGTTTAATTCCAGCGATCTAGTACGGTACTTTTAGCTTAGCTATTCCGTGTATCGTTCCTCTTGATTATACGGTATTTCTTGCGTTTCCGGCGCTTTTACAGTAGACGATCATGGAACCAGTAGTCCCTGCCCCGTATAATGCCGGGGCATCGAAGCCACCACCCTCACCGCCTTCCGTTCCCGGAAACGATAGCAGCCCTGTGAAGCCCCCGTCCACCGTTGGTTCTCTGCAGACCGACCTGCAGTCCGTCTCCAGTAAGAAGGTCGTGGCGTGCACAGTTACCGCGGAGCTGGAAGATGGACAGGTGTATACCATCCAGAAACAGTTCTAACGTTAACGTTGAATTTGTATTTTGTCTGTATTTGCCGACTGCAGCCGTTGTGGTGTCGATAAGTTGCTGCTAAAGAGATATTGTTTATGTAATACGGTGTAGCGGATGCTGCGGATTTACAGTAGTTGTCGTGCAGCTGTGTTCAGGTTCCGAGCACAATAATTAAATAAAAGCGTGCGGTGTGAAAAATTCTGACTCTGTGAATTTCGGATCGGCAGTGCGGATACACGAATTAAACAGCCGTCCGTGCACGCGCAACAGGATGTTTAATAATTATTGTTAAACTTAAGGAAATGCAACAAGATTCATAGAATTTTGCTTCTAACTCAGAAAAGCTGTACAAGCCACATTCATAATTACATACAGAGTAGTTGCGTAAAAATACAGATATTGCAACATTGGCGCTTATACAAAGTAGCAATAGCCACTACACTACCTAAGCTTAACCCATGAATTCGTATTTTTCGCTGTACCTTTACGCAACTAATTATGATTCTGGCTTGTACATTAATTTCAAGTTTTCAACCTTTACTGACTATGCCGGCGTCGCACAGAGCTACTCGCAGTGCCACAAAAACCATCGCAAAAGCAACCAGCCAGTGCTTGTGCAGTTTTTCCGGTGTTCATACTCAAAGCGTTCAATGTTATTACTAAAAGTAGAACGTAACAACGGAAAATTAATCTTTAACAGGGCCTTCATTCTGCTGTTCCTCAATGTTATACAATTGACTGCTTAATACCAAGCCACTATTTATGTAGTAGCGAAATGGCGACACTGGACGAAATGCAACGATGACTTTGAATCTTCCCAGTCTAAAATTCAGTTATCCATATTTATCGGCAAAAGGTATACAAACTTTAAAAGTTGAAGTTTTCGCAATGCAGTATTGTATTAATGCAAAATTATGCAAGTAGGTTCTTATGTTTTTACATTTTCGTTAATTTTCGTCGTATACGTTTGGTATCTGGATGCGGCTTGTTGAATTCTGTTTTACATATGTTCCATACTTGAGGGACCAAAAACAACAGACCGCCAGCAAGTGCGTACACAACAGTGCGACAATCCGGTTAAGTAATTTTTTTAAAATACCGCGGTGCATGACCAGTATCTGCCCTTGGTGGTAAAGAACGCCATCCGAAGCAGTTGGGAAATCATTTTCCAGTTAGTCCCGGCACCGGACATGCTTTGGCACGTTGCACCAGCGTTCAGTCGGGATTTGCGACGAAATGGATCCGATCGTTTTGCTAGCTCCAAAACGAAATCCACGCCGAAATTTCTCACCATTTTATGTGCAAAATTTTATTTAATGAATATGGTAAAGCCGTTAATATAATTGAGAAATTTTAAGACATTTAATCAAAAAATCCTTCTGACGTTTTCGTCAAGGCGAATGTGACCTGCATCCGTCACGCCGACAGTTTACGGCGTCGGCGACATGAGGCTTCCGGGGCTGCTAATCCCGGCAGCGTTGTCGGTATCCGGCATGTAATCATACACTCTTTAGACGATTGCATCTACGATTGAACAATCCCGCGTTATCATGAAGACCGACCCATTGCACAACACAGTTTCCATGGTATGCACTTTGGCTAGGGCATTGACCGGTTGACCACTGGCTCATAGGCCAGATTACGCATTAACGAACAAATTCGAAACACCTGTGTATCTGTACAGCATGACCTGTGCCGCAACAGCGCCGCGGTTATATAACACTAGCTTGAACTTTGCACCGGCCACTTCTGCATGCTCCTGTAAAAGAAATCGAACCGCTCTTTCACTCCCGTAGATTTTACCACTAGTGCTTGTGAAGTAGCCTGCATAGCATCCAGTGAAGAGTTCAATTATTTTTTTCTATATTCGTCGTACGCTTACGTACTGATTTTTAAACGAATATATATTGAACACGTAAGGTAAGGTTTGGCATGGTTATTCCTTCCTAATTCCTGCCGATCTTAGTTTTACAAACTGCAGTTTTGGATGAAAATCGTAAAAATGGTTGGCGGGTTTTGATTTCTTTAAGCAGCTTCGTTAATTAATAAGCTATTGGAAAAATATAAAATTTGAGAATTTTGACGGTCTATACGTGCGCGTCATCGAATCCGTATTGACCAGTTATTTATTTTCGATTGCCGGCAGAAAATTTTCTCGCAACATGGTGGCGGACATCCCCCTCAAGCTGGTGTACATCCACCCGGCGGGCGAGTTTAAACGTGACGAGACGCCGCCCATGTTCCTATTTGGCGACACGGACGCTGACCCAGCCATCACCATGGCCGAGCTGCACTACGCCACGCTACGCGAGCTCTGTCTGCCGGCGGATACGCCCATCGTCCTGTCCAACGGGACCCTGGTGCCGGATGACAATGACACCCTGGCCGAGGCCATCGCGAAGGGCTACCTGCATCTGCACTTTGAATCGCCCGCGGCGCCACGCTACGTCATTTTCGTGCACGTGTATCCTCCGTCGGCAGCGTGGGTACCGGCACCACCAGAGCCTGATGTAACAGCGGAGCGAATGCCGGATGAATGCGAGAGCGTTGATGGTTATGTGACTGAGCGGCCGGATGACGGCGATGCGGACTGTCACGTAAATCACACGCAGCTTGACAGTACAGAATATGAGGTGTAGCGGCGAATCTGAAGAGATTTACTTAGCGCTCGTTTTTATGGTACTCTTTCTTATCTTCATACGTTTTCGTTTGCGCGGAACATTGGAGATGTTACGAGATACCGAAAAATGCGAGAATTTGTCCTAACATACTTTGGCTTTAATGTTTGGTCATTTGGAAACGACAAGAATATAACAGATAAGAATAACCCTATCCTATAAGGCTATAACCGTATTTTTACCGAATCTTCGGCATATTACAAGTATATGGGCCTTATTAATACGAGTAAACGGTACTGGAAAGAGTACTGTACAATATGTGTTTTCAGAACTTCCGGTTCGTTTATTTTTCGATTCCGAAACCTGACGGCTACATTCAGACACTACTGCTTTTAAAATTAGATTTAACAGCCACTGCCGTCGTTAGAATTACATATCCTACTGTTTTAATTTTACATGACATTCTGACAAAGTGATGCAGTAGAATACTGTACTGTGCAGGTCCACCGGCGACCGTAACGTTCGGCCAAAAGCTGTCTAATCGTATAAAATTCGTCGTATATAATTCATTTCGTTCGTAGAACTACGAAATTGCTACGAGGTAGATATGGCACGGTCGGTTTCGGTAGAAATACAGCAGTTCCCATATACGGTAAAATGTCGTTGGTATGTGTTTCTGCAGAAATACAGCAGTACCACAGTAAGTAAATATTATATAATTCCCTATCTGAAACGCAATATGCGTAAAAGTAGTTCGCTGGTGCCGGAAACGAAACGTTGTACCGATCGTGCCGCCTCTGCTACGATAGACAGGCACGAGATTGCTATGAGAAATTGGTGAGATATCTTTTTTAGTTAGCAATTTACTGGAAATATCTGAAAAAAATTTATGGAATTTTGTTATACGGGCATTGCAAGGCAGGTTTCAAAAAAGCTATTTTGACCAGAACAGAACAAGCATGTGGATTTTGATTTTCATCCGCAGAACCAAAACAATCCTTATACAATGTAGGACTAAATGGTCGCATAGCCCCATACCCAGCATTCTGTACGCAAGCGGTGCAGTGCACTTGTACGAAACGGATATTTTGAACTCAGTCGTACGGTGCACTGCGCTGCATTCGTACTGAATGTGGAAATGTTGGGTATGCGACCATTTTGTCCTAAGCTGTATGTGAGCGCAAAGCCAGTACACCGATACACATGCCGCATGCGTACCGAAACGAATCGTAAACGAGTATGTGCAAAAACATATACTTCAGTCATCCAAAACAAATTGACCCGGCTGGCACCATGCCGACGGGTTAGCGGGGAATCCCGAATCGCGGAACTCGGGGAATTTGGTCAGTTCCAGCAGGAAGTGCAGCGTGATGCGGGACAGCCGGTGCAGCTGTACGCCCTTCAGTCCGTCCACGCACCACTGCTTCCCGCGATAATGCAGTGACGGCCACGGATCAGCAGTCTGCACGGCGCACACCATCTGCAAAGAACATAAGTAAGTACTGTACAAGCCCGTCCGGATGATGAGCACGATAGAGAACAGCGACAAATGTAAATTCATGGGTTACGCCAAACGAGATACCACGCAACACCACGCCACACTGTTCAACCACGTAACATGCGTTTGGCTGGCTGGTGGCCTGGTGCACGCCATATATTTCAATGGGAATAATCGTAGTTGCCTGGCGGAAGGTGGTCAGAAAACGGTCGGTGCAGTAAGGGACAATCTAACTGCGGAGCGCATTTATGCATTGTGGCAAACGTAGTGCAGTGGCCATCGTGCTATGCGTTAGCTTTATCTTTACGTGCTCATCATCCGGACGGGCTTGTACATGGTAGGGAAAAAAGAGTGGGAACTTGACCATTCAGTCGACTCGCTGGTCAAAGGTTTGACATTGCAATCAAACCGTGCTAAAGTAAGATATACAATTCTACGTAGTGGGTTCGAACACAAAAGCGTTTGCTTGCACAGCTGCACAGTATCCATTTATAACCAGCAAAACTATTCGGAAAACAAAATCCACCACGCGCGTTTGCCGTTAAACCGGTAAAATTGTCCGCCGGCCCAAGAACGCCCGGCCGTAAATTTTGCCCTCACACTTTTTTGTCTTGAGGATTCCGCATTCGAACCGGACGCTTCTGCCGGAATGGGTTCACGGTTCTACGCGATTTTAGATCGGCGGACGGTTTTGCCGGCTTAACAGAAAAAGCGTCCGACGGACGGCTTTGCCGGTTGCATGTTACACGCTTTGCCTGGTTCCCTACGGTGTTACCTTGCGGATCATCCTGAAAGCAGCGCTCAGCGGATCATGGTCTCCCAACCAACGGGCCATCTTGTTCAGCTGCCGATCACTCAGCACCGGCAGCGCCGCGTCCAGTGCATCCCACAACGCACACCCGTCATTATCCGGCATCGTGAGTCGCGCAGCGGGAACCGGGATCACCAGTCTCTTCCCGCCGTACTCCAGATGCACGTAACAGTGGACCAGGTAGATCGCCACACACGGGCAGTTCTTCCACGATGCGACGAAGTCATTGAGGAGAAATTCGTACCCTTCCACGGCATACCGTCGTGCACGTGGACGGTCCGCCGCGTGCATCGCACACTGGGTACTCCGAAAAGTGTCCTTAACGGTTCCCAGCATGAGCCGCTCCTCCATCCCCACCAAATAGATCGCGGCTAACTGGATTCCGGTGCGGTGCTGCACCACGAAGCGGATCATGTCGAAGAGGATCGCGTGATCGCCGGGATGCAGACGGTGTGACGATCCCCTGGTGTCCACAATGATCCGCTGTGTGGTGGAGTCCAGGCATTTGAAGATGGGTGCTGCTAGTAAATACATCAGTCGACGCGGAACGGGGTCCTCCAGTTGATCACGACCGCAGCTCCTGATCACAATGCTTTCGGTCAACGGCGGCGATTGGACAAAGCCATTCCACTTGGTACACACGGCGCGCAGTTCGTTCTGTTTCAGAGTATCCAGATACGACAAGACATCCACCAGAAGACCCTCTGGCAGCTGATCTAAATCGTCTTTGACGCGAGCCCAAACTACGGTCTGCGACGCGAGAAGTGGCGGAAGACGTACGGTCAATACGCTGTCGAAATCGTTATACTGCTTCTGTAGGATTGTATCGCACGCCGTGCGTGCCTTAAAGGTGTTCGGTACCACGGTGCACGAATCATCGGCGTGTTTCGGCTGGCGATAGATATACCAGAAGCACCCGTCGGCCACGTCCACACACACCCCGGTCCACGCGTAACCCAGGCAGGCTGCACTGCTGATGAGCTCGTTGAGTGCTGCAGCGGCTAGTGGACAGTCGTCGTTCAGGGGCACGCAGCGCTGGACGTACTGCCATTTGGTCACACGTTGTCGTTGAGGCCAAATCTTACTAGCATAGTCACCATAACCATAATAACCTGCAAAATATTCAGTAGAACTAATTGTTTTTTAATGTCGCTAAGAGAGATAAAAACCTCGCTTAATTTTTAACAGTAATGGAAACCTTAAGAAGTCGGCCGTTGGGTCCTTGGTTAAACAGTTTAATAATATTACTAGCAAACAGCTTGCCACAGGATGCTACCAGGACCCTTAATTCCCTAACTCTGGGTACGATCAGAAAAGCGCTAAATTTCGTTAAAGTGGAGCAACTAGTTTTTTATTTTACGGTGTTCGTCAAATAGGTTTTTTTTAGCGGATATGTGTACCTGGATAAGTGGGTTTATATCCAGCTGGTGCCGACCGACCAATCGCTTCCCACCACTCACTTGACGCGCGCCAGCGAACCCGATCCGTGGGGACCACGTCCGTATAGCTTTTTCCGTCCTGCGACCACTGCACCACAGCCACGTTGTATGCAAAGTGAGCAGCGCCACGCGCCAAATTGATCACTTCCGCTGGAAACCAGATCCACGGACCGGTCGGAGTTTCCCGCATCAGCACTTCCACGGGGATGGTCGACTGCGGTCCACAGAACGCGACCGCTAGCTCGGGAAACTGGAAGTCTTGCGAGCCGAAATAGAGGAAAATTTGATTGAGGGGTGTCAGTTCGTGACGGCGGTTGGGACAGAAGAAGTCGATGAAGAGCCCGGTGTCCACCACGTCCACGACGCGTCCGTAACGGAACTGGCCGTCGTCACCCAGAACGTCGACGGTGTTGCATTTGTGAATTGAGGACGGCATGGCGGCAACGTAACTGGTGCTTGTGTCGCTCTAAAAAAATGGGGACGTGTAATTCCGATTAAATATTAAGCAACAAAAGAACATAAACAGTACAAGTAATTTACAATTAATTCTTACGTTTACGTAACCCCAATGACCAAGCTGTAGACGAGAAACACTAAATTACTCTGAACAGTAAGGTCTTCTGGTATAAAAAACTAGTGGATACAAAAACCGCAGGATGGTTAAAATGAAGAATACGAACAGCAGAGGAACTGCAGAGTAATCGGCTGTTTACTTTCTCGGCTTTGTGCATACAACTCTGTATCGGTTTTGTTTTTAACCCTCAGTTTCTAAAGCGCGGCTATTTTATTTTAGCCGATGCATCCGTTTAGTGGACTATGGCGCAGACTTAACCAAAGCCAGCACAAAATAAACTATATTTACGAAATTTTTGTACGATCAGTCATTCGACCGTCGGCTTGTACACTGGTATGAATATCGTGAACTTTAATTTTATTTTGCACTAATAAATTTCGCTGTTCCTTTCCACTCGTTTCTGACTTGAACTCCGGGATTTTTTACGTGCTTCACGGTGCCTGCTGAGCTGCGAAGTCCATCTTCTGCGATAGGCTAGGTAAAGGATATTTACCGAGATTTCCAGTACATGTTGTGGTAATTACAGCAATCAATTGATTACATGTAACTGTTACATGTTTTCACATGTTTTTCCTGTGTAAAACTGAATCAAAAGCAGATCGTTTAACAAGGTCTTTTAACTTTTCTTGTCAATGTGGTAGGCTATTGTACAGTATAATCTTATTACTTATCTGTTAGATATGATATAAATCAATAAATGTTAATGCTTACATATATTACGTTAACATAATATTCAACTGATGGTGAATACGCGTTGCAGATTTCCGCTTCGTTCTCGCCTGACGCAGCATGGCCATTACGCTCGAGATCCTCGTGACCTACCTGAACGCCAATGGCACCGGCCCCGGGGAGCAGCCGCGTGGTCGCCCGGACCTGCTGTTCTGCGGCGCCGAACCGACGACGACCTTGGGGACGGTACGGCAATGGGTGAACGAGCAGCTGCGTCTGCCGGCCGTCGCCCGTGTTGACCTGTTCGGTCATGTCGCCGGATTACGTGACGAAGAGTCGGTGGGGGCGGCCGTTAACAGCCAGCGTCTGCTCCTGGACGACCCCGATGCCAAGGATCCGTGCTACACCGTGTACGCCTACGTGTACCCGCCTGCAGTAGGTCCAACGGCAACCGCCCGCAAAGGCGTACTTCCGGCATGGCCGGGTAAAGCAGCTCGTGCGGCAGGAAAGACCGGGGAAATTCTGGGGCCCTCGGTGGCAGGCAGCGGTTCGTTCTCGCACGAAACAGCGGCCGCTGACGAGCGCAGTGGACAGAAAGCGCTGGATTTGTCGCCGGAGAGAAAGATGCTGGTTATAGCACCACGGTCACCGAAGAAACCTGCACCGCTGGCGCCATCGTCCGTTGGTAAAATGCAACCTCAGAAACGCACACCGTCACCATCGCTTGGTAATTGCGTTTCATCTGGCCACGTGGAACTTGCGAGGCCTACACTGCCGCCAACAGCAGTTCTTGGTACCACCGCATCGGGTAACGCGGCTGCTGGTAACTTGCCACCGAAGAAGTGGCACTCTACCGTCACCAGCGATTGTGGATTCCGTTTCCTCTGGTAACGTAGTTGGTGTTGGCACGCCACCGAAGAAGCCTTCAGCATCCGTGTATGCGGCCGCTATCAGCTCGACATCGGGTACCGTACCAGCCAGTGATGAGGAGCCGACGCTTGCGGCGCCATCTTCACCGTCGTCCGCGGTGCTGCTTGGGGCTCCGCGACTCTCGGGAATCCGCCACCGGCGATCAGTGCGGCGGATTTCCTGAAGAACGTTCTCCGTTCGATCGGCAGCGACACGACCAGCATCCAATCTGTGGAGGTGACGGTCACGGTAGCCGACGGGCGCAAAGTGACCCTGTCGGGAATTGTGTAAACTGCTCACGTCTTCGGATACGCTATCAGTTGTTTCTGATTGTGTAAAAAATGGCTATTAGTTTCTTGCTGGTATTTTGAGCAATCTGACAAATGTATATGGCGACGCTGATCGGAAAAGTTCCCTTCTATTAACTTCCGACTCAAGGTCGATTAGTTTTTCTGTGATTTTCTGTGTCTAAAGAAACGACCGTGCGTCAGTGCGATTATGCTGTGGAAAAGGTCACAAAATAACTGATACGTGTATGGTCGTTTGATTTCATTTCTAATGATTCTGGAAATAAAAGGAAATGTCCAGGTCAAATTTATGTCAACGTATCCACGTAACCAAAATGATAAAGTATTCGAATAAAAAAACACGAATTTTATTAAAACCCGAGATTGTTAAACTGAAGAAATCGAACAGCTACAGTAAGAGTAATCTTCTTTTCGCAGAATCCTTTCTTTCCAAAGAGCGGCTATTTCGTTAACCGACGCTGCGGCCCATAGTTAGATGCACTGCTGCAAATACAGTGAAACCTGGTTACTAAATAAACCTTCGGTTAAAGCAAAACCGTATGTGTAGGCGTATGTATCACACAGAGCTAGATTGCAGTCTATGGGACGCGCCGGTTAAACGAATACTTTCCGCGCATGTAATTTCCAGGTGTATGTATTTACCGGTGTATGTAAAAGACAGGTTTTACTGTACCGTAGCGGCAATCCGACTTTCGCACATTCAGAATCCGCTGCTGTAAATCCGGTGTATCCGTTCGGTATTACAGCACCAATACCAAAGGCAGAGAGGGAACGGGCTATAAAGTGCGTATAAAACTAAGTCTAATGTATGGTCAGAAAATTCAGTCGCCCGTCGGCTATTTTCCACGAGTTTAATTTCGCACAAATTTATTATTTGCATCTGCGCTTTTCCCGACTCAACTTATAAAGTGATTACCCGAATCTTTTACGTGCTTGTGCTGGCGGCTGAAGGCACAATTTTGGACAGGTGAGCTATCGAAGATTTAACAAATTTAATATGTAAATTGAGTGTTACCAACTCCTAAAGTACATTTCCCTGTGGCAAATTAAATTTCAATGTAGGTTGCGTTAAAAATGACTTTTCATGTTAATGCATTACACTGTCACATACTAGGTAGTCTACCTATTAGCATACAAACTGTACGCTTTGTGATAATATTCAGCTAATGGAGAATATGTGGTTGCAGTTCTTCCGCTTCGTCATTTTTCGTCTAGCGCAGCATGGCCATTCCCATCCAGATTCACGTAATGTACATGGACCCCACCAGCGGCGCGCACGTTACACCGCATCCTAACCCCCCTTCGGATCTGGTCCTGTCCTGCCGCACCGCACCGACGGTGACGATGCCGGCGCTACAGACGTGGACACAGAAGCGGCTGCATCTGGCGGCCGATGTCCGTGTTCAGCTGTTTAGCGGGAGAGTGCCGTTAGGCAACGAGGAATCGGTGGGCGGCGCCATTCACCAGCAGCGCCTGCAAGTTGGACACTATGTTAACGGCGAACCCTCCTACGCTCTGTACGCTTGCGTACAGAGCGTAGGCCGTCCCGCAGGACCGGTTAAGCGGATACGCGTTGCCGAGGAAACCGCTGCGGCGGAGAATCGGTGGCCTGTGGAGGCGGACATGCCGGACAGCAGTCATCGCTCGCAGCCCAATGAGCTGACAGCTCTTCCTTCGCCACCGGACGCAGAGAAAGTTACTCCTGGCAATCTGTTACTGACGCCACAGTCAGCGTTACCTGCAACACGCCACGCAGAATTGGGACAGGGAGCTTGTAACGGGAAGCCGAAGAAAGCCGCACCGCTCCGGCCGTCAAATGCCGGCAACGTGGCGATTGGTAACTTGCCATCCGGGAACGCTACATCGCCGCTTTCATTAGTTACTGCCGTCGGGATGTTCGGTAACGCGGCTGCGTTTGGCTTGCAACCAAAGAAACCTGTTTTTCCGCTGACAGCGATCACACATACGGCTTTATCTGGTAACGTGGCAGTTGGTAACTTGCAAATTGCGAAGCCTATAACACCGTCAAGAGCGACACCTGTTGTCGTTGCATCGGGTCATGCAGCTGCTGCTGATCCGAAACCCGCGCAACCGCCACTATCCGTCACCGATAACGCTCCATCTGGTAACGTGACTTATTGTGGTTTGCAGCTGAAGAAACCGGCAGGTTCTCCGTATCCGGTCATGGGCGGTACTGCGTCGGATAACGTAAATGTCGGTGAGAAGAAGCCCACGGCCTTGGCGCCGCCTGTGCAGCCTTCCAGCGACGCTGTCTGGGGATCGACGCTTCTTGGGGAACCGCAACCGGCGTCCAGTGTGGCGGAATTCCTGCAGAATGTCCTCCGCCCGATCGGCAACGCCAGCATCGCATCCATCGAGCTGATGATCACGTTAACCGATGGGCGGAAAGTAAAGGTCTCCGGATTGATGTAAGGTTTTTCCAGCTCCCCACTGCGTCTGTATTTTCTGCGTGTTACATCAATATTTTCGTTGTCAGTTTTAATCAGAGTTTATGGAGAACCTGTGTACTGGAAAGGTGACCTTTTTATTAAGTTTCCATTTGTACCAACTACGAACATTTTCCTAATACGGTGTTGAATATTTGATGTAGCAGCATATATCTTTTGTGCGGTTATTTTAGTGGTTGTTTTAATCATTATGCGTTCATTACTTTACGTGCTGCATTGAAACTCAACCATTGCTCCCGAGCGCGAATAATAATAAAGCTACTGCACTACTCCTTTCAGTCATGTTTTAAATCCCGTGCTAGACTGTCACCCTAGCCGGAAATGGGCTATTTGCTCGGATGCGAATTAAATTAAGATTAAATTTAACGGGTGCTGCACTGCAGTGCGTTTCGGTATGAGCGGCCGGGCGGCTGCGCTGACGACGAGCGCGTGAACGATGAGGTTTTCTTCGCTAGTCGATGCCGGCAGATCAGCCACAAAACTCCAGCAGGTGGCGCTGTTTGGCCTCCACGTAGTAGTTCACTCCCCGATGCGAACTATGTTTACATATGTTCCAATACAGAGCTAATACTAAGTCGACTGAAGGTGAATGTCGTTGGTGCGCGTGTGGTTTTAACCGACCACCGAGTGTATATCCAGATAATGGGTTAAGCCGCATAGCGATGGACAGCGTGAATGTTGTTTAATGAATTTCCGCCGCCGCCCGATCAACCTGCAGCGCAAAGTCTGGTTTACGGAAAAACTACACACGCTGCATCGCTAACGTATGGCATGCGCGGTGTCCGGCAGAGGAAACGCAGCGGTCACGCCTGATAGTGTTGCTAGGATGCTCTGCTTAATGATCGATACGACTCATCAGGCTTCGCAAGTTTAATAAGTATTGAAATGATCGGCCGCGAAAAATCTGAAGCCACTGAAGCGTTGGCCAATCAACAGTTGAATAATGTTTCAGCCACACCCTACTTTTATTTTTGCACCCCGGCCGCTATAACGTCCGATGCGTAATGCTGCGGCTCAGTGTCAATCTGTGTAGTTGCTGCGGACGTGCTTCCAAATTAACGTTATTAGCTTTCTGTACAGTTTGAATGTACCTCGCTTTTAACTCGCTTGAGTACTGTATGGAAACACTGCTCTTACGTTAAATCAGGTAAGCGCACAAAATATTTTGGTTTATTGGGATTTTGATTTGGATGTACCATGTTTTGCCCTTCTCGGAATTACTCGTTTTTCGTGTCGCGGCACTGCTTGTTTCTCTTAAGCCCTCCATAAAGAGATTTGTTTCTTATTTCCCAAGAAAAACCCTTGTACAAAGTAAAAATACGGTTTTGCTGGAATCGATGCCACATGCGGCAATAAAATATGGCACATTTTATAGTTGTGCTCCGCTGGTGGACGTTAATCAGGGTGCAAGGAGAAGCCAGTGCGCCGCATAACACTGCGGAAAGTATACCGCCGGCAGCTACTGGCAACAAACCCATCCCAAGTACGCCGGCGTCCGTACGTACTGCTCTGCCGCAGGTCCTTTTATCGGTTTCCGGAAAAAAAATTAAAGCCTACACAGTCACGGCGGAGCTGGATAATGGGCAGACTTTTACCATCCACACACAGTTGTAACGTTGATGCTGATTTGTTTTTGTATACGCAATGGTTGTGGTGTACAAACTTGTCCCGTAATTCTATCGTAAAGGTACAGAAAGGTAGCACATATTGGTATTTCGCGCGAAAATTGCAAAATTGCACTGCGTTTATGTATGAAGGATTGTCACTAGTACTACAAACTGTACAGGTGTAATGTACACCACAATGACAAACTCAACCCTCTCAATATTTAAGGTAATTCTAAAGGAGAAAAGTTAACACTTTTAAATGCATCGATAGTTTAAAATTTAATCGATACTTGACAAGCTGGCATAAATCAGCCATGCCAAATGCATGTACCTAGAGCGTGAATAATGTGCCGCGGCGCGCTGCAGTGTGGAGTTCAGTGTAACCCGTGAATTTGTATACTGCGCTGTATTAATGCGATAGAAATTACGGGATAAGCTTGTAGCGGAATAACCATTACACAGTTCTGTAATATGGTGGCTAATCTTCGTTCTGGATTACACGTTTTCCCGGCATGCGCTGTAACGAAATTCCGAGCATATTAATTTAAATAAAAGCACTCGGTGTGGGAATTGACATTTGACTGCTTAATCAACGTTTGTGTTCAATGTGTTGTCCGTGATCCAGATGTAAAAATTAAATTTATCAGCCGTCCGTCAGTTTGCACAGGATACAAGAGAGAGAAAACTGAATAAATTATATGTAACGCTGCAAATACATACTGTGCCTTATGCATAAGAGAAAACACGATCAATCAGATACACAATGTGACGGTTGCGTTGCAGGGTAGACTGGATGTAAAGTTAAGAAAATACATATAATCACTACAAACTAATGCACTTTCTCATTTACAGTTGTAATTTAAATGTTTCCTGTAGCTCTTTACCACAATCTCTCTCATCTGACTTTTCGATCAAAACCCACTCACTAAATCAGATTATAATTAAGCCAAACGCCAGTGTTATGGAATTCATGTACACCCAAAAAGCTGTAGTACAGGAAGACTTTAGACGGTTCGTGTTATGGAGCCACGCTCAGATGACATTACTGCAAAAATTTAACACGCAAAACAACGGCACACTTCGATGTAATGTTTTAGTGAGTTGACTTGCTGACCTTCTGCATACCTTGTTGCTTTGTAATTCAGTGGGGCCATATTAACTGCAAGCATCGGCCCATATATTATTCCGCCTGTGCCGATTCAGCGCTGTGTGATGAAACATTAACCTGGATGTATTCTCGGATAGGGATTCTCGAGCGTCTTGGTTATTTAAGTTTTTTTCAAAATTGTAATACCGGTTGATTTCTTATGCGAATATTCTAGGCCCTCCCGAAATTTGGGTTTCTATATTCAATATGATCTGTTAAAATATTAGAAAGCTTTTGATAAGAACAAAGCTTGAGAATATTCTTTAAAAGGGACAACAAATTCTGTGGACTATGGTAAACATTAGCACATGCTTTCTGTATGCGACAATGATGACGTAGTCGACCGTTGCGCAGTTCCGTTCCCAGTTCTTATCTGTACAGCTATAGTAAAGTTCTTGTTTAAATCGATAACTATTGGGCAAGAACGATTCATCCCGTGGCGGAAAATAAAGGTATCCGGATTTTGGTAGAATGTATCCGCATTTCTATGATCATAAATTATATTCGTCTGTTGAGTATTTTATCACAATGCTTATACTTGTTTGATTGTGTGTTTTATGTCTTCAGTTTTGTTTTCCGTTTTTTTATTCAACAAAGAACAAGTTATACTGGGTTTACGTATTTATTTGCCTAATATACCATTATCATTATGATGTATTTGTAGCTGCGTTTACTTAAAAAGTGTGATGTACTAAGTAAGTAACCGCCGGCCAGCTCGCACCAGATAAACTGCAGCAAAAATTAAGTACGTATAGAGTCTGTATATTGCAAATACAATGTGTGAAGGTATTTCTAACAGAATAATACTTACTGGTCAGTCAGAATACAGCAAAACCCGGTAAATCAATACACTGACAGTTAAAGTTGAAGTGTTAAACCAACCCCGCATTTATTGGCCAGGTGTATATAAGTATTTATAAATACTTATATTAAACAAAAGCATAACGATTTAAACAAAAGCATAACGATTTACAGTAAAATAATTAGTTTACTGTAAATCGTTATGCTTTTGTTTGACTGTAATGGTTAATTCTTTTAACCATTCCCATGTTAATTGGGACAAGTTCTTCATTTGATCATATTTGTTGAGCGAAGCTCGTCTTATACATAGTGAGAAATAAAAATGTTGATTGTTTTAGCAAGCCAGGGTTCATTACGCACCCGGTTAAGAACGAAACTGTATGTAAGCCTATTACGCATCTGTATTCCCTGTTCAAAATCCCCCTACGTTATAGCGTAGGGGGATTTTGACCAGTGGAAGTCGCTATACCGTGGAAACGGTATAGCGACTTCCACTGGCCAGAATACAACAGGCGAAAGAGTTTTTTAAGCAGCGAATATCTATGCAAATACAACGGGGAAACGCGATTTGTGTAATGGGTACGATCCCCGATCAAGATAGCATAGAGGAAGTGTTTCTGTTATAAATGCTGTTTCGTTTTGGTACATAGTTTGTACTCGTATCATGATACTTATTAAAGTTAGTAAACCTACGTTATGGTTTACAGGACGCACCGATTAAGGTTTCAGCGTATTTACCTTTCAGGTGTAAATGTACGGTACAGATATAAAGGGTGTATGTAGAGGCAGGGTTTACATGGTTGAAGCGCAGACTCGCTGTAAAGTCAATAAATACACTAGTTACTAATGGATCTCTTCATTAACAGTTGTAATTTAAATATTTTCCGGGGACTGTTCCCCCATAATTTCTCCCATCAGAATTTGCCATCAAGAAACATTCACTAATACAACTACGGATAATTTATCAGAGTAGGTTACGGACGCGTTACTGTATACACGGATGGAATTCGTGGACATCTAAAATGAATACGGAAAAAAAGTTTGTCCCGTCTCATATTAACTGCCTGGCTACACATGTTAAATTAGCAGCCGATAATTTTTCTGTTTTACCGAAGGTATGAGCAGCATCATTCAAAATCTGAAAATCTGTACATGTGGTAGAATTCCTTTGGCGCATGGTTCGACAAAATTAATACGAAAGGAACATTAAGTACATGTAATGGATTTGATGATGGCTGAAAGAATAATCTGGCACATGACGCTTACAGGCGCTTTCATTACGGTATTGAGACGTCATGTTAGCTTAGAAATAAAACAAGCACGAAAACTGCACAATGCGATGTACTTTTTCAATAGTTGACCTGCTGACCTGTTCGTATGTCCTGTTGTTTTATAGTGTAGATGGGTTCGTATTACAAACTGCAGGCACCGGCTCATCAATTCCGACCTGTGCCGATGCAACGCTGTGCAGCGAAGATTAGTCTGCATTATTTTCATAATCGCCGATAACTAACTGCAAATTTCCAGGGAGGTTTTCTCAAACAGAGGTTTCTAAAAATCTTTCACCTGACGCTATAACGGGCAACGGAACCGGCTAATACAACTCGAAATATTGCTAACCCAACGACTGAACCCAACGACCCGATACCACAGGCAATACTTCGCTTTATGTACTGGAACGCTCATACGGGAGCAGAAAATACAAGAGGCGAGCATACTCGTACATTCTGATACAAGAGATAGGAATCCCCCGTAGCAACGCACTATGTCCATTCCCGTCGAGATCTGCGTGATCTACACGCACCCGACGGCACTCGCCACCGCCGAGACGAATCGATCGCAGTGTCCGGAGGGAAAAGCGGATGTCGTGCTGTACTGCGGCACCACCTTGACGACGACCATCGCGCAGCTGCAGCAGTGGACGGCGGAGCAGCTGCATCTGGCCTCCGGCGTCTGGGTCGTGTTCTTTAGCCGGACAGCGCAATTGCACGACCAAGACACGATCGGCACCGCCATTACCTGCCAGCGCCTGCCGGTGGGATACCATGTTGCCGGCAACAAGCCTGGTTAGATCCTGTACGCGACGGTTTCCCCAACGGCCACCGCCCTCGACGACCGTCTCCACGAGGCGGCTGTAACCATCAGTCTGGCTGACAAGGCACCCTCCGAGGAAAATCGGTGGGCCGCGGGGACGGATAGTGGTCCGCGCCGGCACCAAGCGGCCGCTGCGGAGCAGAGAGGGAGGAAAGCGCGGTCCTTGTCACCGGACACCGAGAGGGCTATCCTCGGTAGTCTGCTACAGATGCTGCCGTCACCGGCGGCCGTAACGTGCCACGCAGCAATGGGAGAAGACGTTACGAACGTAGGACTTCACAACGGAGAACCCATGCAGCAGGCACCGGCTGCCGGTAGCGTAGTTGTTGATAACGAAACTGAGAAGCTTGCAGAACCGCCACTATTGGTTAACGGCAGCGTTTCAGAAGCTACTGTTGAGTTGCCAACGAAGGAACCGGCGATTTCGGTTGTGGGTAGCGTATCGACTAGTAGCATGGCGGTTGGTAGCACGCCCCCTGAAAACACCCTAATACCGCCACCAGTGGTAACCGGTAAATTTTCATATGATAACATGGCTTCTGGTCACCCGCCACGACAGAAACCCAAGAAACCGAGACCGCCGCCGAAACCGAAAGCGAGACGTTCGGTTCCTGGCAGCGTTACAGCTCGTCGTGTGGCTTTCCCGTCAGAGAAACTGTGACCACTGCTTCCTAAGGTCTCGTCGCCTACCGTAACTGCTGGTAATCTCCACCCGAAGAACCCGTCACCGCCGTCAAAACCAGTAACTAACATCCGGTAATGTGACTGACATGAATGTGCAGCAACCTTCGTTTCCTGCAGCATGTCCTCCGCCCGATTGGCAACGACACCACCAACATCAAATCGAATGAGTTGACGATCACGTTAGCCGACGGGCGGAAAGTAAAGGTATCCGGATTTATGTAGAAGTTATATACGTCTGTTAAGTATATTTATTTTCTGCTTGCAATTAAACTATACGAGTACTGCGATTTTGCATTTGTTTGCTTATGATTAGTATCATGTAATGTATCTGTAGGCTGGGGACTGAAGCTACGACCTACGTATGCAAAGTGTGGTGTTCTGAGTAAGTAAAGTAACGATGCAAAAACTGGTTTGAGTTTTTCTGTGTCGAATATTAACCAGAGAGCCTCTCGAGAATCAGTTTGACTCTTCACCACCCTTTCTTTATTTCTGTACAGATACAAAAAATTCGCTTGCTTTCGGCAGGTCGTAGTACGCATAAAAGATAAAATTAATATTAATGTATAGTGTGCTTTATTAATACGCATAAGTCACAGTCACAATTACACGGGATGTTATGAACGTATCCCAATACGAAAAAAAAACCTCACAGCAGGCATTCCATGCACAACCCTTTTCGTCAATCGCCACGCGAAAAATTGTTCAAAAACAAACCAGCTCAGGGGAACCGAAAGCAGTGTATTTCAACTTCATTTGCAGTAGAAAACAAAACGCAGAAACTGATAACCATTCGGAGACTGCGCCCTTCGTGTGTTATAGCGGCCGGTCAGTTCTTATCCGGCTTCAGAATGTTATTACTTGATTGGTCTGCTTAAGCCGGAAAATTCGAGGTAATGCTGACGTAAGAGCCAGTGTTAAGAGAGCTGGGCCAATCACCCGTTAAAAATAATCTTCTAGAAACGATCGTAAGCCTCGCACTCCATTTGCGCCCCGCGCGCAAAAAAAAGCTGCACAAACAGTGCAGTCGTATATAAGCAGTTATTGCTGTCTTCGATGGTTTTTAAAGTCATTACAAGCTTTCTGAGCACCTGCAGTTAAAGTTCGAGCTGATTATTCCAGTTAGTGTTCTATCAATAAATCAGGTATGTATATTTCTATCGAGCTGTTCTGGATGTTTGGCGAATATTTATTTTAGTAAATTCCGTTATAACTGCCACGACTCTCTTGTAGATAAACATCATGGTAGCAGATGAAACCCGTGCGCCATCACCGCCGTCCGTCAGCGGCAGCGAACCCCGCGGTACGATGCCGGCATCCCTGGATGTCGACGCGGTGTCCCTGGATGCCAATGTGCAGAGGATCCTGCAGTCCAATCCGGACAGGAAGGTCAAATCCTACACCATCACGGCGGAGTTAAGTAATGGGCAGATCTTTACGATTCAGAAACAGGTGTAACGCTTGGCGTACGGAATTTTATTTTGCCTGCATATCAAACCTGAGTCGTTGTAGTGTTGTGACGGGAGAGCTTATGATTTTTTAAGCGGATATTGTGGAAAACTTTGTGCCGTTTGAATAGTTTGACGTCTGATATTTATTGTGGATCGTGCAACTACCATGCACGCGCCGTGATTACAGTTCCAAACATACTGATTGATTAAAATCATGCGGTGTAAAAATTTTGCGTTATCTGCAGCTAAATATCCGAATTGAATTAACTTCAAAAACACTTGTAATTATTGTGACTTATGCAGTACAGAATCTCCAATTTGTACTGAATTTTTATATGCCTGCCTTCTGCGATAGAAACTACGGGACCAGCTTGTAAAGGCTCGCACTTATCAGCCGTCGGTCTGTTCGCACCGGATGTACTTCGGTGGAAATTAAAATACGAGTAATACTCGTGGCTTGCACATATGAAGGTACTCGTAGTTTTGCTTAATTTTATCCGAACACACCGTCAATCAGCATCCACAGACGTACTGCCAGGTTGAATATTGTCACTAAATATTAATGTCTAATGCATCCCTTCACTTAACGTTGAAATCAAAAGTATTTTCTGCTGCTGTTTACCACAGTTTCTTCCCATGACAAATCATTCACTAAACACAAGCAATTCGGTAACGAATAAATTGTAGGCGATATGGAACGTGATAAAACCGCAAAAGAATTTAAAGATTGACACCTAGAATTAATTAATTCCGTCTCGTAAATTTGTCTAGATAGGAATGTTAAATTGGAAATCATTTGATGATTTTGTGCTGTACTCAAATAATTATGCGCAGCAGGCGCCAAAATCTGTAGGCACATGCAGCTGTCAGATGGTCGTATTCTGCAAAATTGCCGTTACCGCGCAAGTTGAAAACACACAATACTGTACAACATGATGTAATTTTTCAGTTAGTTGACCTGCTGACCTTTTGCATATCCTGCTGTTTTGTAATTAGACGGGGCCATATTAGTTGCAAGAATCGAACCATATAATTATTGCTATCTGTGCCGATTCTGCGCTGTGTCATGAACATCCATTAACTGTGTGTATTTCAGATCGATAAGAAACTGCAGATTTTATGAGAGATGTTTTAACAACTTACTTGAGCGTCGAGAGTATTGAATTTTTTTCCGAAATCTTTAAGACGTTTGGGTTTTTCCAGCGACTATGTATTTGAAGCCATCTCGGTGGCTATCAAGGCAACTAATTTTGTTTTCAAGACGGTAATTTGACAGAGCAAAAATCTGATTGAACTCCTGGCTAAGGGAAGAAAAATATCCCACATCAATTGGTGTCCTCTACGTATCCCTCAGGTATTTTTATCTATTTATTCATTGCCGTATCCCGCAGTATCCTTTACGTATTCAACATGCATCCAACTAACCATGAGTATCCTTCATGTATCCTGCTGAATACAACCAACGCACCTTAACGTATCCCTACTGTATCCGTCGTCCGTCGAGTATCTTCATGTAAAAGATAATTTTCTTAGGTTTTTTTTAGTGGAATGCATTCGGGATGCCTAAAGGATACTGCAGAGAAACGATGGGATGCGTCAGTGATTAAAGAAAGTCTAAAATGTGTAGGATACATGAAGGATACGTAGAGGATACTGTGTGATACGGTTGAGAGAAGTTAAACCACATGCCCGGCTCAATTTAACAACGTGAACTAACTGTGTACAGTAGGCCCGGGCAGGAGCCCTGGTAACTGACAGTAAGTTATAGAAGGAGCCCATATTTCATAAGATTTTTCGAAGCAGGCAGCTTATGCGCAGCTACCTTCTCTCGGCATCTATCGTTACAATATGGCCGTTCCGATCAAGCTGGTCTGCATTCAGCCGGTCGACACACGAGAAACCCCGCAGCGTACAGGGGTGAAGCCGTCGTGGCTGCATTTGGTCGTTAACGTGCTGGTCGCTAACACCACGACTATGGCCGAGCTGCATGCGGTCGCGTAGCGCCAGTTCAATCTGCCGGCCAACATGCCCAGCGTCCTGTCCAACGGGACCGTGGTGCCGGATGTGGAGGACACCCTGAGAGTCGCAATCGAGAAGGGATATCTCACGCGTCGCGTCTATGGCAACGTTCCCGAGTCGCCACGCTATATCCTCTTCGTCCACGTGTATCCGCCGTCGGCAGGGCTGGCACCCGCGCAACCCGTTTGCCGGGTGGATGAGAATCTGTCAAAGACAAGGTGTGCACGGTTGGAAAATGGGAGCGGGACGATGGAGCAGCAAGTGCCGCAGCAGCCGACTGGATACGCCAATTCGACCTGGCGTACTCCTGCAGCTGGAGATCGCTGACACGATGGAAAGGAATCCGCTTATATATAACTGACGAGTGTAGCCGTCCAAAACGTCCGGACGTCTGAGACGTCCGGCGGACCTTTTCGCGCCTAAACCGTCCAAAACGTCCGGGGGCCGCCAAAACGTCCGCCGTAAATTTTTCCCACCCGATTTTTTTTTGTGTTTGCGTCGGATCGCAGCCGGACGTTTCTGCCTGACCGGTAATTCGTAGCCGGATGTTTCTGCCTGACCGGTAATTCGTAGCCGAAACGTCCGGCTACGAATTACCGGTCAGCCAAATATCCGGCTACGAATGGCAGAAACGTCCGGCTACGATATACCAGTCAGGCAGAAACGTCCGGCTACGAATTACGGGTCAGGCAGAAACGTCCGGCTACGAATTACCGGTCAGGCAGAAACGTCCGGCTACGAATTACCGGTCAGGCAGAAACGTCCGGCTACGAATTACGGGTCAGGCAGAAACGTCCGGCTACGAATTACCGGTCAGGCAGAAACGTCCGGCTGCGATCCGACGCAAACACAAAAAAAATCGGGTGGGCAAAATTTACGTCGGACGTTTTGGCGGCCCCCGGACGTTTTGGACGGTTACAGTCGCCCACTGTTCATTGTCACATTTCGTAGGTTAAATAGTCAGGTAAAGGTAAAGATCTGTACCAGTATGGTGCTTTACATTACTGTTATGGCCTAACAGTAAACTCATTAAAATTAACCTGTCGTCGTTGTCGTCGTTGCATATTTATTGCACTATATAGCACCATGGTGCAATAAGAAGTATTGTCACTGTTATTAAATTCATAAGACTGAACAATGTTTAATCGCATCGTCTGTATCGGTTTTTTCTGTATAGGTTTATTCGGTAAGGTAACTCTCGTACACCAGTACTTTTAAAAAATTACAACCCTTTCAAAGTACTGCTTTACATTACATACTAAAGCCTTTCCTCACGTACCAATGGTGCATGCAATTGCACCATTGGTACATGCATGTGCACTTTTAGTGCATGCACCATTGTTTTGTGTACTTACTTAAGGCTATTAAATTATACAATTATGTCCTCACTGTGTTGTAAGTACTTCTTCAAGTGACAAAGGCTTTATTTATTAATTTATCGTGTAATGCACTGTTGACTGATCACTGCCGTCGCTCCATCCGTATTGTGCAATATCAATTTTTTATTACAGTACTGTAATTGTTACACTTTTGTATGTAATTCCCCATCTCGCCGTGGCCCCTGATGCAGTTCAGAGGTATTTTCTCGTCGATAGGTTAATATTGGGTACTGATTGCACAAGCGTGTAATACCTAATCCCTTGGGAAACGGCAATGGACAGTTATCAGGAACGTAGGTACCACTGACACCATTTCAAAAGTACCATTTCAAAGTACTGCAGTACTTTCCAGGTGTCTCAGTGCTCAATCGCCTGTTTCAGCCTGTTCGGGGATGTTCGGGAAGGTCACTTTATCAGTACTTTGGAAGTATTACAGTACTTCCAAAGAACTGTCCTACTTTTAAAGTACTGCAGTACTTTCCAGGTGTCTCAGTGCTTAATCGCCTGTTTTGGCCTGATCGGGAAGGTCACTTTGTGCATCAGTAATTTGGATGTATTACAAAATTTTCAAAGTACAGTCCGACTTTTAAAGTACTGCAGTACTTTCCAGGTGTCTCAGTGCTTAATCGCCTGTTTCGGCCTGATCGGGAATGTAACTTTGGTGCATCACTACTTTGGAAGTATTACAGTACTTTCAAAGTACTGCAGTACTTTCCAGGTGCCTCAGTGCTGAATCGCCTGTTTCGGCCTGTTCGGAGATGTTCGGGAAGGTCACTTTTGTGCATCAGTACTTTGAAAGTGTTACAGTACTTCCAGAGAACTGTCCTACTTTTAAAGAACTGCAGTACTTTCCAGGTGTCTCAGTACTCAATCGCCTGTTTCGGCCTGTTCGGGGATGTTCGGGAAGGTTACATTGGTGCATCAGTACTTTGGAAGTATTACAGTTCTTTCAAAGTACTGTCCTACTTTTAAAGTACTGCAGTACTTTCCAGGTGTCTCAGTGCTTAATCGCCTGTTTCGGCCTGATCGGGAATGCAACTTTGGTGCATCACTACTTTGGAAGTATTACAGTACTTTCAAAGTACTGCAGTACTTTCCAGGTGCCTCAGTGCTGAATCGCCTGTTTCGGCCTGTTCGGAGATGTTCGGGAAGGTCACTTTTGTGCATCAGCACTTTGAAAGTGTTACAGTACTTCCAAAGAACTGTCCTACTTTTAAAGAACTGCAGTACTTTCCAGGTGTCTCAGTACTCAATCGCCTGTTTCGGCTTGTTCGGAGATGTTCGGGAATGTCACTTTGGTTCATCAGTACTTTGGAAGTATTACAGTACTTTCAAAGTACTGTCCTACTATAAAAGTACTGAAGTACTTTCCAGGTGTCTCAGTGCTGAATCGCCTGTTTCGGCCTTACGGGGAGGTCACTTTGTGCATCAGTACTTTGGAAGTATTACAGCACTTTCAAAGTACTGTCCTACTTTCAAAGTACTGCAGTACTTTCCAGGTGTCTCAGTGCTTAATCGCCTGTTTCGGCCTGTTCGGGGATGTTCGGGAAGGTCGCATTGGTGCATCAGTACTTTGGAAGTATTAGAGTACTTTCAAAGTACTGCCCTACTTTTAAAGTACTGCAGTACTTTCCAGGTGTTTCAGTGCTCAATCGCCTGTTTCGGCCTGTTCGGGGATTTTCGGGAAGGTCACATTGGTGCATCAGTACTTTAGAAGTATTACAGTACTTTCAAAGTACTGTCCTACTTTCAAAGTACTGCAGTACTTTCCAGGTGTCTCAGTGCTTAATCGCCTGTTTCGGCCTGTTCGGGGATTTTCGGGAAGGTCACATTGGTGCATCAGTACTTTAGAAGTATTACAGTACTTTCAAAGTACTGTCCACTTTAAAGTACCGCAGTACTTTCCAGGTGTTTCAGTGCTCAATCGCCTGTTTCGGCCTGTTCGGGGATTTTCGGGAAGGTCACATTGGTGCATCAGTACTTTAGAGTATTACAGTACTTTCAAAGTACTGTCTACTTTCAAAGTACTGCAGTACTTTCCAGGTGTCTCAGTGCTTAATCGCCTGTTTCGGCCTGTTCGGGGATTTTCGGGAAGGTCACTTGGTGCATCAGTACTTTAGAAGTATTACAGTACTTTCAAAGTACTGTCCTACTTTCAAAGTACTGCAGTACTTTCCAGGTGTCTCAGTGCTCAATCGCCTGTTTCGGCCTGTTCGGGGATTTTCGGGAAGGTCACATTGGTGCATCAGTACTTTAGAAGTATTACAGTACTTTCAAAGTACTGTCCTACTTTCAAAGTACTGCAGTACTTTCCAGGTGTCTCAGTGCTCAATCGCCTGTTTCGGCCTGTTCGGGATGTTCGGGAAGGTCACATTGGTGCATCAGTACTTTGAAAGTGAGACAGTACTTTGAAAGTTGGACGTAGGGTAATACTTTCTCCGTACTGACGCACCAAAGTGACCTTCCGAACATCCCGAACAGAAACAGAGACTGAGCGCTGAGACACCTGAAAGTACTACTAAAGTACTGATAGTGAATTACTGCCATAGCAGTAATACAGTGCTGTATTACTGCCGTAGCAGTAATAAGGTACTGCAGTGCTGAATAAAGCAAAGTGCTGCTACGCTTTAAAAATACTATAAGTAATGCTTTGCAGCTAAGTAATAGCTTTTAATGGTTACCGTAAACAATCGGATTCGAGTTAGTACTGAATAAATGTGCGATTCATTAGTAGAGTTAATCCTTGATAAAAAAGACACACAACGAAACCGAATAGAAATACTGTAATTAAGGTAGACTTTTCTCGAGCTGATTTTACCTCGCTTACACATTTTTCAGGTATAGAACTACTTCCTACCTTAATTTTTTTTGAAAGAAATTGTTTTAGTTGTAGTGTGATGGTACTGGAAGATTATAAAGTACTGCAGTACTTTGTAGCAGTGCAGTTCTTGTGCAAATGCCCCATATATTGTTCGCCTGTTTCGTGATGTTCGGCGATGTTCGGGAAGATCACCTTGAAAATGTTTTGGTAGTACTGTATTATTTTAGTTTGAAATAAATACTACAATATTTGTAGTGCGTAAGCAGCGTAAGTACTTACTGTAAAGTGCTTTCGCCATCGTTCGCACCACAAATCAGTCGATTTACGAGGTAATGCCGACGGCTTTCAAGTTGACTTACAAGGCGCTGCTGCAAATTATACAGTATGCACCTTGGCCCAGTATTAATTTGTGTATAACACGCAGTGCAAGTATGGCATTAGCAGATATTTAGCACCACATTTGTTTTACAGTAGTACTGCTACCCGTAGTACTCATGGTTGTCTTACAACCCTTTTACTAAATCACGGTTTGTTGGTGTTGTTGCTGTTGTTGCATAAACATACAGCAACTCATACTCATCCTTTTACTAACTCACAGTTTGTTAACTCATCGCGACGAAAATTGACTAAGCACAAACTGTCTCCAAGCGACTGTTAAAGAAGCATGCGAAATCATTATTGTCAGTAAAAGTACTGACTAAGTTTTTATAATAGTAAGTATGGGCTTTATGGTTGCATGAGTACTGTACTGCTCAATAATGCGCATTCTGGTTCAAATCAGTACTGTAGTTAACTATGAATCTATTAATAACAGTTTAATAAATACACTAACTATCTAAGAAAAGCAGCATGTGAATCAGTATGACTGCAGTGCAAACAGTCTGTGTAATCACAAATAAAAAAAATTCGCTGAAAAACAGGAAATAGACTGTACAGAAATTTCTGTACTATGATACTAACCGAAGTTAATGGCGCCACTGTACTCTGAAATACTTAGTATGCTGCTGCCCCAAACCCCACGTGTACGACTGCGGTTGAGTGTAAAACAATGGAAGTTATTGAACTAAGGCTTTAAAATTTTAAATTGGTTGATGGGTCAGAGTTTTAGTAATGCAAAGTTATATCCTTATTATGCCCCAGTGCTCGAACACGACGTGAATTTTCTCGATGTCGATAAACAACCTGAAAAAATTTAATGAACCGTAAATACTTGTAAATGCAATTATGCAAGTACCAGTGGTGCACAAAAATATGCACCATAATGTACATAAACATGCACCATAATATAAAGGGCATATATGGGCAGAGTAGCAAGCGGCGAAGGGCCGACGGTAGATACTATACAATAACTGACAATTGTGAGGTAAGTAGTGGTTAGGTTCATGGTGCACAAAACATACGGTGCATGCACCAGTGGTGCATTAATATGCACCGTTGGTACGGATCTTTACTGGTGCCAATAGTCATCTGCAAAAGCGTATGTGTACAGTTGATAAGACGGACCCTTGTTAGCTATGCACCGTATTCGTATTTCGCAGGGAACGAATTCAGATGTGTTACGTTTTCCAAAAAATGTCTACAAGCGCTTTGCTATCTTTTCCTGTCTTGACTCCTTAGGAAAACAGGCACAATACCGCACATTCGACACACTTTTAAATACGGGATGTATGCCGGTGTGAGACCGGGATCACTAGCGTTCACGTCAGTGGCGCTACGCCTGTGGCGCTACGCCTTTGGACTACGTGTCTGTGTTGTGTCTCTTGTGATTGGCTTGCGTTCTGATAGTGGGCGCGGCATAGCACGTGCTGCACAGCGCTGCACGCTGTTGAATTGGCTCTACGTTTTACGATCGAGCTGCGCCGATCAGTTGTTGATTTTCTGTTCTCCAGACTTTCAATATTAAAAGTCAGCTATTAGCAGTGCGACGTTTCGTGTTTCCGCGTAGTTCGCTATCCATACTGCATAGCTCACTCCGCAGGATAGATTCTGTTTCTGTCTCTGTTCCTGGATCTATTCTGGATCTAGCTTTAGATGGTAGCAGAGCCGACAGCGGTTCTCTGATTTGAATTTGTCAGGCAAAGTTGGCCTGTTATCGGACGTGTTTCTGTGACCAGTAAGGCACAGGTCGGTGCGACAGCAAAGCGCACACCACAAGCGGTGCAATTCCTTCATCGGACGCGAACTTCCAGCTTCGGTTTTCGGTACAGTGTCTTCAGCGAAGACCTGTGCTGTTTCCTTAGCTGTGCAAGAGTACAAGATTTCAGTCGGCAGTGTTCCTCGGTACGGAGTCTTCAGCGAAGACCCGTGCTGGTGTCACTGTTACTCGGCAAGGCTTCAGCGAAGCCTAAGCCGTGGGCCACAAGCGGCGAAGCGCCAAAAGGGGCGCACGGGACAAGAACAGATCAGACTCCTCCAAACTGGAGTAGAGCGCCACTACTGTTGCTACGGCAGTCAGCCGGCACAGTAACCGACCAAAAGCGTGCGGCACAACCGTTACGGTAAAACCGGCGGCAGCGCGGGAGCGGAGTGTGGAGAAGAATCTGGATCATTTGGATCATCTCCCCGTGGAACGCGGAACGGACGGACGGTTAACAGGTAGAAAACCGTTAATAATTACGAGATTGGCTAGTTAGTAAAATTGGCAATTTTTATTGGTCCGTTCTGAGCTGAGCGTAAAAATAGGCGGAGTTTTGCACACGGCGCGCATGTCTGGCCGTTGACCGTGACGTCAGGCAGATATAAAATTTTAGAGGAGCAACGTGATTGGTCAGTTATCTGAGCTGTGATTGGTTGAAATTTGAACTGAATGATTTGCGCTAGCTGACCAATAGGAATGAAGTAAACAACCCGGATGGGGATTTTCCGTTGAACTCGAGTCGTAATGGGAAATTTGATTTGAGATGAGATAATTGAGCGGGAAAGTGACCTTTTAACTTGAATTGAGTTGAGAAGTGACCTTTTGAGTTGAGACAAAGGAAAAGTGACCTTTGATTAAATTGAGCTGGAAAGTGACCTTTTAACTTGAATCGAGTTGAGAAGTGACCTTTTGAGTTCAGACAAAGGAAAAGTGACCTTTGACCACAGTCGAGTTAGAAAGTGACTTTGATATAATTGAGCTGGAAACTGACCTTTAACTTGAAACTGAGTTGGAAAGTGACCTTCTGAGTTGAATTGAGTCAGGAAGTGACCTTTGAGACCAGAACAGGACTTTTGACCTGAAAAGTGACCTTTACTAAAAAAGTTGGAATTGTCCTAAGTGACTTATTTAAGTGACCTTTGTGATCTGAAACTGACGAAAGGTGACCTTTATCAAAGCGAAATTGAAGTGAATAGTGATACAGCGATATCAGCAGCTGTAGGATTTCATTTGCTAACGTGTTTCAAACTGTAAAAAACGGTCTCGAAGTTTTGTCCGAAAGTGACCTTTTAGGGCAAACCTCTCGAACTTTTTACCGAAAAAGTGACCTTTAAACGGGACTTGGTCGAAATTTTTCAGTCGAAAAGTGACCTTTAATAAGGACTTAGAAAAATTTCGGAGGTACAAAGTGACCTTTAGGGAAATTGAATAAACCATACAATAACGTGTGTGTGAGAACAATTGACAGGAGCGTCCAAGTTATCCGATCAACATGGACAAAGAACAAGAAGAACCGACATCTACCAGCAGTCAGGGAAGCAGGAGCTCCCGAGGATCACAACAAAGCGCAGTTGATCCATATAAGAAGGAATACAAGTCGCTCGCGCGTCCAGTCGGACATGATAGACAGACCCGAGCGGCTGTGACCTTTGCAAGAAAAGACAGCAAAGGCAGTGATAGCACATACCAAGTGGCGCTTGGAGCTACACAGAATGAGGAGAGCTCCAGCGGTGACGGAAAGGATACTCCCGCATCTGCGGCGGGAAGTCAACCGATGAACCAGACAAAGGTCACAGGGGAGGAAAAACCCACAGAAAGGGGAGCGGAACCAGTTGGTACATCACAGTTGGATGCCACCACTGGCGGAATGAATGAGCAGGATACAAATGTGAACCTGGCTCAAGTGGAAATGAACAAGACAAAGGCCACGGAAGAGGAATTGGTTGAATTGGGATTGAGTGACCTTTCACTGAATGACAAGGCGGCAGAAGATGACCTTTGGGCAACTCCAATGGTCTCAGATGAATCTAATGAATCGTACTTCACCGATGACGAAGCGACGATGAATATGTCCTTCCAATCGGCGATGAGACTTGCTGACCGTGCTCAAGGAATGACACCTTTCAAGGATATACCGGAACATCTCATCGAACGGACACAGACGGGAAAGGTCATCAATGTAAGACCGCCGTCGCCGAATAGCCCCACGTCAACTCTGAGGAGGCGCGTGAAGGATTTGGAAGATGAACTCCATAACAAGGAAGACCAGACGGCGAGACGAAAACAGGAATATCAAGAGAGGTTGACATCGCTTGAAACCCGGTTGTTTGAGTTGGAACAACAACGGGGTTACTTGGAGAGCACAGCAGAGGAAGGGAAAGTGAAGTACGAAAAGCAAAGGGAACTGGCTGAAGAGTACTTGAAAATGGTTGATGACAGAGAAATGGAAGGTCATCTTGCGGTCAGTGAACTTAACGAGAGCATGTCAGAAGAAACAGCGGAAAGGTCACGGCACTTAGCCGAATTGAAAGACGAATGCGACTCACTTAAACTTAAGGTCACCGAAGCGGAAGCCAAGCGAGACGAATACGCGGCCAAACTTGTCGACGTGACCCAACGATTGCTGACAAACACCAACGAAGTGTTTAAGTTGAGAAATGAATTGAAGTTACGGGACGAGAACATTGGAACCCTTCAGAAAGAATCACAAAATCATCAGAAGAGAGCCGATGACGCTGTCAAAGTGGCTAAGGACCTGAGGGAGCTCACAGCCACTGAAGGTGTGAGGCTGAAGAATGAAATTAAGCAGGTGATGGAAGAGAACAAGTCGTTGAAAGAAGATGTTCGAAAGGTCACCGAAGAGAATACCGAGTTGAAAAAGACTGCTAAGACAATTGCCGAGCAAGGCATGAGGTGGGAACATGAGGCACACCTTTTGGACGAAAAGGTCACGGTACTTGAATTGAAAGATAAGGAGTGGCAACAATCAGTCCACCAGAAGACGCAGGAGATTATCAAGCTCAACACGGAGCTGATTGATATGACCCAAACGGTGATGACAAGAGAAGATGAGGTCACCCAGACGAAAAACCAACTAAAAGCAGCAGTCGAGGAATACACAAAGCTGGAAAGGGATGTGACCCAGTTGGCGGAACACATTAAAAAGGTGGAGAATGACACTGAAAAGGTCATTCAGGAGAAGACTTTCCAACTCCACCAACATATGTTAAAGGTCAAGTAGGAGAATCAGAACTTGAAAACGGAGAAAGAGGAAGTCCAGTTGAAAGTCCGTCGCCTTGAGGATGAGAATAAGGCGCTTGTTATGTCTAATAAGCACAAAGATGAACAGCTTCTGCAATATGGAGTCAGGACTTCAACAGTGGAGTCGCCCCCGCCCAGTTACAGCAAGGCGCACGAAACGGGCACGGGTAAAAGCTTCCACTTTGAGATGCCGCTACGAACCGGCACCGGTAAGGGGAGTGTTAAAAATGAAAGAGAAGGAGAAAAGGGCAAAGAAGACAAAGAGCCACCTTCGGAAAGTAACCCGCATATGAGTCGAGGTGACCCTTCACAATTTCCCTCGCATTTTGAAACAAACGTGTTCATCGATGAAGGGCGACGGGACAGACCCTCCAGCCGGCAGGAGCGTCCAAGGAAATCCCGTTATGGAAAAGCGAAACGAAACCAAAGTGATGATGCAAGTAGCGAAGAGGACGAAGACCAGAGGGCAGAAAATACAGCGGTGCAATTGACAAAAGCACTCAACTCGATGGCCCGGAAAACACCACTCATGACCTTTGACGGCAGTCGTGACACAGTGAGCGGCTGGACACGACTAGTAAAGGAAACCCAAAGAACCTACCAGCTAACGGACGACCAAATTATGATTGAGATTGCTAGCGCGGTGAAAGGTCCTGCCAAAACTTGGTTCGAAGGTGAAAAGGACATCGCAGCAGAAGACAGAATCGAATACTCAATAACTGAATGGATGGATAAATTTAAGGATGAATATGGCGATAGAGACGAAGAAGTCTTAGGCTTACGTGAAGCCTATGCAAGAAAATTCGAACTCGGAAAGGAATCGCTTGATCAGTATTACCAGGCGATGATGCGATTCAAAGCAAAACGGATTATCACAGAGAAACAAGCAGTGGGTTTCCTGATTGAAGGATGTAGAGGGGACAACGAACTCTACAAAGCCCTGCGCATACAAAAGTGCAAGACGCCAACAGACGTGAAAGATTTCTTCAGACATTGGGCCACTGGTGAAGAGAAATATAAGGCGCCTAAAGGTCAACGTAATCAAGAATACGTGACCATCCGCCAAGGCCAAGTCGAAAATGTACCGCAACAGAGAATGGTAGCTGCACCACCCCAGCAACCAGTCGAATACCGCGCAGAGACTCCGGTCAGAGAGGTCACGGAAAAGGTGACCTTTATCGACAGTCAGACGGGGCAGCCGATAACTTATGCGATGGTAGCGGCGATACAAGCGGCGGCTCAAGTGAGACCGGCACCTCAGAATGCGGCTCCACCGGCACCACAGATAATGGCTCCTATGAATGTCGGGTTACCACAACAAGGTGGGGGTAATGGAAATTTCGGTGGAAATGGATATGGAAATGGAAACTGGAATGGAGGCCAAGGAAACTTTCAGAATCAAGGTCAAGGGCAAGGCAACTTTCAGCCAAACAGAGGAAACCAGAACAATAATCAGCAAAATCAAGGGTCACGAACCGAATTCAAGTTCCAAATGATTGACGGATGGGTGGCGAACAACGTTCAGATGTGCCAGTACTGTATGTACGGCAATCATCAGACACAGGGGTGCAAATTCGCTAACATACCACCAGAACAGAACCCAAACCTGTTTGCCTTCAACGAGTGGCAACGACTGCGCGGGCTCGGTGGTTGGCGCCAAGCGGTCGCAAATGGATATGACCTGATCACGCAATGGTATCAAGCGAAAGCAAACTTTCAGAACCAGCAGGGCAACGGAAACTACGGAAATGGAAATGGCGGTGGCCAGAATGGCGGCTACGGCCGTGGTGGCTTCGGCCGCGGCGGCTTCAGAGGAAGGAACAGAGGCTATGGCCGCGGAAATTACAGAGGCGGTGGAAATGGAGGCGGAAACTACCAACAGGGTGGTGGCCAGCCAAACGGAGGCGGCCCGGTGAATGAACAGCAGGGAAATGTGCAAGGCGCGCAACAAGGCGGGGCGCCGGTTCAGGGAAACGGGCAAGATCAGTAGGCACCGGTGAGCCTACTGATCGACCCGACCCTAAACCACCGGATAAAAGGGAAAGGTCACCACTGCAGAATGGTACTGCAGTGAATGTGACCACTGCAACGGCTATATGGATGCCGTTAGCGAAAAAGCAAAATGGACCGGCTATATGGATGCCGCAACCACAAGAAACGGCTAGATGGATGCCGCCACAGCAAAGAGAAACGGCTATATGGATGCCGTCATCGCAAAAAGGAAATGGAACGGTTATAGGGATACCGTCACAAGGTGAAAGGTCACCGCAGAATGGTACTGCGAGTGGAAATGTTCAAGTGGATAAAAGGTCACCGCAGAATGGTACTGCGAGTGGAAGCGCGCAACGGGACCAAAGGTCACCGCAGAATGGTACTGCGAGTGGAAATTGTCGTGACGGTAGCGCGACACTGCAAAAAGTGCAGCAAAATGAAAGGTCACCGTATTGCAGTGAGAAAGTGTTAGCTGAACGTCGTGCATTACGTAATGCCAAGATTCGACAAGCGCTGTTAAACCAAAAGAAACCGCAAACTGATACCGCAGAAGAAGTGGAAATGCACCACGAATGGTTCCGGAAACAGATAAATGGCAAGTCGAAAGACCAAAATTCACCACCGCAGAACGATACTGCGCAAGAGGAAAATGAGCAACACGCGAAATCCCGGAAATTTTTGGCAGTAAACGACAAGGCGAATGAGCCAAGATGCGATTGTTACGGGGAACCAAAGCCAAAGTTTTGGAATTGTTCAGAAGACGAAGAAGAGAAGCGAATAAGGCAAGAATGGATTAAGCAGAATATCACCGTCATTAGTAATGATGAAAGGTCACCTTCTGTTGGAAAAGCCCAAGTTAAAGGTCAAGGAGCGAGTGCGAATGCGAAAGGTCACGGCGACAGCGTCGTGTTAAAAGGTCAAGAAACAGACTTGACACTGCGAACAGCGCAGCAAAAGAATAAGGAAATGGCACAAAACTCCGATGACTCACTTGTAGATGCAATAACGCTGCAACAGAAGGAAAAGTGGCAAAAAGTGGCCTACAGACCGAATGGCAATCACGGGATGTGGATACCCGTAACGCCGAAGGCAAAGCAGAAAGCGAAAATGTCACAAGAGGACTACTGGGACATGCAACAGTTGCGAACGCAATGTGAAAGAAAGCGACTAGAAGAGTTGGTTACCGGGAAACCAGCGCAAGGGTCACCGAACCCAGTCCCAGCATTCAATCCAGAGGAATATGAGAAGACACTTGCTGACTGGAATTATTCACGTAATGCTCCGCCACAGGATAAACCGCCGAATTATGGAGAAAAAGTCCCCATACAAAAGCTGACAGAACGGCGGATTTGTCATGAAGCGCAACGAAAGGTCACAGGACTTAGCGCAAAATGAACAAAAGGACGGTCAAATGAGATGGCGCAAACGCAACAGAGTAACGCAGTTGAAAGGTCACGGGACTTATCGGAGGCACTGCAAAAGGATGCCAATGACAAGTCACCAGCCCGAACAGACGGAATGTCTTCACAAATCGATCCGACGAAAACGAACAATGAAGTCTCCGCGAAAGTGATCGAATGGATGACCGAAAAGGATATGACATGGTTACATATGAAAGGTCACCAGATGAGATGAAAGATAGCGAAGAAGACGAATTGAAACGAGCGGACCAAATAACAAGTGAAGTCATTGAGAAGCTGAGAGATAAACGAAATGAAAACCGTAAAGAGGAATTGATCCATCAGACGATAAACGAAATGACTAAAGGTCACATGGATGGCACAAAAGCAAATGAGCAAGTGCAGAATGTGGAAAAGGTCACCGGTGATAAAATGGCTACAGAGAAGCGAACAAATAAAGAAAAGCCGCGAAAATATTACGATGTTCGGACTAACGTTCCACACAGGATTGATAAGTTGAGCGAGATACTGAAAGGTCATAGCACTCCAGCAAAAGGACAAGTGCTTCCCGATATGGACCCAGGACCAGTATCGCTCATTCCTGTGAAATGTAAGATTCATACACTGAAGATTCAAAACGGAAAACTGCCCAAGAGAATTGAAGCGTACACACACGAAGTGAAAGTGGGAGACATAAAGGTCAACGCAATGTTGGACACCGGCGCTGAGACGTCGCTGATCAGCAAACCGTTTTGCGAGAAGAATGGACTTCACATGCTCCCATTGCCACCAGATAGATTGGTGAAAATTAAACGGAATTAGCGGAACGTCAGGATTCCTGGTGACGCACTACTGTGTAGCACCAGTGACCTTACGAAAGAAGACAAGCGAACATTCATTCTACGTCCGACCGAAGTGTGACGACGTACAAGTGTTATTGGGATTTGACTTCTTGGAAAAGAAATTCGTACTGTGGATAACGAAGGTGAAGAAGAGAAAAGAAGATGACCCAAAACCAGTTGCCAAAGTACAAGTCGGAAAGGTCACCGAACTTGCAAAACAGACGGAAAGGCTCAAACTGTTAATAAAGCGCTAATCCCAGTACCAGAGGCACCGGGAAACGAAAAGAAAAAGATGACGCGAAAAGAATTGTCACCATTTGAGCAGTTGCAAGTAGATCCAGCAGGAGATCGAAAAGACATTAAATCGGACCTTGCTGGCACAGAAGGGAGAGAAAAGGTCATCCCAGTACCAGAGGCACCGGGAATGACAAAAGTGCAGCAGGAAGAATTATCCCAGTACCAGAGGCACTGGAAACGGAAAAGAAAATGGAAATGTCGGCAAGTTATCCCAGTACCAGAGGCACTGGGAAAGGAAGACGAAAGGTCACCAGCAACTGAGAACTTGGAACGAGAGCGTAATTCGAACCTTTTCGAACCACGATCTGCTACCCAAAATGAAAGGCTACCAGATAAAGCCAAAGAGGAAGTAACAGAACGTGACTCTCAAAAGGAACCCTTTTTCGAACCACGACCTGCTACCGAAAGGTCACCAACACTTGAAGAGATAATTGCCACACAGAAAGAAGCGGCAGTTGCAGCGAAACAATCGCTTGTGCCAGACATGGAGTGGGTAAGCCTATCCCAGTACCAGAGGCACTGGAAATAAAGACGGCTAAAGTGGGAAGGATAAAAAGAGTGAAAGGTTACGAGTTTTGAAACGAATAGTTGAAGAGGAACAGATGTTTACAGGCGAAATCCGCGACAAGGCACTCGAACAATTGAAAGGTCACCGAACAGAAAAAGAACCAGAGGTCATTGAAATACCCTCTGAGGATAAAAGCGTGACTCCAATCGAATGTGAGGAAGATACCACAGTACAGGAACAGGTTAAACCTGAAGCGAGTCAAAGGACATTAACTCCAGAAGAACGAGCCGGGAGTTGTCACCACGGTTACTTTGAGGATCCGTGCAGAGTGCAACCACAATGGGAATGCGCGGAATGTTGTGAAAATGCCTCTCAAGATGACCCTTCAGAATGGCCAAGATGTAATGCCGCATTAGCAGACCTTAAAGGTCATGCCCAAAAGAAAGCGAAAAGCATCATGCGGACAAACGAATGTGGAAACCACACATCGAACGGTATCATTGGAATAGATATCGAACGTGGTTGTCATGTGTGGAAAGTTTTATAATTGGAAGAGGCAGATGGCTAAACCATTGGTTGCAACGTGTCGAGAAAGGAATCCAAGATCCCCTTGATCCGGTAGCAACAGAAAGGAGATTTGAACGAGAGATAGAAGAGATGACCGAAGAAGGAGAAATGTGGGAAGAAGCGAGAGTTGACCTTTTTCTGGGACTTCCGTGTGAACCACATGTATAAAGGTGAAGGGAGAACGATCATCTTCCCGGCAGGACTTGGTACACCTGTCTACGAATCACTTGAAGTGTACTATAACGCGTTAAAAGAGGGAAACGAAAAAGTATTCGAGAAATACTGGGATAAATTTGAAAGAGAAATTCACATTTGATGTAAAAGACATGCGAGAATTACAAGTAACCCGGAAAAGAAGGTCACCGGGATTGATGCAAAAGAAAAAGGTGACCTTTGCACCAGATCCAGATGGAGGACTACCCAGAACGAGGTGGTGATACATGGTGCATGTATGAAACGATTCCGAATGATGAATGGGTCACCGAAGAACTGATGGCAAACTGCATCTTTGTTGGTCCTAAACGACCTAAAGGTTACGAAACAGTTCAACAGGATGAAGTCGATAAGGGGACACCAAAAGAAACAGAGAATGAGGAACCAGTTGAGATAGCCGAAGGACAATCGAATGAAACAGAAGAAAGTTCAAAGTCGGCTTTCGATATTGCGCAGATGTTAACGGACAGAGGTGAAATGTGGAAAAGGTTTAAAGAGGAAGTTGAAAGGATATCGAACGAACAACAAAACCCAGTAACTGAGGCAAAAAACGGGGAAAGGTCACTCGATAACGGTGAGGAATGTCCGCCGGTCGAGTTGACCGAAAAGCCATTAACGAGCCGCGAAGAAATAAATGAACTGGAAAAGTCAAAATCGGACGAAGAAAGGTCAAACTCCGACCAATCAGAAAGGTCACCAACGAGAATTCGGGTAGCAAGGAGTCACCCGAGAGTCGCTGCACGAAACGGGCGAAAGGCAAAGGAAGGGGACAAACCTCTGCTCAAAAATTCGAAAGCGAAAAAACTTAGCGATTCGCAGGAAAACGAAAGTGACCTTTCATCAGAAGACGAAGGAGTTGATGAGCGCCCACTCGAAAAAGCTGACAAAGGTCAAGCCACTGCACAAGAATATGAGAGCAGTAATTCGGATTCAGAGTGGACGAGTTCAAGTGATAACTCAACAACTTCGGAAGATTCAGGTGTAAGTGACCTTTCGGAGCAAGAGGATTTAATGGACTTGGATGAGGATGACGAAGTAGATGAGAAAAGAAAAGGATATTAAAGTCAGAAGATTGAAAGTGGAAAAAGCTAGAATGTCGAAAGACGTGATCAAAGTCTACAGCGACCAGCGAATCAAGTTGAAACCGTCAAACTGCACACGTGTAAAGGTCAAGATGGGAAAATATGCACCGGCTCAAAACAAGTTGATGTTTACACCGGTCCCACAAGTGGAAACTGAAGTGCAACCGTTGGCAGGAGTGACGGACCACAGGAAAATACTCGAAATCGTCATTGCAAATCACAGTAGCAAATACCGGATCGTGAAGAAAAATCAGCTTCTCGGCTACGTTGAGCCGTACGAACATATGGAGAATGTAAAGGTCAACGCAGGGACAGTAAAGAACGTACTCGAAGACCCTGAGGTGGACGATACAACGAAAGCTGAACTTACAAAAGATAATCGAAAACCTGAAATTGGGACCTGACCTTACCCAAGAGCAGAAAAACGACGTGTACAACGCGTTTTGGGAATTCTGGAAAGTCTTACCCACATCAAAGAAACCGTATGGAGATGTGAAAGGGGTCACTCACGTAATCGATACGGGAGACGCGAAACCAGTTAAATGCAACCCGGCCAGAACGAGTTGGACAGGCCGTGAGTTTATAACGAAGCATATCGAAGAAATGTTGGCACAAGATGTAATTGAACCGTCAGATGCCGAATGGAGTTTCCCAGTCGTACTGGCAATAAAGAAAAATGGCGACGGAACAATGGGAACCAAGATTTTGCGTCAATTACATCATGCTTAACAAGCTAACGAGAAAGAATAACTACCCGCTACCAAACCCGGATGAGTTGCTCGACGCGTGCGCAGGCAACAAATATTACGGAAAAATGGACTTACAAAGTGGATTTTGGCAGATCCCAATGGATCCAGCGTCAATCAATAAGACGACCTTTGTTACGCAAGATGGAATGTACCGATTTAAAAGGATGCCATTTGGCGTATGCAACGGACCAGCAACATTTCAATTGTGTATGGATAAAGTACTTTCGAAAGCGAAAAGAAAGGGTTGCGTTTTCGGGTATATCGACGACGTGATCTTCGCCGGAAAAACTTGGGAAATTTTCATGCAGAATCTGCGAAATGTTTTAATGAGTCTGGTGGAAGCGGGATTCACGATTAAGCCAACGAAATGCGAATTTGGAATGAGACAAATGGGATTCCTGGGTCACATACTCAGTGAAGATGGAATTCGAATGGATCCGGAAAAGGTCACCGCGGTCTCAGAGTTCAAACGGCCTCAAACAGAAAGGCAGTTAAGGTCATTCCTTGGACTGGCGAATTATTATCGCAAGTTCATAATGGGATACGCACAGAAGACTTGCCACTTGTATGAGTTGCTGAGACAAGATAAACACGTGAAATAGGACTGGACTGCAGTGCATGAAGAAGAGTTCAATAGTTTGAAGAAGTTGTTGTGTGAAGGTCCAGTACTGGCAAAGTTTGACCCCGCGAAACCGACCGTTATTGAATGCGACGCGAGCAAAGAGGGAATCGGAGCCGTACTGTCACAAGATGGACATCCGATCGCGTACGCCAGTCGTGTTCTACATGGAGCTGAAAAGAATTACGGTGTAACGGAATGGGAATGTCTGGCAGTAGTGTTCGCTGTCAGAAAATTCAAGCCGTACATTGATTATGCTGAATTCACCGTAAGGACGGATCATCAGGCGCTCACCAATTTGTTAAGGTCAGAGACGAATAAAGTCGGAATGAACCCACGCCTGACAAGATGGGCAATGGCATTACAAGGTCACCAATTTAAAATCGAATACAAACCGGGAAAATATTGTGACAACGCGGACGCGTTATCAAGAGCGCCAATTGAAGGTCCGACGTGTCACGAAGAAGAATTTGACGAGATTCCGAATTTCGAGGATTACAAGAAGGAGTTTGATACGAAGGAACCGGCAATTGAAGTTGGACAGCTGTTCCTGCAGATGGTGGAACAGAGGGAGAAACGATTAAAGGTCACTTCAGCTACGGCGAACGAGTCGGCTGAAAACGAAGCAAAAGTGAACCGAGTGAGAAGCTGGTTGCCCGCCGTTAGTGACTTAAAGGTCACCGGACTTGACGCGGAATCTCAAATGCAGAATGGAAAGGTCACGGGACTTGATGATAGAGCGGAGAATAGAGATGACCTTTGGGAAACGGACAAAGTGGCACAAGCGTTGAACGAATGCCCAATCAAACTGTTGAGATTCCCAAAACAGGCGAAAAAGCGGTATAAACCGTTACCACGATGCAAGGTCATCAAGGATTGGAATGAACTCAGTACAGCGACAGTTCGCATTGTCAACCTGCAAGGTGACGAAGAAGAGGTTGATGACTCAAACTTGCAATTGCGGAATAAACAGTTGAAAGATCCCCATCTGGCAATGATCATAGACGAACTGGAACACCTACCAGACGCGGAAACAAGATCGAAATTTGAAGTGCATTACCAGTTATGGAATGGTATATTATACCGAGTAAAGGATAAAAATGGAAAACTTGAAAGGTCATATGTGGTACCGTTGTCAATGCGAAGAGCGATAATCCACGCATTGCACGACGAGAAAGCAGCGGGACATCTGGGATTTGAGAAAACATTGTCAGCAATAAGACTCCGATATTACTGGGACAGGATGAGTACAGACGTGAAGAATTACATACTCGCCTGTCAAGGATGTCAGTTCCGTAAAACACCGAGGAAATGTCCACCTGGAAAATTGCAAGAGATTAAAGTGGGACATCCGTTCTTCCGAGTATATGCTGACTTGAAAGGACCTTTGTTACCGACGAAGAAACGTGGATACAAGTACATAGCGGTATTTATCGACCAACTGACGAAATACGTGATCGCGGTACCGATGAAGACAGCAACGGCTAAAGAATTCGCTAAAGTGTTCGTGAAGCACGTGATATTGGTACACGGAGCACCGCACATCCTGCATACGGATCGCGGACGACACTTTACAGCTGAAGTGTTGACAAAGGTCACCAATGTGTTTAAGATTAAACACACATTTGGAACGGCGTATCACCCAGAAGGTCAAGGCCAAGTGGAGAGACAGATGCAGACGATTGCTGATGGCTTGGCGCAATACCTGAAAGCGGGAAACGAACGAAAGTTTAACAAGTATCTCCCATACGTCATTTCGGCGATGAACAGAGTCGTGCACGCCACAACGGGATATTCAGCATACTATATGCTGCACGGCAGAGAAATGACAATGCCGGAAGATGTGGTTACAAAAACGAATATACCCGATGATTACGGAACTCCAGACGAATGGGTGGAGACCATGAAAAAGAACTTGACCTTTGCCGAAGAAGTGGCGAGATGTAACATCAAAGACGCATATGAGAAAAATGCGGAAATTTATAATAAGAAGAAATCGGAGCCGAATTTCAAGGTGGGCGATTTGGTACTTATACGACTTCCAAAAGATACTAAACAAGGAAAAAAGAAAACCAGTCGGATTTCAAGTCGAAGTACGATAAAGTGTGGAAAATTCTTAGCTTCCCGCGAACAAACGAAGCGGAGGTCATCGAGCAGAATCCGAAGAAGGAAGCGGATCTAAAAGTGGTTTCTATTGATCGGTTAAAGCCGTGGCATCCGCCATTACCCGACGAGAAAGATTCGCAACGAACGTTGAACGAAAAAGAAACGGAAGAAGCCGAGCTTGCTTCGAAAAATGGTACCAATCAATTTTTCGAACCACCTCTGCTACCTGAAAGGGAAAAAGTGGATAAGGGCGCAGAGCATACTCCTCAAAAAGAACCTTTTTTCGAACCACCTCCGCTACCTGAAATGGAGAAAGAAAACAAATCTACAAAGAAAAGAGGAAGAAAGAAGAAAGAGGATAAGGATTTCGAAACAGCAGTCACAATCAAGTTGAACGCGGAGGCTGGTAATTTGGCAGAAAGGTCACTGGAACAAGACAACGAACCGACCTCTAAAGTACCAGAGCGTACTTCCAAAAAGGACCTGCAACAATCCTTTTTCGAACCACGCACTGCTACCGAAGATAAGGATGACCTTTCGAAACAGCGTACGGACGCTGAGATGTCAGAGCGTGACCCGAATTTTTTCGAACCACGCACTGTTACCGGTAATGAGAATGACCTCATAAAAAAGAGAGAAGAGGAGATAGAAGCGGTCAAATCAAAAGCTGAACAATTGGGCCGTGATATAGCGAAAGCAATTAACGAGCGGAAAGCCAAACAGAAGAAAAAGAAACCGACCCCTACGGACTTATTGACCCAAAAAGGCGAACCTGAGGATGCAGCCGAGAAAGAACTTCTTGATCGGATAACTAAAGGACGAGAGAACAAATAACCACATAGACATAAATAAGGGGTCACAATAAATTAAAAATAGGAGTCGAAAAGGAAAAAGAAAGGTCACCACTGTGCAAAAAGTTAACCTTTATTGTTTCGTTTTATAGAAGGTAAGCACAGTTAATGGACAGATTGGAACGACAAAACTCGGATAATTCAGACTCGGAAAGTATTGGAAACCCACTAAAAGCATCTACACCTATAAGAATGGAAGGTGAATACGGTTATGACACCTCATATGGTGAAGGATCAACGTCGTCAGTGGGAACGGCTCAGAATGAACCTGGAACAAGTCAAGGAGGTTACTATGGCGGCCAGGGATATTACGTGTATCACGATCCAGGACAGCAGACGAGTTATCAGGACACGGTTAACTGGGTGCACCACGGCTCACCTGCCGGAACCCAGTATTCGGGACAAGTAACGGGCGCCCCGTATCAACCGTATCCAGGATCGTATACCCCACCGATGGGACCACCACAAGTAATGATGGGACCGGCAAGAATGTTGATGCCGCCACCGCAACAGACCACACCGAGTCGATTTATGGGACATGGTGGATTCAGCGGAACTCCACCACGATCACAAAGGTCATCTCCGATATTACCGCCTTTTCCGGAGACGGGAGGCTTGTCACTGTCGGATATCGGAGCGCCTCGCATGAGAACACCGCAGCAACTCGGAGCGCAGCGCCCTCATCGTAATTCGCCACACAGAGGAGGAAGGCGACCGAGAGGCATTCTACCGTCATTGGGTCCAAACTTGGACGAGACTGGACCAGATGGTTTACGGCTTACGCCTCCAGGTGAACCTTCAATACACGCGTATGCACCGAAGCTTCCCTTGGATTTGAGAGAGGACGATGCACGCTTAAATATCATTCCGGATAAGAACGACAAACTGACAGAAAAGGATTTAGAAGCTATCCGGGAATTAAACCGAAAGTGTCGTGAACTTTACCGAATTCATATGCGAGTTGAAGATGAACACGCATGGTATGGAAAGCTGATTAGCCTGGAAGCTGTCATCAAACCATGTCATATCGCGCTGAAGGAAAAGACGAAACTGATCGAAAAAGAGCGCAGGGAATACGCGATAAAAGTTGCGTCGATGTGGCAATACCATCCGTCGCTAAACGGTAGACCATGGCCTTCGACTATCGAAAAGATTCTTAGGTACCTTAAAGTGTTCCCGGAAGCGAGACAGATGCCGACTACCAGCGCCGAGGGACCATCTAAATCCATGGTTGAAAAAGACGCCCCAGTCGACGAAATGACAGATGAGGACCTTTTGGCAACAAAGAGAAAGATAGAAGCTGAATTAACTGAACGAGCAGAAAGGTCACGGGCCAGCTCGACCGCAGGATCAGTACGTGGACGCACTAGTTCGGTTACAGAACCATCTAGCGGAGCCACGAAGAGCGGAAAAAGAGCAAGGTCACCAACGATAAGCCCAAAAGAAACTGACAAGAAAGGGCAGCGAACAAAGAAGCCCACAGAAAGTAAAGCAACGCCAGCTGAGCCGGTAAAGCCACAGGCCCCGATTCCAGTGGGTAGAAAGAGTGTACCACCCACGCCGAAAGGAACGGAAGGTCAGATTCGATTCCCGAAGTGTAGAAGTTTCACGGCCAAGTACACTGGGGAAGATCATAGAGAACGAAAGGTCACTGCACGAATAGTCGATAAGAAAACGAACAAAGAGATTGACTCGTATAATCCCCTCGCGGATAGGTCAGTCAAGGATGCCATTGGAAAGAGTCAAAAACGATAGTCAATGAGGCGCTACAGTTTATTCCTCCAGAAGAACGTCATAACCCAAGAGTTATCGTTCAGATGATGAAGCACGTGGTATCTAAAGTCGCAACCGAAGAGGATGCATGGATCCGTATCAAAGTGGGCACAGATGATGACCACTTGGCATATACATATACAACGGATGGCAAACTGTTGATCAAAGAGAGAACTCGCTCAAAACCGACGGCGGATCCAGACCCGAAGAAACGATCGTCAGATGATTATGAGTCGGTCCTGAGATATACAGATGCGACAAGCAGAAAGGTCACCCTCAGACTTTTCGGTGGTAATGGAGAAGCTGTGGAAACCATAACTGCAGTGATAGTCGATCCAATAACAGGAGACCCGGTTCCATATGCCCCATGGGATGTGTCAGAAGAGAGCGCCCGAAACGCGAATCAGGCAGCGATTGAGCAGTTATGGGATCTGATACCTGAGAGCGACCGAACAGACGCTGTGGTTCAAGCGAGTACACTGATCAGCATGATGCGGCATCGAGCGGAAATCGATGGAGCACATTTCCGACTCACAAGACGAATGGAAGACGGATCGTACAAAACGGTATTTTACGACGCTAAGAAGAACCCTTTGTGGGAGGTCGCCTCACAGGGATCTCCGAAAGAGACAAGACACTTGGAAATTCATCCCCCGGCACAAGAAGGCGGAGCCGGAGAGACGGAAGAGGCGCCAGGCACGTCGGCAAATCTAACTGAAACCAGGAGGGGCCAGACGTTCTCTACAAAGAGTGTTAGAGATTGCCCAGGAAGTCATGAGCACCTTCAGTGTGATGAACCAAACTGTGGCTATTGTAATCCACCTGGTGACGACGAACCAGAGTCGGAAGACGAGGACCCACCTGAGGAAGAAGGCTCAGACGAAGAAACGGCCGACAAACATAAAAAGCCCTTAAAGGTCAAGCCCTCAAAAGTCAAACCGAGAAAAGCGCCCAGATTGGAAGAGGCCATGAACCGTGACAAGGTTAAGAAAGGCGATTTTCTCAAGAAACGACGGGAGGAAGAAGATAAGAAGAAACGACAGGAGGAAGAAGATAAGAAGAAAAGAGCGGTGATGAAAGCGATAGCACAAGCACCGGAAGAAGAAAAAGATGAACCAGCGTCTCATGATGTCGAGATATTGGACGAGTCAGTTGGCGAAGTTGAAGAAAGGTCATCGACACCTACGAAGTCAAAGAAAGTCATCCAATCAGCTACATCAAAAGCAAAGGTCACTGAGCCCGAGTCAAAACCCAGAGCAAAGGTCATAGCGGTGAAACAAGCTGTCCCCATTGTAATGTCCGCATCCACGATAAAAGAGCGTAAGGCCAAACAAGGTCGTGAGAAAGCGAAACGGGAGACGTCGCGTGAATCGGAGGCATCGGAAGTGAGCCTTCCAAGCACTTCGACGGTCAGTGCAAGGTCACATACAGATTCGAAAACGACACGATCAAGGACTACTGAGCCAAGAAGCTTAGCGGAGGCCTTGGATAAAGGGCAAAAAGCAAAGAGCGAGCCCGTTAAGACGAAAGGAAAGGTCAAAACAGCCATGAAAGTTGATGCAATGGCAATGATCAATTACGCTGAACCAGATGGAGAGAGCGAATTGGACTTTACAGAGGATGAAGAATTTGATGGTCCAGATGATGATAATTTGAACACGGTCGATGAAATAATCAAAGCGTATAACGGAGCGGAGAAGAATTTCACACGAATAAGAACAGCATCGGTGACATCCAAATTTAAATCAGGCCTGAAGACATATCTCAAGAAACAGCGTCGTAGCTTTACTAAACAGAAGTTTGACGTCGTACTGGAATTCGCACGGAACGCAGGAAAACTTATCCAGAAGCACCCGAGTTTCTCGTATGAGGCCAAGTTGTTCAGACCAGCCAGTTCGGATAAGGCGCTGACAACTCCGAATGAAGCGGTCCCAATGCGAGTGGAAAGGGCAATCGCGGGAATGACAAGCCCATTAGGATCAACGAGTCACCGGATTAGCCAATACATCAACGCAGTTTGGAACGACGGAAATGGAATGATAAAGGAGATCGACACGGCAACCGAACGCGTATTGCCAAAGTTGATTAAACAGAACGTCCTTGCCACGACAAACGCAAATAAAGGACACCCGATCCGATACACGAGAGTCGGTCTAATACCACCGGAAAGACAGATCCACTGTAATATGTCCGACAGTCAGGATATGGAAAAGGTCACAGTTTCATCGAAGACAAAAGGCCCAATGGACTCGGAATCGGGAAGTGATGACGATACTACAACAACGGCTCCTTCTGGACCTGCGACAGAAAAAGGCGAACAGTCGAAAGGTCAAGAAACATCTGGAACTACCGCAGAAGATCAACCGAAAGGTCATGAGACTTCAGATAAACGGGAGAAAGAAAAGGTCATGCTCCCGATGGATAAGGCAGCGGCAGAAGCTGAAGCGGATTCGGCGCGCCAGGTGTTTCACAAATCACTGTTCATACCATTAAAGGACGTCTTTGAGAAGGAACGATCGAAGTCGGTCGGCGATTTAAAAGGTCAAGAGACTTTGCCACAGGAGGAGAAGAAGACAGCCGAACCAAAATCGGCGGGGTCATCATCAGGATCACTGGCAAAGCTGAGGATCGACGAGACAGCGACGGCTGACCCAACGGACTCGACATCCTCCCAGAAAAGTAGCGGTACACCGGCAAAGGAGGCTACAGATTACATGTTAGGGCCGGCATTGGACGTGAATAATCGTACATGGAACGAAGTCCAGAACGCACTCCAGATTATTCGGGAGAAAGAAATGCTTGGGACAGACCTGAAAAGACAAGTGGCGATAAATACGAACGGAAGGTCGTCACTTAACATGACTGAACGAGTCTCTGAAACGAGCTTATAAGGAAGGAAAGTTGGGATGTAAATATAACAAGGACAACAAAGTCGTCTACTACCTTCCGAAACAGGGCACGGAACGAACGCCCAGACTGAAAATGGAACTGGAGGCCTGGAAGATAGCCATCACAGATGTGGCTCTGGACGCCATTGGCGGTACCAATGGAGCGTCATGGAATGACCTTTCAAACTTCATGGCCGTCAATTACGAATTGGGAGATTTGAATATTGAAAGCGATAAAGAGTGGATTAAGAATGCCGTTGAAGCCTTGATCGCGGACGAAGTGCTTCATATTAAGCCAGATGGCCGAATCGATTTCAAGCCGTATAAACCATCGATGAAAGAATCCGAGTGAACTAATCGAGTGTAATATGCAGCGAGTAATGAACCCTGCATATTACAGAAAAAGCATAAAACAGTTTAAAACGAAAGCGAAAAGTGTTACGAAAGGTCAACTGAAAGCAGTACTAGGACTAATAGAAAAGGTCACAGTAGTCAGAAAGTGCTGATAACGTGAGAAAGGTCACCACGTTACAGTGATAGAAAAAGGCAGCAGGAGCTAGGAAAGTCTCAGCTCAGTAACGGAATAGGCGTAAAAATGATAGAAAAGCCTTGATATGGATAGGAAATGGAAGGATTAACGTGGAAAAGTTAATATGACGGATTGTTTTGTAATTACAGATTGAAGCGGAAAAATGGCACAGAAAGGTCAAGCCACTCCTAAACGTACGGGAACGGCGGCAGACATCGATCGGTTTACGGGCTACAATCCAAAGTGTCCGGACTGTCTACGTAATAACAAAAAGGTTGATAAGAAATTTCCGTGCTACGCATGCATTCACAAGCTGGATGACCCACATATTGTCTCACTTGTTGGAGTCTCGGAAGCCAAACGCGGGAACCTGGATGTCTTCCGCAATCTGATAAGCGCAAGGAATTACGGCAGCATCCCAGTGGAAGAGCGAATGCTACTCGAGGATCGCTACTGGGAAGCGATCCGGAACAACGAACCTGGTTGGGATGACACCTTGGAGCCGTTGAAGTGTCCACAGACAGACGCGTATCGGAAGAAATTTGAAGAAGACCAAGCGAAGATGCGAGCTCAGCAGATGGAAGACGAAATCCGCGCGAAAATTAATGCGGAAAATAAGAGAGCAAGTGAACAGGCTGCACGAGAGGGGCTGCCCAGCACATCGAGTTTAGTTGCACCTACGGGCATGGCCAGCCTTAATGAAGACGAAATGCAACTCGTACGACAGTCGCTTATCATTCAAATTGAAACGTTAACGAAGGATCCAGCTGCTATGTCAGACGAGATATTCAAAATGCTGTTGCGGGAGAAGAAACGACTGCAAGACGGGTTCGCGCCGGCACCATACATAAAGAAGGAAGTCGAAAGACGTATGGATGACCTACGTAAATCTCGCCGAACCGAAAGCGATGTGCTGCAAGCACTCAGAAGCTTCAAACGGGATGAAGGCTTCATACGGCCACGGTCGCCTCCGCATAGAGAAAGGTCACGCGGACATTCACGTGAACATGAACGGATTTCTGAAAGACGGAGCGAAAGGTCACGTGAACACTCTCGTGAAAGGACACGTGACTACCACCGTGAAAGGTCACGCGAACGTTCCCGCGACAGGGATTACCGCGGCGGAAGAGGATGGGTACGCCACGGCGATGAAGTAACAGAGATGAGCATTCAGAGGAAGATCGACACAACGAAGTTACTGGCAGCGACCAGAGAACGTGAAGACAAACGGCGTGCGGAGACATTCCGTACAGAACCTGAAAAGGAAGGACATCAGGTGCCGACGGAAGTTGCTTTCCGTAATCGTAACGTCAGGATGTCAACACCCGAAAGGTCATGGGATAAAAGACGCGAACATACGCGAAATCGAACGCCTGACCCACGCGATAAAAGATGGCAACAGAGGGCTGCATTCTACGCGACCTTTGACTCGGGCGCAAATAAAAGGTCATCAAGCACTGAACGGGAAGATTCACCCCAAAGTATCAGCGGGTGGAGTCAGTGGTTCATGTAGTGGATCCCATCGTGAGTACCGTACAAGAAGATGACGCGATGGAAGGTACTGGCTCAGTTGTCGAAACCACGTCTCAAGAGAATGTGACTCACCGACGAAATGTAATCTTGGATAGTGACCTTCAACCGGCTTCATCGACGAGTAATGAACCGTCGCAGCCAGCATCAGCAGACCGACGCGAACTGGAAGGTCAAGGCGAACCGGATAATCGTCGCCAAGGGGATCAGCGATTAAACTCCAGATTTAATAACCGACAACCAGAAAGTATTGACATGGAATATAAGACGACTGATATCGATGAGCAAACGGTCGAAATTTGTCGATACTTTGGACTTGAGCCGGATTCGGTTGAAGCCAACAAAATTGGCACAATTCTGAGACAGTTGAGCCAATTTCTACTTGACTCGGGTTATGCGAGAGAGATTAAACAAGGAGTGGAACAAGGACTTTTCCGTCGGTTATTCATTCCTCGCGACTCCGCGCGAGATTGTTATCTCCCCATCCGACGAAACGGATTACACAGTTTGTTGGATTTGAGTTTATTGGATGTGCCATTGGACACGACTGACCCAGTCGGTATGACACAATTCTGGTACACAGACTACGATGAACGACAGGAATATGTGGCTCAGTTCGTTTTACGACACGTGAATCCGGCCTTCAAGTTGCTCGCAGCTAGAGCATCGATTGGACTACAAGTGGACCCGAAAGACTATGCCGCAAAAAGGATGGGGCAAAAGGTCTTCGCCGCGAGACTGGCACATTATAAGACACAAAATCAATTGGTGTCTAATACAATGAAGGACGATATCCCGGCATTTTTCCGGCCTCATGTCGTTAAGTTGGGAGAACCTATGGAACATGTCGGCATAGCCCACACGGCTCGGAAAGCGTTGAAGAAGTGTAGAATACGAATGGAGAAAGGCAATCTTACAGCGCGCCATGCCTCCCAAGTCGAAGAGCGGATCAACCGGATTAAAGATACCATGGGAAGTGACTACGTCGAACCAGTGGACGGAGTAGACGTCTACATCAACGAATTTCTGGTGAATAAAGGCGACCGACGCCCAGAACGCGCCCCTAACCAGATAGGACGACGCGGCCTAAGAAACCAGCGACTCCGCGATAACCTCGCTGATGTGCAACGGCGACTGGCGGACGACCCTAATAACCGAAGACTGCGACTGGAAGAAAATGACGCACGCCACCGGGTAGAGGCGGTTAAACGCAGTCGCCAAGGGAAAGGTCGCGGTCAGCGAGAAGTTGACCCGGAAAAGGTCATAGCAGTTGATTCCACGGAACCAGTTGACCGAACGTCTGACCGCAATCATCCAGAAAGTTCCAAAAAGCGCCAGCCGAGAGACGGCGAGGAGGGCGACTCAAATGAAATGGAATAGTGCTGATCGTTAGGATCACACTATTAAAAGGACGTCTACGGCATTTGTCGGTACGTCACAAGAATGAGAAATGAAAATGGTGTTGTATAAGGGCGACGTGACATATTAACATTAACTGCATTTGTGTATTTGTTGTTTTCAGCGTTTATAGCACAGAATCGCAAAGGATAAAGAAATCATGTGGAGCAGCGATTGGGGTTTAAATTGATTCGGTCTATAAAGCCGGCCCCAAGGAGTTGCTACGGCAGTCAGCCGGCTCTCCTCCTTAAGCGACTCAGTGTTATAAATTAGCAAGAGAAACTACGGTAATCAAGCCGGATCTCTTGAAGACGAAGATGGGGCCATAAGCGGCGAAAAGAGAAAGACAACAGGTGGAAATATTAATGGGGTTAAATTTGATTCGGTCTATTAGCCGGCCCCATCAGAGACGCTACGGTGTACTATGCCGGCCACTCTCCTTAAGCGATTCAGTGTCAAAACTTAACGAGAGAAATAACGGTAATCAAGCCGGATCTCTCGTACGGAAGCTAGACACAAGCGGCGAACAAGAGTAAAAGATTTAATGTGGAAGCGTCATGGGGTAAATTTAATGCGGTAGTTAGCCGGCCCCATCAGAGATGTTACGGTAAACTCTGCCGGCACTCTGGCCGCTCGAGGCATATTGAAGTTGGATGTGCGACGGAAAGGTCAACTTAAAAGTTTTACCAGGGGGCAAGCGAAGAAATGCTTGAAAGTCGGCAAAAATCGGCTAAGTTCCTCCATGACCTTTAATGGAAGTTTGAAGAAAAGTTGGATGACCCTTGGGATCATTACCGCCCAAGAGTCACCGTACCGGAATTCCAGTCGCATGACCTTTTGGGACCATTAACCCATAACGAGTCGCACATCTCAACGGATCATCTCAACAAAGGATGACCTTTATCAGGGAGGAAGCGAACTACGCTTGTCTTAACGACGTCCCTCCATGACCTTTATGGATCTCATTTTGAAGTCGTACAATTGATACGCACCATATTCCAAAGATGAAGCAGTATTCCTAAGTCGTACTTGATACGCACCCGATTCTCAAAGCGGATTGTGATGGAAGTCGCACTACGGATGCGCAGAATTGCTCAACCGAGCGGAATGGGCCAAAGTGCGGAAAACGGTGGACAGGACCTGTGACCTTTACGAGTCAGAAATGGAGGATCCTAGTCTACATTTGATTAATACTTTTGTTGATCTTATAACTGTTGATCTGTTTTGTATTAGAATTGATATGGAATAGTATTTTAATACAGATCTCTTTATTTCACATTGTGCATTTGGAATTATGTGATAAATGGAATAAGAGAATTTGATGTTTTCGAGCACGCACAGACACTGGCGACCGTCTTTTCGTGGATTCGGGAGTGTGTCCAGCCTCACAGGAGCTCGGCATCCCCCCAGAGGCATGTGAGACCGGGATCACTAGCGTTCACGTCAGTGGCGCTAGGCGCTACGCCTTTGGATTATGGCCTGTGTTGTGTCTCGCTTCTGATTGGTTTGTGTTTTGTCAGTGGGCGCGGCATAGCACGTGCTGCACAGCGTTGCACGCTGTTGAATGGGCTCCACGCTTTACGATCGAGCTGCGCCGATCAGTGTTGATTTTCTGTTGTCGGAATTTTCAATATTATTAAAAGTCAGCGATTACGGTGCGACGTTTTGTGTTTCCGCATAGCTCGCGACCCAGATCGTGTCGCTCACTCCACGGGATAGATTCCGTTTCTGTCTCCGTCTGTGGATCCATTCTGGATCTACCATTAGATGAGCTTATCACGAAATCGCCAGGCAGTCCGCAAGATCCGTATCTGCCAGTAAGCGGCGAATTTATTGGAAAAAGACAGTGGCCTTTTGTGCAACATGGCTACAGTTCACTACGATTGGTCGCTTTCGTGTTATTGCCTATTGAGCAACCAGCTTAAATTTTTAATCAGTAGTAACCGGATTTCCGAATTCGTACAGACTGTATCTGCACGGAGTGCGCGGCGCAGGAGTACGTTTTATTTTGCGCCTATCAGGCCGCTTTAAACGAAATCCAGTCACTATTGGACGGAAAACGGGGTGTGTCCGCTAGTTGCTATTTGTCACCTTTCCTTTGAAAAACGGTTTTATATCAATAATGTCAATATTTCGCCTTTTATTGTAATTGGCACAGGGTCACAATAATTAATCTACGTTTATTAATGTTCACCCAACTCCTTAAAAGAAAACAAATCAACAAAAACAATCTCTCCCAATTCCCAAGTTTAATGTAAGTTGGCACATAATTAAAATTTTATACAGTACGTTAATAAAGGGACCCTAAATATCGTCCATTCCACAAGGCACGCCACGTATATATAGCCTTGCATTTACGGTTTCGAAACTTTACAGTATCTGCAATTTCGAGTGCAATCAGGCATCGTGAAATAACGACGTGAATCAGAAAATCATTACACACCGTACACTCAAATACCATTAAGTCGCCCAAGTGTTGTATTTCGATAATAATTGAATTATCTCAGGTCGAAAGCGTGTAATTTCAAATAACGAAGTGGTAGCATAGTTATACTACTAGTATTACAGACTCACAGACCTTGTATCAATGGGTAAAAATACAATCATAAGCTTGCTCGTATACTTATTCGTTGTTGTTGTATTGGATGGCGAAATAATGTCTTGCCTTTATGCAGTACAAAAATTTCCCGCGCTATATAACATAATGTGCTTGCGCTGTATAATTCAAAAATTATCTTGCAAATTCTGATACTTTTATCTGCATTTATGCATTGAACATGGCCCAATAAATTATACATCATCTTCCCGTTCCAGCAAAAACTTAAGGCCGTACCGAGAGTCGAACTCGGGTCGACGGATTCAAAGTCCGACGTGCTAACCACTACACCATACAGCCGTGTTGTTGTTGTATGGTCAAACGCTAACACAGCGTCAAAGTGTCCGTTATATGTTGTTTTAAAGTGGTCTACTTGACAAAAGTGCCTGAAATGGCAGTTTTGTCAAACACTCTTACAATCACGATCATTAATTTTACAGTGGAAATACGATGAGTCGTACAAAGCGGGTAAAACGTAAAACATAATATTGGTCATACTCAGTATACATGAGGAGTATACTGAGGGTAGATTTTAAAATTTGCCAGCAGAAGAACGATTAAGTATCGTCATGGTATTCTTAGGTTTTCTTATGTATTTTTGGAGTTGGAAATACGTAAAAGCACGACACGAATCCCAGTGGAATTTTATTCCAGTTTGCGCTCACATTTTTCAATAGTATTCACTTCCTGCATACAGTACATACTTAGAAAACAGCCGACGTAGAAAAAATGTTGATTACGCTCGTTCTTCGCCATAATGTTTTTCCACATATCGCAGGAGACGAAATAATACGGCCTTAGTCTCATTCAAAAAATGCAGTACGAGTGCCGAAGCCATAAGATTTCGAAATCTTGTTGAAGTTCAATTTGTACGAGTTGAAGTTCACTCGTACATGCGTTCGATTCGAGCAGCCCGCGTTCGATCACAGAAGACACAGATCAAATATTTGATTCAGGTTGTCATGCGATAAGGTCACTGGATACTGTCTTCAGGGTCCTTGTTATTACAAGTGCGAACTCGATCCCAAAAAATTAATTACTGTTGACGACAAAGCTGTATAAAAACGCCACACGCAGTTAATTGCGTTTGCTGGATGGCATTCTCGCCTGATATGACGGCATACGTTGCCTCGTTAACCATGAATAACGAGACACATTTTCTTAAGAACACCAACACCAGCAGTGTGACCTTTAACCACACCGCCATCAACATTACCTTATCCGCAGCGTTGCCGTTAGCACAGCCATCTTTTCTGCTTTTAGCAGTCCGCATCGCCATCACAACCGCTTCGTTATGCCTCAACGCGGGTCTCCTAATTTTCCACGCCATCAAACCAGCCTTCATCACCGATTTCACCACATACCTCTTATTCCTGTATCTAGCTAACGTCATCTACTTGATAGGCGACCAACCCCTCCTCTTCTGGAGCGAAATCGCCCACCGGGATATCGGTTCCCTGGGGCGGTCGCTCTGTACCTTCTCCAACTACTTTCACCGCGTGGCCAGTATCGTGCCGCTGATGTGCCACGTGCTGGTGGCCGTCAACCGCCTGTGGGCGTTGCGTTTCCCGCTGCACTATCGGCGCCGTCACACGCGGCGGGTTGCGCTGCTGATCTGCCTGGGCATGGCCGGGTACGTGCACGCCTTGACCCTCCCGCCGTTCTTCATCTACATGCCGTATCGGTACCAACCTCTCACCGAATTCTCCGGGATTTGCAGGGACGCGTTTATCCCGAATTACGCGTCATGGGCGCGGATCGACAGCATCATGAACCGGTTTATGCCGCTGATCGTCATAATTCTGATTTACATTTATTTGATTGTCCAGCGTTGTGTAGGACGCAGCCAGGTGGAGAGCGCGAACAACAGCACGAATCGCACGTCGACCACACGCGGGAACGCGGATCCGGACGCTACGGCATCGCTCAACCGCCCGGTTCGGCAGCAACGGTTGCACCGCAAAGTGGTGCGGCCGTTCTTAGTGTTGACCTTAACGACCGTCGGGGTTATTGTATGCTGGCTGCCGTTGGATATTATCTTTCTCTGCCAGCTCGTTCTCAATCTTCCCGTTCCACCCGCGGTGGTGCAGGCCTTTCTTATGCTGTACACGCTGCAGTTGCTGTTTGATCCGCTCATGTGGATCTGCAGTCTGCGTCGGCGAAAAGCGTAGCAGTTTTGACTGATTCTTAGTTAGCCCCTTGCCGCTTATTTCTGCAGTGTCTACAGTCTAATTTTTAACCGATTTGCGATGAATATTTATTATATACAGTCAAACGCATATGGATTCGCTTTGGCATGCGGTTCATGCATTATTGGTACTTCTATCTTTGAAAGGCATACGACACTGATTGGAGCAGCAGTGTCGGTACTCGGTAATACATTTAAAACGGGCGGGTAGATTTTATTTCTCAGGGTCACGTGCATAAAAACGGACTGAGATTATTTACAGTTTACTCTTCCGTGTCTACTGTTTCCTTCTGTTGTCTGTACACCCAGAGTCAAATGTCTAATTAAACACGGCACGAATCAAACCGAATTACTCAGACATATTCCATAAAGATGCTATAAAATTTACACAGTTCCGAGGTTTGCATGCCTAGGATGTAATGATATGCGTAATATCGTGTACATACTCTGTATGTTCAACTCATATTGGAAGGTCCACTGCCGCCGAAATCGGTACCGAGCACCGGTTATTAACACACAAACTGCAAGTGCAGAGTGCTTCCACAGGCCACATTTACTGCACGAATTTATTTTGTAAATAATTTTTATTCATGTAATTCCTGTAATTTCGGATATCAAATTCACTCATAGATTTCGAAAATGTTAATAAGTGAAATTGTTAATGGAAACGAGCTTTACGACCAGCGCCCAATAGAAAACTGTATTTTAGTCACTGATTTTAATTTAATTTCAATTTAACTTAGATTTGATTTATATAATCTCTTTTAAGAATCTTTTATTTTTGCCGATTAAGTCTTTGCTGACGAATACAGATAGTCGTGAGTAGCAAAAGTTTACGATAGCGTCGCTTTTGAATTACGTACTGTACGTGCAACGGGTTTTTAGAAAACCATAGTTATTTAAATTTAAAATTTATTAAGTTATTTTCGACTTAAAATTTTAAGTCTCAGTAGATTTAGACGGGCGTCTCGCATCGGCTTACTTTGACCTGTTTCCGTGGTGACGGCAGGTTTTTGCACGACGAGGCTCGCTACCTGCACTTGGGTGCATCGTACAACAATGCTAATCATGCTGCAACCATGCCCTTTCCGTTTATGGTCCACTTTAAGCGCCGTCGATCACAGTTGACGGCCAATCGCTACCGACCTTGCACACAGAACGGTCAGTTCCTTGATGACCTACAGAAATCCCGCGACAATCTAGAACCAAAAAACCTTGATTTCCACAGGCGCTCTCTACAAACTCCCTACGATGGATTATTACTGCGCCACGATCTGGAACCACGAATTCGTGAAGCCAAAGAGATTCTCAGCAGACTCAAACTTCACGTTTCCTCGGCTGATGTTCCGCCAGAAAACAACAGCGAGGAAAAGAGTGCCTATATGGGAAATCTGTTGGTGGTGTACGATACATTCGACAGACTGGAAACCGCGCGTCGCAGCATTGCTGCACAGATGCTGGAAGAGAAACATCTTCTGGAGAAATCCAAGCAGCGATTTCTTCGCACGCGGACGGATTTACTGCGGAACATGACGAGCAAGATGCATGCAGGTTGGTAAGCACATGTTCGATCGTCGATTAACAGCGTTCTATTTTTAATAATTTGATTTCTATCGGGCACTAAAATTAAATTGTGGAATTTGTTCTACAAGTTTCTCAAGAGCCTGGTAAATGGATAATTTTGCGTACAGTATTTTGAAACTAAAAAAGCATAAAGAAAGTTTATTACTGACTTATGTACTTCCTTAAATACGTATGTGCTTAATGTCATGCTTTTATAGCATGTGCGACGTATAGCGCGGATTACGAGGAGCTCGTCAAGCATCGCCATTTTCTCGAGAAAGAAATCCTTAAACTGGAGCCAAAAATTGAGACTGCCGAGCGATTCAATCAGGCACTGCTTGGGCAAATCAGCTACGTCAGAAATTACGGGTAAAACCACTAATGAGATATTATGGATGTAAATCTTACAGTTGCATGATTTTAATTTTCAGAAATTACGGGTAAAATCACTAATCACGTATTATGCATATTTTACTTATAATTATGTATTTTTAAATTTTTGTAGGCCACTGATCGCTGAAAAACTACATTCAGAAGAGGAACAGCTGCTCCTAATGCGCCAGCAGAAAGCCGAGGTACTACATGTCCAGTAAGTGCATCCCCATCGTTTCCTTGGTTGTCGTCTCGTTCGTTCAGACAAATGCATATGCGGACGATTATTTTTAGCTGGAATTAAAGATGGATACATTAGCTGTGAAACTGGAGGAAGCACTTCGAACGCAGGACCGTGGTCGCGACAGTATGCGGCGCAAACGGTCATTGGCATACGATGAGCTGGATACGAGTCAGAGAACCGTTATCGAAACCCGGTAAATAAATCTTGAAATTTATGTGTTATCAATAATCACAAATACAAACTGAAATGTTTTATTAGTGACAACGCAGCAAAACGTCGCACGGAAATCCTCCAATGGGAAGCAAAGCGTGATGGCCTTTCCGAAAAACTCCACAAATTACAGATCAGTGCGTCGTCATTGAAGCATCTCGTCGACCAACTGCAATCCATCATCGCCGAACAAAAAACCGCCGCGGAAACCAACCTGACCTTTCTCCAAGATGAACTGGTCCGCTACGAGGAAAAACGCGAACGCGAAGACCAGGAAGAATTGGCTGCGTTATTGGCCAGCGGCGCCTCGGAGACCTCGCTACCGGCTCACTTGGCCAAAAAGTACCTAACTAAAGAACAACGTTTAGAGCGATTACGCAAACGAAAAGTTCGACGCCAGCGAAAGGAGAAACAGTTGGAGGAGAAACAGCAAAAGCAGACCAAGACGCTGGAGAAGAACACGGCCAAGATGCGAGCCATTATCAGAGAGGCCAGTGAACGTATTGCCGAGATGCAGCAGGAGCGCTTAAGTCTGGATCCGCTGGTGGACCGGTTGAATGTCTTAGAGGAGACCTTCCAAAATGAGATTCTGGAGAAGGAAGAGATGCGGATGTCGTTGCACGGTGAGATGCAGCGGAAGACGGAGGAGCTGCATGAAGCGCAGCAAAAACTGGAAGCTCTGCAGAGCTCTTTTAAGGTTAAGAATTTTGTAATGACCTTTACCGAATGCGACCACGGAAATCGAGTAACTTCATAATAAATTTAAAAACCAAAAAAGTTTTAAACCTTTTCTCAGAAAATATAAATTAAATAAAAAGATATAATTCAAAGACTACATATTTTATTTATATAAAATTATATATTACATATTTTTATGTATTTCTTATACATAAAATACATAAAATTTTATGCATGTACTGTTAGTACATGAAATAAATACGTATGTACGGTACATAAACTACTGTACACGAATTACTACAGAAGGTTTTCACCGGTTACATAATTTTTGGTTCTGCAAGAAACTAAAAATCTGTCTGGAATATCGTATTATATTATTACCAGGCAAAACTGGACAACAAGCGCCGAGAACTGAATGTTGTCCGAGCGAAGCGAATCCACCAGGAAAAGCTTATTAAAGAACTGACAAAGAAAGACGCTAAGCAGCGGAAGCGCCTTACATCGCAGCTTGAAAAGGTTGGATTATAAAAACCATCAACTTCACACTGAGCGTAACATCAAATGATCCGTTTTGTTCAGGCGCAATCCGAACTGGAAATCGCGGTCGAGAAAAACCAGATTGCCAAGCGTAAACACGAAACCATACAACAGCAAAACGCTGACACCGAAGCGGAACTGAACGAACTGAACCTCGCCATTAAAACTGCTTACAATTTAATCCCCGGAGACGAAGCGCAACGGCGAGCGTTAGAAGAGGAGCTTAACATTAAGATTTCTACGTATACACACGATCTGCACCGCCGTTACGAATTAATTCAAGACAAAGCCGATCTCTGCGCGCAGTTTACAAGAGAGATCGCCGCGATGCGGCAAGATTACCATCAAACCGTGGCCGAGCTGCGCCGGTGGGTGTGCGTAGAGATCGCGGATGAAAAGATGCGGTTTTATAAAGCGTTCAGCGGATACCGCTTGTTGATGTGGCATTACCGGCGTTTTATGGCGGTACGGGAGTATCTGGTGCGATCGGCCAACGAAGCGCGGAGAGCGGAGCAGGAGCGGGTGAAGGAGTTCTGGCAGGAGGCGCGCCAAGAGCGAACCAGTTTAGCCGCGACGGTGAAGGAGAACTTCCGCGTGGCGAGACGGTTCTACCACCTGAATGTGGCGTATCATATTCTGCATATTGAGAATATTCGTGGATACTTCCGAAATTATGCAGCGGACGATAATTACCAAAGCGCTGTCGAAGTGAGTGATTTGTTACTGTAGTGGAATTTTCGCTTTTCGGTTAATGCTTTTCAATCTGGTTAATTTATTTTGATTTATTTTTCTTAAGTTCTTTCACTAATTCCATTTATTTTGCTTTTTGTAATTTCATTATACTTATTTTAATTTTTTTCAGCTTTACTTCTGATTCTTAAATTAGCTTTCAATGTTTTTATTTCCTTACGTTACTATTTTTACAGAATAGTTCAAATTTAGTTTAAATATTTTGAATTTTACAAAAAAAATGAAATCTAAATTTTAAATTTTATAAATTAAAATAGTTTAGATTTTACAAAATAATTTAAAATAATAATTAAAGTAAAAACAAAATTGGTTTTATACGCTATAATTATTATCGTCTACAGATTGCGTCGGCCGATAAACTGTACAACGTCAACATCAACGCAGAGCTTGCCCAGCGGCAAAAGTACTGGACGTGGACACTGTCCACGTACTACAGTCACTTCATGCAATATCTACAGAATATTGTCGATACGCAAGAGCACACACTGCAGTCATCCGATCGGATCTGGGAGAAGATGAACAGCGATGTGGTACAGAGGCAAAATATTACTGTTGATGAGAGTGTGAAGCGGTTGCTGAACGATGACTTCCGTGCCGGCTGGAGCTGGCTGCATTCGCCGCCCGAAGCGGGTGATGGCTGCCGGTGGAGTAATGAAGACTAATATTACGTAATGTTGTTAATTATGTTATGTTCTTTGTACAAGTGCATGAAAGTACATTTGTATTTGGAATCGATGGGGAGCGATTACACTAATGAGCGGCAGATTTGTTGTGATCAGAAATCTGTGAAACTCAAAAGTAGCGAAAAAATTTATACAAGGTCATTATGGCTGCGTGCACGGGTGACCTTCCCGAGTTGACACTCTTCCCCTAATACATCTACCGCGTTTTTCTCTCATCTAATTTCATTAAATGACCATTAGGCGCTTCGTTTCCGCCGCTATACTCCATCCCAAAAATCGGCTTCAAAAATAATATTTTAAAAAACATTTGAAGTACTTTAAAAGGGAAAGAATTTGCCCCGTGCGGCGTGCGCACAGCCAAAGCCCGTTCTCGAAACCCGTGCACGCAGCCAGCGCCTAGCTGTGTTTTGCCGTACACGCAGCATCGACAAAATTTATGTGGTTGAAAAAAAACACGTTACCATCCTTGGAATTCTGTCGCTGAGAAAGTGTTGTTTGAAAACATCCTCAATAATGTTAAATGATTGAGCTTGAGCAGACTTTAAAGGAAATACAACTGTGGTGGAAGAATACCAAATATCAACTGGAAATTATTTTTGCTGTTGTATCCACTTGCCGTGAACACCGGCTGCGGTTCTGCATAGCAACGAATGCTGCTTGGAAATGACCTTCTCCAATTAAAGCATTCAAATTTATTTCTTAAGGGCACTGTAGCCGCAGACTCGTAATTTGTTGTAGTTAAACTTTATTATTTTAACATCATTTACTATGAGTGATATTCTGTAGTTAATTACTGTACCCTTACCCTGCACTTGAAGGAAATTTGTACGCTATGAGCGACACGGTGCTGTATAGCCGGATAAACATTCAACCAATTCACGTTTAAACACGCACTAGCTGCAAGCCTCGTATGTGAATGGTGAATAGGCTCGTACAAGTGCGTGTGGCTGCACTGTACAAATTTTCCTTCAAACTGTACAAACTTCAAGTGCAGGGTTAGGAATGACTCAACTTAGGATACAGTACAGTTTAAAAACTCTGTTGTAACTGTTGCACTGTAGTATTATCACTACACTCCACTCGGTCCATTGTACTGTAGCCGCCCGCACAAGTTGCTCCATTGGCAGATCCGGCCGCTGCCTTCTCCCTGCACACTGCGCTGAACAGCGAGCAATGTGAGGCCAAATATCCGTATACCTCACTCTGTGGGGCAACTTGTGCGGGCGGCTACAGTACTAACAAGTCAGCAGCATGCAGCACTCATTCGCAGCCGCCGTCCTTCTGCTCCTGTTGTCCATAGCCAGCGGCCCGACGACGGCCCAGTTAACGGGTTCCATGGGCTCAACAGCCCTGGCCTACCTGCATCCGACCGCAATGGCTGCCCGCCTGCGGCGTGCCGACGAGAGCACAGCGGCTGGCCATCCACGCCGCGCTCGCTGCCTTTGCTACGTGTTCCCAGCGTGCTGCGGGGACGGCGATTGGCCGACAATGCCTTATAATTATTACTACTGGGGCTAGCCTGCAAACACCTGCAAGATCCCCTACGGTCTGCATGCATCGTAGCTAGTAGCCAGAGCTGTGCTTCTGTATTTATTAGTTTGCAAAAATTAAAATAATTAGTTGAATTGTAATAACCGTCTCTGCAATCTGCATGATAATGTTGTAAGACCTTTAATAAGTATCACACGCTAGTACACACTTAGTACTGAAACAAAAAGAATATTCATAGCAAAAACACTTCCTCAATGCTATCCTGGTCGGGAATTGTACCCATCACACATATTGCGTTTCCTCTCTGTATTTGAATAGATAGCCGCTGCCTAAAAAACTCTTTCGCTCGTTTCTGGCCTGTTGCAGCAGCTATCCCGTTTCCAACCGTATCCACTAACGTCTTAGTACCACATCCCCATGGCCCGTAAATTTCGAACGCTGCTGCCTTGAGGTTGTACCGAGGTTGCAGCCAGGCGTGTTTTGTCAGCTTCGCCCTTTCCGCTTGTTCAGCTGCTGCTCCGACGTTTACAGAGGTACGGTCGATATACGAGGCGGCGAGTGTGTCGACGCATGTTACATCCACGGCCAGCGGTTTTCCGCGCTCCCATGGTACCAGAGTAATCACATCCGGCCTTTTCTTATCCTTCAAAGACAGACCCTTTGGCTCTATTCTCGCAGGAAAACCTGCCGTTTTCAGTCCACGGGCGATCTCCGCGCTTATGCCGTCGTGTCGTCGCAGTCTGCCTGCTGACCGTTTACATCGGAGCCCGTGCCGCCCCAGTTCATCCACCAAGCCGCCACATACGCACACGTGAGGAGTAACAATTGGAGCACCCAGTCGCAGCGCGACGCTTATGCGGAAGGCATTGTTCTCCAGAAGATTACCGAGACAAGCTGCCGGTAATGCATGAATCCACACACCTGATTCCGGGACTGATACTGCTTTCAGGTGGGCGATTTCCTCCTGTGTGGTCCTTATGGCTGCCAGTCGGGAAAAGGCATGTAGCGTCGCAGGTGTGTCCCATGCTTTCTGGACGTGGCGGAACGGGAGGGGCGGAAGTTCATCTGTATCAGTCGTCAGTTTCCAGGCATGCGTGGCGGCGGACACATCCGTAGCCGTTAGCTTCGGGCAGAGCTTGGAAATGTTAAATTATATGTTAGTTCATTGTCCATGGTGTCGGTAACGGTAATGGGAATCATGCAAAAAGTTCCCTAACCTGTTATTCCAGCAACAGGAGCCTATAAAAAATTCCAAATATTCGAATAATTATTATTCCAGTAATTATATGAATATTTGAAAACATTCAGGCACTAACATTTATGTACAGATATTTAGAGCAAATGCCATATGAAGAGAAATTTCAAAATTCTTCTGAAAAGCCTGTAACTGTTAAGTAGTTATAACTTTAAAATTACGGTGAAACACTAAGATAAAAGTTAATAACCTATTGGACAACAACGCCTTCCGTATAAGTGTAGCGCTACGTCTCGGAGCACCAATAGTTACTCCCCATGTGTGTGTTTGTGGCGGACAAGTCGATGAATTGGGCCGGCACGGGCTCCGATGTAAGCGGTCAGCCGGAAGGCTGCCATGGCACGATGGCATTAGCGCGGAATTCACCCGCGGACTGAAGACCGCCGGTTTCCCAGCGAAAATGGAACCAAAAGGTCTCTCAGTGAAAGATCGCAAGAGGCCGGACGTGATCACTCTTATACCCTGGGAGCGCGGTAAACCGCTGGCTATTGACGTGACCTGCGTTGACACACTCGCTGCTTCGTATATCGACCGCACCTTTCTTAACGTCGGAGCCGCTGCCGAGCTGGCGGAACGGGCCAAACTGATCAAACACGCCTGGCTTTTAGCACGATACAACCTCACAGCGGCAGCGATTGAAGTTTACGGACCATGGGGGGACGGTACGAAATTGCTCGTTGACAAGGTTGGAAACGGGATAGCAACCGCCACGGGCCAGAAGCGGGCGAAAGGGTTTTTTAAGCAGCGGCTATCTGTTCAAATTCAACGAGGAAATGCTATATGTGTGATGGGTACAATCCCCGATCAGGATAGCATTGAGGAAGTGTTTTTCTTATGAATTTGTGTTGTTTTGAGTACTTAGTTAGTACTTACGAGTGATACTTATTAAAGGTAGTAAAAGAAAGTTAATGAGCGATGGTCGTTTAGGTGAAACACCCGAAAATTAAATAATAAATTTATATTGAATATTAAATTCCACAAACCGATTTCCGTCCGATTTTTTCTTTCCCCGATTAGGCTGGGTGTGACCTTTACAAATTCACCGTGGTATCATCATGGCATCATGGTAAACACGGAAATTTGTTCGCTCACTGGTAGTTTCGCTCTCATTTCCTCCTCATCGTAAGCAAAACTAAAGTGTGAGCCGATGCTAACGTGGCAAGGGTGATACTTTGCGTGGGCTGCGCTTTCCGATTGGATTTGTGCGCTTATACATGTATGTATAAAGAAAACCATCGCTAACCACACGGTATCCGATGTGCTGTATAAGTTCCAGGGTCCCAGTTAGTATGTGCCGTTCTCACATTCGACGTTTGTTTATCGTATCTGCATCAAAGTTGTCCCAAAATGTTTCATAAGGGACTACAGAGCCAGAAAATGGCAAAAGAAACGGTGTTCAAAAAATCACGGAGCCGGTATATTTTAGTTTCGTAAGGGGCCAGGCAAAAACCGGGCGACCTCGAACCCGAAGACGAGTACGGGACTTTGCCATCGCGTTTGCAGTTTTTCTACAAAGTTTGGCGTGCGTGTCGCAAGGTTTCGTGGAACTATCGTGTGGAAAACAAGATTTGATCAAGTTGCGATCACATCTCTGACGATCTTAACATCCGGATCTACGACCGACATCCGAAACACGCTCAACATGTTCTCGTCTATCTATTTCTACCTGCATATGTATGGTTGTACAGTACTATTGATATAAACTTCACTCGTGTTATGTAGCATCCGCGTACAGTCACTGTGTTCCATCAGTAAAGATTCAGCACGGACTGCCTGTCTCTGTTAGCAAAACTCCATCTTACAGAACTCAAGTATACCGGAGATCGGTGTGCCGCAGGTCACCAACCAACACACTTCCACACATCTTCTGTGTTGAATCTGTTGATTAACAGTACAGTACCAAAACCAGGATATAAGCCTTTAAGGACCCAGATTCCGTATATCGCTACCGGGATTTGTTTATTTTTCGCGGTTGTAGCCATGAAACCATACATCCCCTACAGTCGCACGTTTCACACAGAAGACTAATTCTTATGCAGAGCCGAATACATAAGAATAATGTTCCGAATGCAAAATGTTCGAAGTAAAAACTTTTTGTTTACGCTGAAAGTGCGCCACACTTACCGGTTGCTGGAAACAGCGTAATGTGTCCTAGATGTCTCCATGCTTCCGGCCCTTCCCTTCTGTGTGCACCCGTAGTTGGCAGTAACATTTACGGGGATCTTTGATGAGCACACCTGAACTGTTCCCGCAACTCTCCAGCAATGTCCAGGAATAATACTGTATAATCGACAATATCGTTGGCAGAACGAGTAACCATTGCCTTCGGTACAGAGGTCGGTGACTGTTCTGTTGGCTGTCATTTTATCGTTAAGCCTGTCATGGATATCCCATGGATGCACATAGGAAGGTCAGCGGCAAACAAAACCACCGAAACATCGATCACCGAGTCCATTTTATGGAACTATGTATTGTAGTTGAATCACCTTCTCCAAGTTACCAGTCTTTCAAGGCCCTAGCGCAGTTACAGTGTATGAAAGCTGTCGACTGCGTACATAATTCCAGGGGTCGGCCAACTTCGCCTTTGCCGTTCATTTGCCATTTCCGTTTCCCGTTTTCAACTTTACCTTTACCTTTGCCTTTGCCGTCGGAAATGCCGTTAACATTCCAGTTTGCCGTTTCAGAAACGCCGTCTGTAAAAGCCTTTGCCGTTTGAAAAACGAATTACCGTTAGCACATTGCCATTTTAAAACTTTTTTGCGCGTTTCCGGTTTCACGGTTTTACATATAATACGTTATGTGCACAGTCCGCGAAGTTTTGAATGGAACTGTGTAGAGCGTATCTCTGCAGTCTCATACTTTTAGTTTTGTTGTTCACTCTATTAGGCCCAAGTTTACCTTCCGTATCACGTTTCTACTTCGCCGAGCGTCAGACAATACTGAAAGTGTCATTTAAGGATTTGATGTTGTGTTTGACCTTGCAGTGCCAACATTTTTGTTTCCTTATATATGTTACGAATGAGAATTAAAGTGTACATCTGGAAGTGTACGTCTTGCTCAGTTGTACATCTTGAAGCTGAATTATGGCGGTGTATCCAGAAACAAAACTACCCAGAGCTTTAAAACTTTCGCGGACTGTGCACATAACGTATGCAGAATAGGGGGGAGAACCGTGAAACCGGAAATGCACAAAAAACGTTTAGAAATGGCAATCAGCTAACAGTAATTCATTTTTCAAACGGCAAAGGGTTTTACAGACGGCGTTCTGAAACGGCAAATTGGAATGCCACCGACGGCAAAGGCAAAGGTAAAGGTTAACTAGAAAACGGCAAACTGAAACGGCAAAGGCAAATGGACGGCAAAGGCGAAGTTGGCCGACCCTAATTCCAGCAATGGAAAATCCATTGCACTATCTGCCCATCAAAACTGAATTCAAAGTTGTGTACAAGCACCGTAGATAAACCACAGGTTACCACGCGGTCCATGCGCACAAGTTGCTGCTGGATTCTGTATCAATCGATCGGCAGATTCGGCTTGTGGGTGCACAGTGAGGACTTAGTGAGTCAATATGTGTCTTGTGAGTCTGAATATGTTTGCATTCATGCAGAGCACGAGCGTCTCCGTTACCGGCTGTGCTACCGTTGCATACGCAATATTTGGAAAATTTGTTGTGTTCGACGTAGTGTGTAAATAAACAGAGCCACAGCAGTGGCTCTGTTAGAGATCATCAACACCACTTCTGCTATTGAACTCGGGAGATCCAAATTACGCTACAAGCGCTCCGTTGGTTGAGTTTCCTCGCTGCTTCCTACATTAATTCAACAAGTTTATTACACAGAAGACTCCGATTGGATTGTAAAGATTCGTCCCAAGCGGTCAGACGTAACAGCGTAACCAAGGCATGTTTAATGACTGCGTTTGTATGTCACACACTGTTGTTACCTACATTGCGTTGCTTAATGCTTGTCCGTTGACGATACAAATATTGAAAGGCATAAATAACTTCCTCGCAGTAATAATTACTCACGCGTCTCACGATAAGGATAAAGACGATGCATAGCAGCAATTCAGACGTAATAATTTGGTTACAGGTCAGCTTTTGTCATTTGGAGATAAGAGGACCCATAAACGCCCTACCCGAAGTTAACATAAACTACAGAATAACGTTATGTTAACAGCGATTGTTGCACGTAATAATTGTTTCATGCCATGTTCTTTATCAGCAAGATGTGGTGCTATTAGTACTGTGCGCTGAGCTTCGTTCATACTCATCTCTGTTAAGAAGCAATGGCTGTTCATTATTATTAATGTCCCGGTCAACCCGACAACTTCAAGCATCTCAGTCTGGAGGATTGCATGATTGTTATGCGCATTTAATTTCTGAGGTACGACATCGAAATTTCGTTTCGGATTATCGGCGCTTCGAATTACTACTACTACTGACACCTAACTTCCTTCGATATCGCTTTTGCAGTTTGTATTAACAAAGTTTTGTTTTTAGGGTGCTTCCGCCATGCTGCAATCTGATTTTTATTTCTGGATGACCAATGAGGAAATCTAAATTCGTAACGCCCTTCGAACAGAAAGCAGTAAATCATGAATTTTCCGCCCCGTGAAGCGTTTGTAACGACCGTCGCACTATACTCCGATATTCTTTCGCAAGCTGTGTATTCTAAAATACTCAGGACCTATGACGCAATCTCAGATCAACGGAAACTCCTCTTCGAACTTCTCCATAATAGGCAGCATAACGAAATATGCGTCAGTCAGAAGGACATGCGCATGATCCAACAAGATGTCAACCTTACAAAATCAGAATGTTTTCACTTTACGATACACATATGCGCCAAGCTGAGTGGACTGCGTGATGGACTGAGAAGCCAGACGATATAGCAGAATTTTGCAAACTAGAAGAGTACAAAATTTTGAACAGCCGTGAAAATGCTGCCGATGAATACGAGCGACTGCTTACAAAGGTGACTCTGTACAAGGATCTTGAAGACAGAGGTATCCTGTACGTTGGACGGCGGAAGCCGAACACAAAAATCCACAGTATCGCACCTGCGGATCAGGAGAGTTTCGTATTGTAGTCAACGAAACCGACAGCCGACTTCATCCCGAAGAGTGGCTAGAAATTAAGTCCGAATTTTATGCATTAGCTGATCTGGCGCGTCAACAACAAGAGACTACGACCACGTTTGTGCTCGTGGATTGCGAAGTATCCGGTCAAGCTGCTCCAGGCAAAACAAGCGCTAATGTCATCGTACATTTCCAAAATGGGCAGCCATTTTCCGGTGAGGTGATACCGGGGAGCACGATAACGAAGACATTCCAGGAGCCATAGCACGAACGAACGAAATTCGAACAGGTTGTACGAACGAAATTCGCCTTTAAGAATCAGCGCCGGCGCGGAGCTTTCGGTTCGGTGTGTCCCGGCTACCGTCAGTCAGGCTCTTGCCCACGAGAAGCAGTGTACACCTGGAAGTGCTATGTGTGTCGTAACGCACTGGAATACGGATTCGAGTACTACTTGTACTGCAAATGTGTCCGAGCGCCAGCTGGATGTTACGCATTTCACTGTCGGCAGCATAACCATGGTCCGAATTACATAAGCTTTGAACCGCTCGTTCTGGCCGCAATACTTGACCGGCTGAAGCCATACAACGAAATCAACATACTGATCATGGGAGAAACCGGTGTCGGGAAATCCACATGGATTAACGGTTTTGCCAATTTCGTCACATATTCAACTCTGGAAGAAGCCGTCAATGAGCCCATCAGTTTAATTCCAACGCGCTTTACCCTGGTCGATTATCAACGGCATAAGCACAATATTACCTTGGGAGAAATTAGCGCCAACGAAGATACTGCACCTGGTCAATCGTGCACGCAACAGCCTAAATCCTACGTTTTGAAGAGTGGAAACGATTTGATCCGGCTGATTGATACGCCGGGCGTAGGGACACGCGGTGAACGGCGCACGACAAGCAGAATTTTCACAATATTATGAGCCACCTGACGCACTATGAAAGTCTGCATGGTATCTGCGTTCTGTTGAAACCGAACAACGCGCGCCTGACGGTGACGTTTCAGTTCTGCATCAAAGAGCTGCTGGCCAATCTGCATCGAGATGCATTTAAAAACATATTGTCTTCGTATTCACCAATGCCCGGAGTACTATGTACCAGCCGGGCGATACATACGACGCCCTGGAACAGTTGATTATTAACTCGGCCGGATGCAGCGGCGATATCGACTTAAATAACAAACAAAATATTTACTGCGTGGATAATGAAGCTGTGCGTTTCATGGCTGGGCTAAAAAACGGTGTGTAATACGTCGGTTTTACCAAGGTGGATCCACCTTGGTTTTACTATCCACACCTATCCACCTTGGTTTTACTAATAGAAGATAAGAGACATGAGAGACCGACCGTGCTGTATCTTTATTGATGGCACGTGATGACTGTACGCGGATGGTACAATGCTAGTATGCATAGTGCATACAGATGACCAGAGATCTCTATGTAGATGACTTGGTACACTGTACAGATGGTACAACAGTGCAGAGCTTATAATTATAGGAATTCATGCTGTGTTCCTATAACTCATGCTGTGCAGCTCTTGTTGGACTATTTGAAAACACGTAAAAGGCAACTTGTGGAAGAAATGGACGCGATCAGTAAAGTTGCATCGACGTTTGCTTGTTTCCTGAAGGCTAACGCTATTATTCCGCACAGTGACGCCATGGAAAAATACTTGCTGTATCTTATCAGATTGGAAGATAAAAAAATTGATGTTGGAGGCGGTTACAAAAATCGGCAGTACTTACAAGATACCCTGCACCAATACAAGCAAGAGAAAAGCTTTATGTAACATGCTCTCTGCATCGGCTCTCTGGAACTCCAACACATCAGCGCTTTGGACAATGACGCAGCTATTAAATCCCTTTACAATTAACCCATTAACGGCTTAAACATCAAGAATTTGGTGGAAAGTCAACAGTATGCTGCCACACAGCAAGTCGAGCATTTAGAAGTGGTTTACACGCTAATAAGACGGAATCCGCAGTTAGCCCAATCCGATCAAGGCTTTTTTGAACGGGGAGCCTCGTATTTATTTGGCCGGCGTAACGCGTAAGGACAGCGGTCGTCAATGCCAGTATGAAATATTCTGGCTCCACAATCACCAATTACCACAATACAGGCGCAAATGAAGATCAGATCCCACAACAATTTACCCCAGCCACCAGCAGCCAAAACCCAGAGCTTCCAGGCAAGAGCGATGAGTGTACGAATCAGGACTAAAGCCTAAAGGGTAAGAAAAACTACGGTTGATGGACTGACTGGACTACACTTTAGTTTCTGCACTTGATGATGCCGTATTATACAGATACATGAGGAGACTGGAGGTCTGCTTCTGTAGCTTAACCAGCAAAAAATTTTCTATTAGCTTAAGCAGGCATTATGTATACTCGATGCTGCGATCATTCTGCAACGGTTACACCATGGTGACATTTAAAAAACAATAATACGCGAAGCCTTCCTGCAGTCTGGATATCTCTCTTAATCAAAAACGTTTACAAAAACTCGATACCGCAATCAGATCAGCCGTGGTCCAGAGTTACGTCATTCGACTTAGTTTCTTTGAATACGTCCAATCAGAATCGTGCCGGCACGATGCCGCAGTTTCGAGTTTACATACCATGAAATTCAAAAACCAGCCTGGATACAAAACTTGATATTAATGATAAAATACATATTATTGATTAAATTATACTTATTTTCGTACGGGGCCCGGTCCAGCAAAGTCGGCAACGCAGTCACTGTGTCAAAACGCTAACTTGCCTTCCCTGCCCGTGGAGCCGCCGTAGTTTAACTCTGTAAGTAATGTAACAGTCAGCGGTGGATTGCTGTGTCTAAGCGACAACCCACGGTTGACTGTTAAGCCAGTTGTAAATTTACCAGGGAAGGCAACTAGTCTTAACGTCTTGACAAAATAATGATTGCACTGGCGACTCTGCTTGCAGTTGCTCGGTCCTCGTACCGCAAGGAGCACAAAATTAATTACAAGTTAGCCTCCCGGCTTTCGCCGTCAGCCCGTTTGTTTGATATTTCAAGGCTTTAACCACAAAGTACCCGGCCGATATATCTGAGTAAATACTGTGAGTTTATCGGGCTATTTGATTTTGCTAGGATCACGCTTTAAGGATTCACTAGAACCGCATTTACGCACGCACGACTTCGTACCGGCTTCCAACAATTTGATACATTTTGCGAAACGAATGCCGCAAGGGCAGAATCTCTTCGATCTTTAGAAATATACGCTCCCGTATTTATCAATCTGATCTCGTAGTTTCATTAACATATAATATTATTATAACAAACAAGAGTTCGTTCTCGAGAAAATCAAGTTTGGCGTGTCACAGTCTGGTAGTCGGTCGCAATGTCATTGTTAAAAATTTCGTTTGACTCGTTTAGTTTCATGTAATAATGCAGTTCTTCGTCTTCCAGAAATTTCTCTAAAGCCTTTCTCAGCTCCGAAAAAGTTGGGCGATCCACAGATTCCTGTTGCCAACAGCGTCATGACGGCATATCTAGAAGAACAATAAAAAATTACAAACCAAAATCCTAGCGAAGCACAAAATTATGTGATCACACAGTCTTACTGCCTCGTGTGAGCTGACGCGCTTAACATTATTAAGACTGAGCTCCTGGTTATGAAATGCTCGTTACATGAAAGCGGTAAACAATTCATTAAAATATTAATAGCATTCCTTATTTCAGTAGTTAATCCCAATATTGATGTACAAGAAACTTTTTGATCTTAACACTAACGTTTCTTTTGGGCAGTCCGCTGGTATGGCCAGACGCAGTCCGTTCTGCAAAGCGGTCTTGACTGACTGGCTGCCAATTTCCGTGATCGCTTCCTTGTATGGCACGGCACCAAAGGTAAATATTTCCCAGATGACCACACCGAAGGACCATACATCCGACTTTTCCGAAAACAGCCCTTGCTCCAGACTCTCCGGTGCCATCCATCTTACTGGCACCCTGGCGTTCTAAAATCACATAATTGTTATGTTACCGGCATCTAAAAATCGGCTTTTCTGACGTAGGTCAGTAATCGACTCCGTGTTCTACCATTTTAAGATTTGAGGTAAAAACATATTGAAGCATTCAACGAATTTTGTCTCTGCTGTCAGTCATACCATCGAAATTTTAATTGATTCTTTTAAATTACAAACACAAGAGCACTAGAGTGAGGAGATATAGAAAACTATGCCGCAGTTACCCCAAATGATTAACGTTACCTGATTGGCCATGCGGTATTCGGATCGTTGTTTGGCCAGTCCAAAGTCGCAGATTTTCACAATCTTATTCTCAAATAGGAGAACGTTCCGTGCTGCTAAATCTCGGTGAATGATGTCATGCAGTGCGAGATATTCCATTCCCCGGCCGATCTGATATGCGAAACTAAACAGATCCGTATTTGCAAACGGCCGTATCAAGGCCAAAGCGCTGTCGTTATCAGTTTGGTTGCTCATATATTCTCACTAGGACGAGTGCCTAATGTGGGACTCTTGTTGTCAGTTATTTTTTTATGATTGCGAAGCTGTTTGAGCAAGGATCCATATGGTGAGTATTCGAGTAAGATGTGAAGCTGACCTTTCAAAACCAAAAAGGGCATTTTTGGACAGAATAATGCGAAGCGCTTTTAATTATTTTTTGTAGTACATACTAACTTTATGGCAACGAGACTACTTTGCATTCTCTAATCTCGGTTAAATGTACCTGATAGCGTTATACCGAGAAGATTCACGATATTCAAATGCCGTCCAGCTTGACTGTGAATGGTAACTTCGTCCATCAGAAGTTTATGGTGGTGAACGTCCAAGGGATTTTTAACACACTTTACAGCGACAAAACACGGCGTTGAACGCCGATACAGCTCGTGCGCCTCTGCCTGCCAAACTTCACCAAATTCGCCTTCATCGACTTTTTGTTCTAATGAACGAAAACGCATAAATTGGTGTCGAACAGCCGGAGCGCGAAACACTGTCATTCTAGTCTAATTGCTGCCTTACTAAGCAGTACGGTCGCTCTGGGCACTACAAGCTTGGCCACTGTATTTGGCAGGCTCCAGTTCTCATAAATGTCCTTAAAAAAGTTCACGGTGTCGTTTGATTCACGGGGCGGTATTTGTGGAGGCATGCTTATAGCTGGAATCTGCGGCCTGCCAGCCAAATGTCTGTAGTACAGAACACCACACACGAAACAGAAGAATCCTGCAAATACAACATCGACAGCCAAAATTTTCCAACGGGAATGCGTTGAATGAACGCTGATTAATTTTTCTGAGGAATGGATACTCGGCGTCGGAAAAGAAAAAGTAAACGCTCTTTTCGTCGACGATGTTTTCGTCGGCAGCGGGCGGACCGCTCTTTTCGTCGATGATGTTTTCGTCCGCAGCGGGCGGACGGCGACGTAGTCGACCACGAGTAAGGTGGTCGCGTTAATAAGGTTGGAAGAAGAGTGCGAGAGCAAATCAAGTTCGAATGACAGTTGCATTTTGGTAGAAGGAACGGCATCCTCGTCCGATGTCCGATAGACATACCATCCACATACCAGACGAGGCTGTCAGTGTCCCAGACTACTTTAAAGATGTGAAATTTTGAATCCGCAACATTTGTTGTCATGTTCGGTTTTATTGCCATCATCACCCAACGATCCGAACCAAAACGCTGACTAACGCCAACATTAATTTTATTCCGGTATATATTGAAATCGACTATAGAAATCGCTTGTCCCGGGCAGGTCCGTGAGTTGTCGAAATCGCATTGGGCATCGATCAGCCGCAACATAGCCAGCACAAAGTTTTGATCGCTAACCGGCAGCTTGGCTCTTATTATAACCTCACCGTAAGTAAAGGAAAAGTGTGAACCGGTGCTAACTTGACCCATGCAGTACTCCGCGTAGGTGGAGTTTTCTGGTCGGATCTGGGCGCTGATATGGAGGGAGCCATCGCTAATCCATATATTTTCCGATTTTCTGTAGACAACCCCATGGGCGCATGTGGTATTGTCGGATCTCAAATTCCAGTCTTTGTCTAATGTATTTGCGTTGAAATTGTCGCGAAATATTTCATATTTCGCGAAATAGTTCATATTTGGGCCGATATCTGCTAAAAATTACCAAAGCAATACAACTCAACAATTTCAGCCGTTTTGGCATTGGTCGTAATATCTGCAAAGTACGAGTACAAGTACTGTACTACTACTACACAAAGTACAAGTACTGTACTGCTGTACTGAATGTGCAAAAGTACAAGTACTGTACTTTGCACATTCGCAATAATAATTATAAGGTCGATGCTGCGTGCACGGGGAAACACGGGTATTGGCTGCGTGCACGGGTGTTCGCACGGGTGTTGGCTGCGTGCACGGAGTTCGGACACGGGTATTGGCTGTGTGCACGGGTGACCTTTGTGGGGCGCACAGGTGTTGGCTAGGTGCACGGCTTTGTAATTTTTTTATGGTTTTCGAATTTTGGTCGTAACATTTACAGTTCTCCAGGTCTTACTCAACCGCAACAGTTTTTTCGACCGGTTTCTGACGTATTTTTTCATGTGCCATACATAGTCTAGAAACAGTTACAGATACTTTGTTTTACGGCTCAGATTTTTTCTATGCGGCTTGATGCAAGTAGAAATGGTGTCAACTGCATGGTTCATAAGCGGCCACCAAGTGTGTTCGCATCAGAGTGATCAGACCATGCTCAAAAAAGGCCGTTCCATGATCCATCCCGAAAACAAACGCGGTAGTCATGGCTGTAGCCTGTATTACAGAAATTCTCATGTTTTCGGCTCTTGTTTCTGTGACTTTCAAGAACTTCATGGTACTGCACTAACAAGCATTAGGTGGTAACATATACTGTACTTGCTATGCACAGTAAGTTTCGCAATACATTTTTAATTATGTAAAAAACTTATGATTAAAAGGGTGACACTATAGGCACCCCAAAAACCCCCGTTTACTATAGGCACCCCTTTTCCGCACCCCGTTAATTAAAGGTACCCTTATCTTATTAATTGATTCTTTCGTGCACCCTGTTTTTTATAGGCACCCCTATGAAACTTTAGCATATTATAATGTAAGTAATTGTAGTGTTAGAACCTAGGTACGATAACTATGTTCGCAAAAGTATGGAAAGGCCGACCGACGTCGATGTTATGTTCCCTCTTGTTCGACTTCAGAATGCTGGGTCGAATCAGTGTGGCTCATCACGGGCCTGACACCAGAAGATACAGTTTTTACAAAAACCGAACCGCACCAAAAATGGTTAGCAGAAGCGCTGGACAAAGAGGAGGCCACCCGTGTCCGAAAAGAACCGGCAGAAAACCGGCATCCGAAATTACGATTGCGAAACGAAACATCAAAATTACCGCCGACGATGCGATGCGATCATTAGATCCAAGTTAGTAGATCAGCGTCACCGCCCGATCATCGGATGAAAAGCCTGATTCTGTCTCTATGCGAGTATCTGTATGAGACTGCCGCACGTACATGAAATCATTTTCGAATTCTGTATCCGAAATAAGCTATTAAAGGGTGCCTATAAAATACACTGACAGGGTGTTTCTATTTAATAAACAGAAAAGGGTGTCTATAAATTACGGGGTGCGAGAAGGGGTGCCTATAATAAACGAGGGTGTAAGGGGGTGCCTATAGTGATTTCCTAATTAAAATTAGGAAACCGTTATAGGCACCCCCTAAAACCCCCGTTTATTATAGGCACCCCTTTTCACACCCCGTTAATTATAGGCACCCTTTTTTGAATTAAAAGTTATAATAATATTATCACATATTCCAAAAATTTTTTTTATCATTTTATACAGTTGCTATGACCGTAAAAATAACAGACCATATACAACTATATATATATATATCTATATATAAGAATTTGTATTCTTAAATAGTAATGCAGTTTAAGAACTATTTAAGAATTTGTATTCTTAAATAGTAATGGATAATAGTACAGCAATTTTTTCTGGCATCGAGTTAAGTACATCAGGCTTTCCAGCCTATAATAGGACGGTTAGGTAAATCAGCCAGCCTAGAACGAATTAATATCGCGTCTTCTACTGTGACTAGAAGGTCATCTTTCGCGGTAGTCAGCTCATTCACTGCCTTCCTTCCAAGCCGTTTAGGACACCGTGTGATTTTCTCAGCCTGTAACACTTCGGCCAACCATTCCCTTTGCGCTGAGGCTTTCGCGAATACAGTGCTCGCCGGCGATACTCCAGAGATCTTTCACACGGATTTCGTTTAAAACGTGATTAACCATTCCCTCTTCCGTACGGCCACCGCGGTAAACTTTTTCCGCTTTGTTGCGGACATTTTGTATGTCTTGGGCTGTTACAGCTTTGCCGGTCTCTTTAGCAATTTGACGTTGAATTGCCCGTGCAGGGATGTGCTTTTGTACTAACTGTCTGAACATGGCTTAGGCGACGATTTTCCGGTAGATTTTTCCACCTGTCTGCTGTCAGTGGATGATTATGGCCCATTTCTCGTTCCAAAATCCGTAGGACGTGGCCGCGAATGCTGGCTGCAAGCCTGACGCGAGCTGGGCACTGGTTTCGTCGGCTATGAGTAAATTTCCGAGCGCCAACGCCCTTCTTTTCGTATTCTTTGTGGTGCACGCATTCGTAGAAAATCTTTCTGTACTTAAGGGACGGCTCCAGAGCTTCTCCGTTCTTGAACTTTTCGGACCGTCGTATTATAAATGTTTGGAACGTTGCTTCCTGATACGTCTTGAAGTCTTTCTCGAATTCTTCAAATGAAGGGTATTCGTCCTTCAGGTCAGCGACGTTGTCGAGTGAGGGGAATACTAAATCAGTTGAGGCTTCCGATGGCCCCGATGCCGGAGGGCTGCTTGAACCCGCCATAATATGATATTTGCCGGTATTGAGAACCAAATTATTGATGCATATGTAATATGTATGTACAGCTTAGGACAAAATGGTCGCATACCCAACATCTCCACATTCAGTACGAATGCAGCGCAGTGCACTGTACGTCTGAGTTCAAAATATCCGTTTCGTACAAGCGCACTGCACCGCTTGCGTACAGAATGCTGGGTATGGGGCTATGCGACCATTTAGTCCTACATTGTATAACCCTATTACACTGACCTTTTGTTCAAAGTAAGTTTTTACGGTCATAGCAACTGCATAAAACGATAAAATAAATTTCTGGAATATGTGAATTATATATATTCCTTTCACATAATACTATTATAACTTTTAATTAAAAAAAGGGTGCCTATAATAAACGGGGTGTGAAAAGGGGTGCCTATAATAAACGGGGGTTTTAGGGGGTGCCTATAAGGGTACCCTTAAAATTATATATTTAAATTTAAATTAAAAAATTTGAATGAGTTACCCGTGCACGCAGCCAGTGCCCGTTCCCAAACTTCGTGCACCCAGCCAACACCCGTGCGGACCCAAAAATATCACCCGTGCACGCAGCCAACACCCGTGTTTACCCGTGCACGCAGCCATAATGTAATTATAACTATTGACGACTTCGCATAACAAGCATCCGCAGCACAGGCGCACACTGGTATATAAAATAAAAAATATGCAGATAATTTGCAGCTGAGCTGTTAGCTTTGTTATTCAGCCTCAGCATAGTTGAGCCGCGCCATCTGATACAACATAGCCGAAGCAATCGTACTCTAATTGCTATGATACAGTAATTTCATAACTGCCGAGCGAAGCACGGCTTTTTAAAGCTATACTAGGTTGAACAAATTCTTGGTCTGTTTGTGTGTTCGTAATCACGATTAAAAGCGATCGATGAATCTTATTGGAATTTGCCGGGAAGTTTTCTTATGGTAAAAGCTCCGCGCACCACGTTTTACTACCAAAGTCTCCGCACACCATTTTTCACCACCACCCGGCACCGCGCACCACTGTTCGCACCACGTTTTGTCTCGGGCCGCCATCTTTGCGACACCACCATATACAATAAAAATACAATATTTGTTGTATACTTCTACAATAAATATACAATAAATAAAAATAAATAAATGTATATAAAAATACCGGCAGTCTGAGGACACTACTGTACTCGTAGTTTCGAAGACATACAGGTACAGTGATCGGCTGTTGTACGGCTAGATATGGGCTATGTTGGCATTTTTTTGTGCCTCCAGGAAGTAGTGCTGTACTTCAAATAAACACCAGAATTGTAGAGCAATGGTCATACCCAAGTGAACACTAAACACCAGAGCTGAGCTCTGCTGTTTAGTGTTTACTATATTCTATATATATCAAGGTAAAGATCTATATTACAACGGAAAACCCCGTACGATCTGGTCAGAACAAACCAAAAAATTAATCGAAAAACTGATAACGCCATTCGATTCCGCATGTCTGGAAACTGTGTCACATGCATTTTCTTTTGAAAATTATTCGCTCCGGCTCCCGTGCTCCCGCGCCGGTGCCGGTAGAGCTGAAAGCTCAAGGTGACCTTGAAAATAATTTCAAAGTCCGGTTGCGTGGAACAAAAAATCAGTAAATATATTTAATCTGGTACATTTTCAGATCATCAAATTAAAAATGTTTAAACTTTCACTCATACAAAACTAGAAAAACCAATTAGTAATTTTAGCAGCAACACAAACGATGCTGCTACTGGATGGCTTCGTTTCGATAAATCGTTAACAATTTAAAGCGCTCAAGCATTCTCCTATAGAATCAGCAAAAACTATAGAATCAGATTCTGAACCAGATTCATCGTATAGAATCAGATTCTGTAGGTTGAAATTTAGTACCTGGCAGACTTAGAGTCGGGATGGAAAAGTTAACAAAGATTCCCTTCTGAGTCAAGTGAATGCATCTGAGTGCACAAAAGCCGTAAATTCATTATCCTATCTGCACCTTAGCGCTACGTTCGGCCCGTTTTGTTTTACTGAAGGAATAAGATGTTGACTTAATAGCTGATTAAATCATTTGAATAAACCGGCCGTAGACTGGGGACCACAAGAAACGCTGAGGCGAAGCCGAGGCTGTTTCTTGTATATATATATTATATATATCAAGGAAATATCAAGGAAATAGATCTATATTATGATCGGCCGCCCCGTGGAACTTGGCTAGAAAAAACCGTCAACCAAATTAAAAAACCGATTTCACCATTAAACTCAGCATGTCCCAAAAGGGTCCCACATGCATTTTGTTTTCAAAAATATCTGCCCTGGACCATCGCTCGGATGCCGGTACCGGTACAGGCATCAGTTCAAGGTGACCTTGAACGACATTAATTTTCACATAAAAAACTGTTGCGTGGAGCAGCTAATATTCAAATGCAGAGTATGTAGTGTAACAAAAAAAAACTGTAATTTTTTCGAATTCACTTCGAAAAATTTTTCAGCTGTGTCACGCTTCAACAAAATGCTCTAAAGCGAACGGGAAACCGCTTTTGCACTGGAACTGTTTAGCTTTTCCGCGTTCTTATACATTGTTCTCTGTGCATTATAAAACACTCAAAAAATTAACTTTAAAACCAAAAAAGTTATCGGGTTCGGTGTAAAACGATCTTAATACTCATATTACGGTATACTCACGCGTTTACATGCAAATTTGGGATAAGATATCGAATCATAATAAGGCGTTTGAATGCCATGTGAATGCATTAGACATTTTAAAATTTTATTCTCCTCATATCTCATAAACAATTTTCCAATGTATAAACTACAAATCCTTTGGCTATAGGGTGAAATTATGAAAGCTATGAAGCTATAAAAGCGTTTGAGGGTGCGAAAGCGAAAGTTTGCGAACGTATTCCTGTTTACCTGCATAGTTCCTTTACATATCAGGTAGAAAGCGAAATCGCACTTCGTCCACTCGGTGGTAGTGAGAAAACAGGCAATGTCTAACCATAGTTTGCGAAAACTAAACTTTGCGACTAAAGTTTCTAAACTTAGAAAGCGAAAGTTTACTGACCGTGAGTTTTCCTATGCAATGAAAAACTCACTGACCGGACTGGCATATGAGAACGAAACCCAACAGAACCCTTGCCCAGTACCCACTGTTCGATGCTAACTAAGTTCTTGAGCTTTCGAATGAACAGAACCGCACAAGGGTTACACTATCCACTAACCAGACCTACTTAGTTACAGGAAATATACTATTACTGACCGTCGATCAGGCCTGTAGAGTGAACGGAAGCTAAAGTTTTAGGGAAGGGATAATATTATTATCTTAGTGTTAGTGGCGTAGACCAGAGCAGAACCGTTATCATTGTCCAGCACAACGCTAATGCTCCAGCTGTCAAACGAACAGAACTGTGCAAAAGCTGGCTAAAGGGAACGGTCGCCATGGTCCGAGATCCTCAATTTACCACCGGCCTTACCTCCCCTTACCACAAACAGTGTGACCGCGAGGGCTGGTTTTTATTTTGTTGGTGGCTATTGCCAATAAACAAAAAATGTTAACTACCTAGTACGGGGTAGAACGACATCCCGTGTAAATGCAAATGCCATTAGATGCTTAAAATCTCTGTCAAAAAATTTTTTGGAAACAGTTATCCGGAAACAATCGAAATTCAGAAAGAGCCAACCCACAGGCCATACCAGTGTTTAGCGAGGTATCCGTCACTATCACTCACTATCAGGGCTGATGCGTAAACGGAAATTACAGACCCTCTATTGCTGTTACTAATGTTCAGTGAGTAGGACAACGTGATCTCTGTTGCTCGTTATCACTACATACTCCTTGCTGCGACTGAATCAAAATCAAAATATTAAAACAATTCACACTACTGTATCTACCGACCAAGCTTACTGATTACTGAACAAAGGATATTACTGTCCTTGATCAAAACTGGTTTCCACGTACCAGTTATTAAGAAGTAGAATTATCAGAAACTTAGCACCGCTGACCGCTCTCCGGTTATTGGTCGTGCTACTAACTATTTTGTTTCAGGTAAAACGAACCGATCAGCTATAATTACATGTATAATGCTGTTTCCTGATTAAAGCAAGTTAACTGAAACTACGAACAGCGCCTAATCATACAATGTAAAAATATACACATAAACCAGGCTTCAAAAATAAATGCACAAGAATTATTTTTCAAGGAATTAACTGTAGACCACAAGAGCATCTGAGGCGAAGCCGAAGATGACTCTTGTATATATATATTGTAAACAGAGAATATATCTTATACTGCGTGAACTCCCGAATGTACAGTACTTACTGTACAGAGTAGTCTGGTCAAAGCTGCTTTTTGTTACAGATACTGCGGCGCAGTGGATTGCAAAAATATTGGTTGTGATGAAGTATGCTGCTAATGTCCAAACCCATTCACAAATAAGAGCAGAAGTGCACTCAGAATAAACATACTGCGCACTGTTTCTTCTGTGCTGCAGTGTGTTTAGTCAGATACCATGTGTTTGACTTCCCCCTTCCCCAGCTTTACACTTTTGCTCTTGTTTGCGAACGATTTTGCATATATTTGTGATTAATTACTTGCTAAGCACTGACAAGTTTGGTACCAAAGCCAAAACTAGGACGGTCTTTTGTCGTTGTAATTTGTAAACGATGGGAACAGTATTCGTCTAATACACGGTAGCCGCATCTGTAGCAACCTCGAGTGACACCGCCACAGTTTTTACTTGCACCAGCCACTCGCACTGTAGGGCAGCGCAGGCATCGGTATACCGTAGACGTACGGTAGTAACGCTTTTCAATCCTGCTGTGGACACCAGTAGACATTTTGTATGTACTACAAGACATGTTTATATGTACTACATGTTTATAGGTAGACATTTTATATGTACTATGGTCTCCAGCGTGACACCCCGTAGACATTGTCGGCACGTTCTGTCTGTACACACCCGAAATTTCGCAGAAGCTTGTAGACGAAAGATGTAGTCGTCGGTGTGATGCGGGGTAGACAACTAGACATAATGCTTGGCTGGTTTCGCGAAGCCACTACGTGATCTGAAGGAAGATACTGTGTAGTCTTGTACGAGTATTATTATAGGCACAATCCTGTATTAAGCGCATACTCTCTTGAAGCCATGCGTTTCATCGGTAACGGACCAGTTAGCAGAATGTTTCTTGTGCAAAGTCGTTGTAATAATATACGAGCAGTGCTCGGAAGGCAAAAAACGTGGAAATATTGGCCGGTTTTCTTATACTCTGCTGTAGATCAGCGGCACTCACCTGGAGTATCATAGTAATCAACCGGCCCACTTTGCCGCACGAAATCTCCATATTCTTCGATCTTTCCTACCGTTTCGGGATGGAGTAGGTGGCAATAGCATTTACGGGGAAGTCCCACGCAGAGTCCTCCACTTTTCATGTATATTTGGCAAAAACGTTGACATTGAGAGTCATCACCCTCATCGGGACAGAACAGCCAGGTGATTTTCCCATTAAGCCTCCTTTTTAACGCTAACCCTGGCATTCCATGGATGCACATAGCAATGTCAACGGCAAACAAAACCAACATTACAGCAGTCACAGCGTGCATTTGCGCAGTTTATATATTATTATACCAGTAGCTGATTAATGTGTCTCCAGTTTCTGCAGCCTTGTCAAACAACTAACCGTGCGATAACAGTGTTTGGAAGCTGCTTAAGAAACTTTAAAACTCCAACACTGACTGCTCCCCTTTAATAACAACGTCTTAAAATTTACACAAAGAACAACTTGTCGCGCGAAATGGCCATGTCTTCTGCGGATCACGTACACAGTTTGCTCGTGGATTCTACGTATGTAATTCTATGATGATTCCATCGATCGATCTGCAGATGCGGTGTATCTGAAGGTGAAGGAATTTATGTATATCCGCATCGTTCACGCACAGTATGAGTCAATTAATTATTTATCTGTGCTCACATGCAGTCCATTTTCAACTTAATACTTGATAAAAACTGGCATGTAAATAAACAAAACCGCCTGACTCCCGACTGGCCCAGTTTAGAGCCAATGGTCTGGTTCACCGACAACCACGGTATTGGGTTTGCTCTGGAAACGCTCAATTGGATGACTACAAGCCACGATACAACCAGCGCATCCGGCCAGAAAAGCAGAAGCAGTTTTTTTTTCGTCAGGAACTCTCAGTTTTAATCAAATAAAGGAATGTCTTTGGTGGCGTGATCAACAAAGTTGATGACCAAGATGGTACAGTCACTCACCATCCGGATTCAACCGCAAGATCTGCTTCCTGCCTGTAATCCTTAGGTTATTCGGCAGAAATCCGATCATGTTATTATGTTGTTAAAATAGATACTCCTAGTATCTTTTATTAATATCTAAATTGTGCGCCCGCCGTCTAAACAAATTTGGCCTGTGTCATTGTGGCGCCTCGACAGAGGTCACCGCAACGACTGGCTCCATGGCAAAGTAATTGCATGGCAAACTGCAATGCTTAAAGCGGAACATTTTCCTTAATGATATCTCGTTGCTCCAGTTGATCAATATCGTTTATATGTATAATAATCATGCCGGCGTGCAAGCAAGCGGTGCTGTCACTAAGCACCCACACTAAAGAGAAAGAAAAAACTTATTTGTTTGTTTCATTGTTTTTAATGCAAGCAAAACAAGTAGATAAAACTATCGCTGACAATCAGCAGGATCACTACCAAGACGAACAGTATACGAGTATTAATCGAAAACTTTGGTTTGCTGCGCACTGTGCAGTGCGCACCTGTCACGTTCTGCTGGTTGTAAAATCTTCCGCGGCTCCATGTAGTATTGGTGACCCTCGCATTCCACTTTTTTGTTGATTGTGTTTGCGTCAAAATTGTCGCGAAATATTCCATGTGGGTCTATATCTGTTAAAACGAGTCAAAGTAATTCTACGAAATGATTTCAATAGCTTTTGGAAAGGTGAAGTTAAAGCAAATAGTGCAGCCAAAAAATGTTCTGCATATTGTTTAATCACGATTGTTTATACTCGCGCGCTCAAATTTACAGAAAATAAGTTTAATACTTCTATACCTGCCAACCTGCCAACCTGTTTAATACCTGCCAACTTTGCAGGGTATCTGCATTTTACCTACTATGGGCCCTCACAAGGGCAACTCGGCACTCACTTGCTTGAAGTGGCATTTCAGTGTTCGGACCTTCAGTTACTCTGCAGTAACATCTATCGGGAGCTCCTAAGCAAAGCCCACTGCTGTCCCTCGAAAGCATAGAACGGCAATAATGTTTGCAGTGATAGTCAGGATCATCCATACCATCCGGACTGGGACATAGCCACATGATCGTACTGTTCCAGTTCAGCAATACTACTCTCGGATCTGTTGGCAATGGATCAAGTTTTGGACCGGACATAATAGCCTCCACGGCAAGCAGAACCAAATCTATAACGATATGTCTGTGCATTGTAAACCGAGAGCTCAGGGCATCAGACCAATTAAGCCAGTGTCTCGCGTTTCCACAATCACTTCCTACTAAATCACCGCTACAACAAAAACCGAAGACCTATTGACTTATAAGAAATTCAAAGCTAACTGCTGTTTGATGCTTCCAGTTTAACACAGATATGTGTACAATATAATTAGGATGGTTATCAAAAGTTTCACAAGTTGGACGCAGTGCAACTGGTATGTTGGTTTAAACTACGAGTCTAGGCGACGTTTATTGCACATATCTGAAAATATGAAACTCTTCTGCATGGTGCAAAGAATGCCGATTAACCATCATAACCATCATCTGAGAACATTATGCCATCTAAAAGAAAGCCGTGGGAAGCGGTCAGCCGACTGTTCGATGCTGAGTGCACGTTCGACAACTTCCACACCTGCTCAGAGCAAGCAATTTCTGTGGCCGATTTCAATACTGTTCGGAATGAGATGACGGTCGGTGTTAATTTTCCTATTGGTGTCGGTCGTACTATAATGCTGGCTGTAACACCGAACATAACACCGAACACCGAACAACCAATGTCAGGGATTCTAAATTCCATATCTTTAAGGTCGTATGGGGAGCTGGTAGCCAGGTGTTGTATTTGGACGGTGCATACCACAAGCGACTTTGTAGTTCCACAGATTAGCATGCACTTGTGGAACTAACAACTAATATAGGAGCAAATAATATAGGATACTGTAGGGTCAACCTCTGCTTAAAGTTTTGTGTGTTTCAAGTTTTGCTCAAGCAGGCAACAGGACTCATAATTATCGGCGCTTTGCTAAGATTGGTTATTCTTGGAAATTTGCAGGTTTACCGTCATGAGGCACTGTTGGCAACAGGAAGTCGTAGACCGGCCGAGTTTATAGAACTGACAACAACTTTGGAGAAATTTCTAGAAAGTGAAGAACTCAGCTACTACATGCAACTAAATGAGTCCAATGAAAATTTTAACAATGACAATGCTTCCGATTACCGTACAGTTGGAGAACCCGATCTTCTTAAAAGCAACCGTTCAAGGTTTTTATATGGTGTATTATTGTATTTCGATAAAATATTGTCCTCGAGCCATTTTTATACTAATTCCCGTTTTAATTTGCCTGCTTAATAAGGGTATCCATAAGTCCATGCGTTGTATTCGGAAAGTCATAGTAAGGCTACTGATGAGGCTAATGCTCGTTGCCCGTTACTATGTAAGTCTATGTTGTACCGAAATGTCTGCGTAAACAGTCAGCTTCTTAATTGCAAACGGGGGAATGATTAACAAGGCCCGTATCATATTATTTTGTCAGCCTCCTGTACAATATCCTCGTGTACAATGTCTTGGTTCCAGTAATTTTTCGTCGCTCTACAATACCAATAGTCGAGTATAACCGGATGGAACCTTTAACCTGACAGTGAGCAAGAACTGGGAAATTAAGCCAAAAATAAGTAAAATTAAGTGCGTGACGTTATGAACAGATGGCTTCGCATTTCCGAATCCGGCAGTGGTAATATGGAACGGAAAGACCGAGCGAATACATTCTTACGAAGTCGGTCGCTCATGTTGTCCTAAATTAATGTTTTTGTTTGTAGGTGCAGTATATAAATGGCTACAGCGCGAGAAGCAAACCGGGTACATCGGTGTTGCCGATGATAAACTAACAACTGATGCGTTTATGGTTAAGTGCATTCAAAAAATAATTTTATTCGAAGCGTACAATGTACTGCATGGTGGTAAAACGCGTGTATAAATTTAATATCAACACGTATTCGCACATCAAAGGCATGTTTGCAGTGGCACAGCTGTAAAGCGCTGAACAGCAATTACATTACTCCCAATCACAACAATAAAATTTCACAATTTAGCGTTGCCGCTCCTTCCGTTGTTCCAAGCACACAAGCGGCGTTGCCTCGCTGAGTGACAAACAAATAGTATAAAATAACACAAGGGTAAATAATAACAGAATGAACAACCTATGCGTACGTGGCGAAATTTTTGGCGGGCACCAGTAACGTGTTTGCGCTGTTTGTGTGTTTACGGTTTACCGATCTTAGACTGGCCCAGCGAAGTGTTTTCGATCCACGATAGGCACCATTTCCTGAAAGACCTTTATCAGCCTTCTTGGGTTCAGTTTCAAGAAGGGTGGGTGCAAGAATTTATTAGAGTGTGTGCAAAGTGCAGTCAAGCATCGTAGATATCACTAACTTGCGGATAACACTTGGTTTTCGCATTAACGTTTCACAACACTTTTGACTTTCGCCATAGCACCATTCTTGTACTGTGCTGCGAAATTTAACCAAAAGAAGGCTGATAAAGATAATCACAGGAAATGGGACCATCTGTGTGTGAAATGTAAATAACATACGTGAGGGCAGTCAGTGTTGGAATTCTCACAACGCATGCCTTCTCAAACATTATAATACAGTATTCGCGCTTCTCTACCGGAAAGTGTACGGAGGCAAGTTTCATAATGCGCGCAACGATCTGTGTGGTCTTGGTTTTGTTTGCCGCAGACGCCGTAATTTCCGGCTTTAACCCACCTGAGTCCGTATGGGTAGAAAGTGACGGCACAATCGTCTGGCTCTGTGAAAACCATTCTGATGAAAATTGCCGAAATCATTGCCGCCGCCAGAAGCGTGTTAAGGGCAGTGACGGAGTGTGCTTGGGAACTCCTCCCAAATGTCTTTGCACCGAACAACAGCATGTAGACAGTTTACCATTTCAAGCATCAGGTGAGTGTAAAACAAAGATTAACTTAGAGAGGAACTACAAATATCTTGAAAAGTGTTTTGACTGTAATTCATTTAATACAAAATTTGAAAGCAAATGGTTTTTCAATTTTGTTTCTCAAATTCGAAAGCGCTAGCTTTAAAAATCATGACCTTAAGCAATATCTCTTTGCAGAAGTGTTTCTACTTAGATACTTACCTTCTTACTTTCTTTCTTATCTATTTTACATCTTACTACTTCTTTATGTGTAGACTTCACTCTTACAACAATCATGAAAAATAATGCACGGTATTAATCTGACACCTTTTGGCAGATGTCGGCCTAGACGAAGTGTTTCGTGATACTTCGACAGTAACACAATAAATAGTAAGCTGTGAAAAAATATCTGCGTTTCCTCGTACGCAGATACTAAATGATGGTACATGAGAATGAAGAAGAATTTAATTTTTCCGATATATGTAGCCCGGTTAGACTCACTAAATGTTTTGCCATTATAAACTGTTGATATCGTGCTGCAGGTTCATATTTTCATATCTTTATAAGCGCAGCTCAGGCGAACAACCGAACTCATAATACAGTACTTATGCTTTTGCTAAGATTTTTGCTGGTTATTCTGACATATTTGCAGGTTTACCGTCATGAGCGACTTTTGGAAACAGGAAGCCGAGGACCGGCCAAATTTTATGGCACTGAAAAAAAACTTTAAAAAAATTTCTGGAAAGTGAAGCGCTCAATTAATACATGCAACTAAATGAGCCTAATGAAAGTTTTAACAAGGCAGTGCTTCCGGTTACCACACAGTTTCAGACAATACCTGATCATCTTAGGGCAAACTCTAACGCATTCCTGTGTTGTACTGTAATACTGTAGTTCGATAAAATATTGTCCTCGTGCCATTTTTATGCTAATTCCCGTTATAATCTGCCTGGGCAACAAAGCTGGAAAAACTTATATCCGTCTCTTTTTCTAAACTATCTATCTGTATAGTTATCAAGTTACAGCACATATTTGAAACAAGTCACGAATCGGCCAGAGTCACTACACGTACCGTCTAGAATCGCTGTACTTTATATTTTTGTGCACCTTTAATATACGAGTTCTTGTACGGTACAGTAAGTAGAGTCAGATAGACCAACACACTGATGTTGATGCACCGTGCATTATACTTAATGATCATATCAGCTTATAATAAACGGCAACGCTGATTTTTTACCACATCTTTGTCTGTTATGAATTATGCCATCCATTTACGGGTTTTTATAAACTGATTCTTAACAGTAACAGCAAATTATATAAAACCAAGCACGCGTTCTATGAACAACTGGTAACTCCCTTATCAGAAGGCGCTCGATAGCTGTTGAATTTCAGCGGAACTATTCCGTACCCAGCATGCGAACGTTTAGCAGAAACCGCTAAACGATTCGCAGCTGAATACGGAATAACTTCAACAGCGTGGTATTAAGCGAAATATCTGCACTGCATCATTGCACGTGCTTGCAACGATCTTCCAGATTTCCTTGATAAGGCATGCGTTGTAATTCATAAGTCATAGAAATGTATCTGACTAGACTAAATACTCGTTGCCCTTGACTTTGTTTGCATCGAAATGTCTGTGCGTAAACATCCAACGTCGTTGCCAATGGGCAGTGTAATTAATAAGACCGGTATCTTAGCGCCATTCACATTCATCATTTGCGGCTCATTTAACCTAGAGATCACGAACCCGACGGGAACACGTTGCTCCAATACACGAAACCAACTTCAAGTACTATCTAGCGTCGATCTCGACCACAACAAACCCGTCTTCTAGCAATCAAAAAAACAATTCTTTTGCCGGTAATCATACGCACTCTTGCGTAAGCCCAATTTGCGTTATTTCACAAAATTCTATCTGTTTCCCTGTTTTACAAACAGTTATCGGCCTAACAGCCAATGCAGTATTATGTTTTGCAATCCCAATGAAGCCTTCGCTCATTTGTTTCCGCTGAACCGTGATAAAAGCTGTGTGAACGTAGTCAGAAAAGCTAACCACTATAGGAGGTCGTTCATTTGATTTCTAGAAGGCCCATACAGCTTCTGTTCCTAGAAGCGTATGCTAATTCGCCTGCAAGCAATAAAAGTAGCAATTATTATAATGATAAGCGGTGTCACGTCCTGCACAAAGTACTAACGAATTCACACGCACATCTGAATTACACAGACTTCGGTGTAGCTGTATGACTGTTATAAGCTGTTATTGAAAGGTCATGAAGAGTATAATTATATTAACTCTTTTAAAGGCAATGGTTGACATTACGAGTACGTCAACAAAGGGAAAGCGCTTTGCTGTACGGGCTTCCGTTGGCTAGGTGTGCCGAAAAAGCTGGAGGATCGCTTTAATGCCAGAATTCCTGCTTTGATTGTGCAAAAGCAGTTTAAAATATTATGAAGTTAACTAGCTGCTAAGGAGGACTGGAGCATTACGAATACCACCCGGAAAGACCATCGCACGTACGAACTACCTTTTTTGAATGAAACCTACGAGTATACATAGCAATTTGGGTCGGATAACTGCAATTATTATAAAATAAATAGCTAAATTTGGAAATTGTCCTAGCGCCCATTGCTCGATAGCAGTGTCCTATGGGCATTTACCATAAGCTAAGGGCGATGAATCCATTGGTACGGATCTTTACTGGTGCCAGCCTACCGCCCGCTGACGGGGTTTGGGAGAAGTGCCGCGGGATGGAGGCGGACTCTGTCGTCCAAAGTTGTTGGCTGCCTGATGCGTATCACGCCGATGGGTTGCAGCTTTTATGGGAGGTCATCAAGCGCCCGACCGGCGCGACGATTTGACATTTTTTGCATCTCACTTACTCCGCACAATCGAACAGTGACGCTGCGATACCTGCAGCGTCAGGATGCCCCGTCCTTTTAAGTGTCCCCAGCTCGTAAGAGTCTTGCTAAACCTCAGTTGTGATTTACATAGACAGAGATCCTAAATTCGTGATCTACAACCGAAGGGTGAGAAAAATCCGGTGATTCGTTTTAGCGCATTATGCGTATTGCGCATCGGCAAACAAACGATTCTCTGTTTGACACCGCCCCCAGTTCTGGCCATTTATTCACTAAGTACACGTATCCCTGCTTCGCACCCTCTGGCAAAGCGAACTGCAGTCTGCATGTGATGATGCTGTTGGCAGAAAGCCGGCAAACTATTTTTGATGGGTACGTATAATTAAACATATTTAACGTTTCGCGATCTTCAGACCAGAATAGTTGCCGGAAATGGGGTTAATCAACGGAGGTGGTGAAGTGCAAACTGATGTCCGAACTTGGCAACTGAAAGGCCAAGTTGGTCAGTCTACCGCTTATGTAACCGTCCGCGACCAGACCCCTTTAATCAATAAACGAGACACCGCTGTCAAGCAAGATGATAACTGACACGTAGAAACGGGAGAGGCGGGCGGGTTTACTTTTGAGACACCATAAAGGCAACTATTCACTCAAACTTCTAATGGCACATGAAAGTTAAAATGCCATAGAAGTTCGATTGCCCCGTTGTGCATAGCAACAAGAAAGCCTCAGACCGCACGTTAACGACTGTTATTGCTGGACAATAACCGTCATTAACGTTTCGCGATCTTCAGACCAGAATAGTTGCCGGAAATGGGGTTAATCAACGGAGGTGGTGAAGTGCAGACTGATGTCCGAACGTGGCAACTGAAAGGCCAAGTTGGTCAGTCTACCGCTTATGTAACCGTCCGCGACCAGACCCCCAAAAGCGAAGCCGCGGCCCAAACCAAGGAAACGAACAGCAAGGAAAAACAAACATGAGTATGAATACGAACCATGTTCATAAACAACAAGAACCGAAACAAAGACATAAATTGTTGCGTTAAAGAGGACAAATGACGGGTATCCAAGCGAGAATACAGAGTATATGCATGACTATTCCACCTCCCCAAAATACGTATTTGTTCGGTTGACAGGCCGGCTTCCAAAGCCGCTGATGCGGCACCGATACGTAAAGAGTGAGCCGATAAATTAGGGCTAATAAGTTTTTTGAGAATAAAAGTGAAACGCTGCCTGGTTAAAAATGAACCAGTCGAAAAACAATACAGAGGAGCATCCGGCGGGAAATGCCTCCGGCGCAGGGAGTCATAGGCCCGGAATGCCTGAACAGGACAGGTTGCCGTACCAGTTGCCCCAATGATGACGGAAACAGGACCGAACTGTTGTGACTTGGTTGCACGCAGACGCAGGGATAGGCAGTTAGTAGTGTATGTCACATCATCGCGTCGCAAGGCACTGGAGGATGATTTCAGTGACAACGGTGAGCAAAATTCTGCAAAGCGAAGGAAGCCCGCAAAGGCCAGGGTAACCGCTGACTGCAACATTTTAATATCAAACTGGTTACAGATAATAAGTGGAAGTCGAGCAATAAAACGTTGCAGATGAGTTTTCGTGAATGCGGGACGGGGCTGTCTAGTTTTCCCACGCAGAAGTTTAAAACCGGCCAATAACAATGAAAGTCGCTGATCATTGGAAGTGATATTTGGCAAGTCCGCTGGACGAAAAGTAGCGGCAATAGCGGCTACATGCAATTTAGCCGTAGCGTACGATCGCTTGGTGTCAAACAAATACGCTATATAACGATGCAGTGTAGAACGTTTGGTAGGAAAACTAGAAAGCCCGTTTCGCAAACAAAACTGATGAAAACTTTGAAATGCTGAACGATAGGACTTGGAACTATTCGATGACAGGTGGGCGCTGCAAAGTCTGTCCATCACGGAATCCAGACGCTGCACGCGTTTGATTCGATTTCTTTGTTCTACGACATAAGGCAAACATTATTAGTCAACAGAAAAACTAGGAGAAATGTGGATGGGAAACCTTTCTTGACCAGCGGTCAGCGCATGAAGTAAGAGATAAGAGAGACACATCATAGTTTACAGGCTGTGGAGCGATGTCAGCTTCGGGAACGAGTTGACGAAACAAATCGAGACGATTCCTTGAAAGAGCGTCGGCTGCCAAGTTATCTTTTCCCGGGATATGAACGATACGAACATGAAAATTGTGTCGTGCTGCGGTAAAATAAATCCGACGAATTAGATCCATGACACCACAATGACGCGACGAAAACGATTTCCAGGTTGAAACAACTGCACTATTGTCAGAATAAAAGGTCAGTCGTAACGTGCGCCACCGACGTCCCCACACATGGCAGGCGAGCAAAACTGGAAACATTTCACACCAAGTTATATGTGGCTTTAAAGAAGACAATTCACTTGGCCATTCATACTGCAGCCATTCATGTCCGTAGACAGCACCACAACCAAAGGTCAATAAAGCGTCGGTAAACAAATTTAGATCGGCAGACGAAGTCCATGTTGGCTCGAGAAAAGAATAAAAACCGTTCCATAACGGCAGAAACTCTAGCCACCAATTTAGATCGGCACGGAATTCTTTGTTTAGAGATATGCGATAATGAAGCTGACGAACACTGTTGGCCAAGTTGATCATTCTGCGAAGAAAAATCCGACCCGCAGGGATAATTTTAGTAGCCCAGCTCAATTTACCAATCAAACTTAAAAGGTCACGTTTTGTCATCGACTTGGCATTGGAAAAAACTTGAAACTCTGACAAAAAATCCCGCAGCTTTTCTTCTGGTAGAGAGAGTTTGAGTTACTGTATCGATTTGAACACCAAGGAAGGTTATGGTTGTTCAAGGGCCGTCACACTTATCCAAAGCGATGGGAACGCCAAGGTCACCACACAGTAAAAAGAAAAACTCCATCACGAGTTGGCAAAGGCGGGAATTGGCCGGGCCGGCAAAGAAGAAGTCATCGACATAGTGAAGCACATCAGCGAAATTTGCCACATGACGAACAATCCATTCAAAGAAGTCAGATAGACGGTTAAAAATTGCTGGAGACGAGCGAAGGCCAAATGGCAAGACAATATCAAAGTAATACAAATTGTCAAATTGATACCCAAGGAGATGCCAGTCAGCAGGATGGACAGGAATCAACCGGAAGGCATGTTTCAAATCGACCTTCGCCATTAATGCCCCTGGACCAAGTCGTGTCAGAATTTTAACGGCATCGTCGACGGAACAGAATTTCAAGGTGTAATCTTGACGGGATATGTAGTCATTAACCGAGTCGCCGAAAGGTCGTGATAGGTCCATTATTAAACGGGCTCCGCCTGTTTTCTTGGGCCGGACACCAAGTGAGGAAATCACGAAACTGGGGAAAGGAACTATTTGAAAAGGACCACACGCATGCTGTAATTCAACTTCTTTCTTGATATATTTGCGGACAATGTCAGGAAACTGTCGAGCAGTAGCGGCATTCGGGGTAACACGGAAAAAATGTGTGCCAGTGAAACCTAAACTTGAAATAACACATAACAGAATCGAAGCAAAATGTAATGACAAACCTAATCGGAAGCCATGAAGTAATCCGAAAATGAACGAAACCACTATTGCACGATCTGGGAAAAACTTCAAATATGCCAGGAATCTGTAAGGTCGAAGAGGTGTTGTTGGCTTATTGGGGATTGATGACGGCAGAGTGATAGGAGCGGGTATGGCTGATGTCGAAACAGACATCACAGATGTGGATGCGACGATGCTTGCAGGGAGTTGGGCATTTTCCCGTGTTGTAATCCCTGCAGACGGCAACACGGGATCCACGAAAGGGCTGCATTGACTGGGAATTTGAAGTTGATGTTAGAGGAGTCGAGGTGGAACTGACACCGACCGCAGAAGAGGCACTGGCTGTGTCAGTTCGACTGGGAACGCGTTTAGGCTTCGGGCAATAGGTAGAATAATGAGACGGATCGAAACAGTTGAAGCAGTAACCACCGAGCGGTGGACGTGGGCCAGTAGTGCCAGTTGAAGAGGTGGGAATAGTCGCGGTCACGGGAGTAGGAGTTGCAATAATCGTGCAAGTACGTAGTACATCTGCCATTAAAGTTATGTCTTCAGTGAACCAGGCATCATCGTCAGCCTCAGCGTAACTCATACGATCGCGGAAACGCTTATCGTATTCAATCCAAACAACAAACGGACGCTGGATAGCCATACCACGAATGATTTCGACGTAAGACAGGAAATGAGTAGCCAAATCGGGATGGTAAAAGGCACGATAACGTGCAAACAAGAGGAACGCTTCGAGCCATGAATTGAAATTGTCGATTTTACGATCGCGACGATGTACGGCCACCATTTACTTTTGAGACACCATAAAGGCAACTATTCACTCAAACTTCTAATGGCACATGAAAGTTAAAATGCCATAGAAGTTCGATTGCCCCGTTGTGCATAGCAACAAGAAAGCCTCAGATCGCACGTTAACGACTGTTATTGCTGGACAATAACCGTCAATAGCTCGACTCGAAAGGCACTTTAAATGCGTTCTGTACGATACAGAGCCGGAAGTTCTGTAATTTTTCGATCACACCCCCCTACCTCTGATTGGACGGCCGAGTTAAAGTGTTCTGTATCTAAAAGGAACTCTCCTGCTCCGTTACGATACAGAACTCGCATTTTTCACCACAAGTCAAAAAAATAATTTGTCAAAAGAATTTGTTGTGAATTTTTCATGTGCTAACTTTTCGCAGAAAATTTGAGTTTTGAGTTTACCTTTGAGTTTTGATTTTAATTGAGTTTAGTTTACCTTGAGTTTTGAGATACGCTATTAGATTAGTGCAGAATGAGCACGCTACCAGTTATCAGGGCAAAAGCAGTAACGGTTATCAGCAATAATGCGACAGAATGTGATGGCACCCAGGAGAAACTCAAGCGAAAACGAAGACCCCGCTTTAGTTGGAAGACACAAGACAGTCCCATATTAAAAGACATATGGTTAAACGAAGCTCCATTTCCGTAATGGACAAATCGATATAAAGCAATCGCCAACTGAAAATCTACTGGCCGCTGGATATTTGTTGATTCGTTTTGAAAAACACGGTGTCCGCAAATAAGATCGTAAATTCTTTTAAATCCTTCTCGTGTAACCCGGACTTCAGCTCGGTACGTACTATCACTGGCGACTCCCAGTTTTTCCATCCAGTCATGCCTCTTCGGTACAACGGTTCGGTCCATAAGAAATCGTTTACTGGATAAAAAGGCAGTGAATTCAAGAATCTCATCGGTTTCACTCTCCGACGATTCACTGGAACTCTCAGATGAGTCGTCGCTACTGCTGCTCGAAGACTCATCGAGCGCCTTTTCAACAATCTCCAGCTCACAAAGGGTTTGCAAGTCGCAGAAGAGTTTTTTTCGAGAACTCATATTCGAACACTTTTGTTAAAAATCTTACAAATGGGGAATGGAAACCGTACGTGATAAAAAAGAAGTGTCAAAAAGCAAGACAGAGTGTGACTATCTGAAATCACCGACACATGGTGAAAAATAAATTAAAATTAATTCGAATTAACAGTACGGGCACACATTTTTTGAGTTAGTGGTCTCGCTGCTCTATAACGCTCTGTAAGATTCAGCGGTGCACGATTGGTAAATTCACTTTACAGAACTTCCGGCTCTGTATCGTACAGAACGCATGTAAAGTGCCTTTCGAGTCTAGCTAATATACATTATTTCGGCGCAGTTGCTTTAAGAGAAGACGGTTCCTCATGGTTAAAGGACGCTGGCGCCTATTTGATAGACTCAATGGATGTCCGTCAGATTCCGAAGAGTATTATCAAAACTCAGAGCTGAAAGATGCTCTGATGAAAGGCACTGTACTTGGCAACACGTACGTGCGCAGGAATCACAGCGTCGGATTTCGGTTTCTCACAATCAGGGATGGATGGGTGACATCGAAAAGGGGGAAACGTCTGCTTCCAAAAAGAACGTGGCTATCTTAGCCAGCCAGAATTTAATTGTACCGTAAGTCGGATGGATTACATTTATTCGAAGGTTTTATAGACTTTCTATAAGTCATCCGTGCAGCGAAAAATTAAAGTTCGCGTAGTGATGCTGAACCTTTCATGACATATGCGTCAACAAATATCACCTTTCCTTTGATAACCGCTGGAAAGCGTATCGGTACTGAAAGGTATCAACCCGTTAGATTCGGTAGTGGTAGCCGCCAGTCACGTTCATACTGCCATCGGCCAACCAAATCACAGGACATCACACTCGATCTACTGCTCGTATTATTACCAACTATTGCGACCGTGTCCCAAAAGTATTGTTGGCGTAACCGTGAATGAAGAAAAAAAAGACACGAACTTAATTTTGAGAGAAATTCAACTGTTTAAAAAAAATCGACTGTTTTAACAGTACATATGTACAGAAACGCGAGGGAATTACGCTGCGTCAGACCGCGATTAAATATGCCCAGCAAACACCAAAGCGGCAAATAAGATTGCAATTAAGTAAGATTGCAATAAAATAAGATTGCAAATAAGATTGAAATTGCAATAGTCTGTACAGATACTTTACGGCCCCAGTTTACTTTTCTTGTCCCGTTTGCAGTGTGGACTTTCATGATGACTGCCTTACGGTTCCATCAATGCACAATCAAAAGGAAAAAAATTCAGCACCTTTGCGGAATATTTGCGGAAATTGCGATTGGAAAAGCAACTTTTGCGCTACAAACTCGATGTACAAAAGGAACCGCGGGAAGGCGAAAAAGCAACTTTAAAGGTTGACTTGACTGGCACCATAACTGCGAGCCATTTTTGTGGGTTTAGTATTGCCAGGTAATTGATAAGCCGTGGCAGTTAACTGCAACTACAACACGATTTTATGCATTATTGACGGCTATTGTTCAACACTACCGGTCGGTAACGTGCGATCGCTGGTTTCTTGTTGTTGTGCGCAATGGTCTCCTGTGACATTGCTTCATTTACGGTACAGCGTGAAATCTTTAGACTGGAGCGCCGTGGGTTCCCCGCCCTCTCAAAGTCCAGAACAGAGTAAAATATGGGCATTTTTTACATCGAAGGACCGACGATTCTAGGAAGAAAACCCTCCATAAACAGTTACTAAACTGCAAAAACAAGTAGCATTTCTGCCCGAGAAACTTTGCCAAACTGCGAACGAACGCTACCTACTAAGTCAGTTTCCTTGAACGGTTGAACCCCCTTGCGGGAGCGGAATTCCAGCGTTTTGCCCTGCACACTTTTGTTGGTTGACAGAGAAATTAAGCGTAATATTATGAAGGCTAAGGCTAAGTTGCCGCACGCGTTGCCGCAAAGTGGCCACTGGCTACTTTGCGGGATGAGATCGAAAAGGGGGGATGGGCTGAAAATTTGAGTATCCGGAGGTGGGCTGGGCTGGGAATTAAACTGTGAAGGTGGGGGTGGGATAAAAGTGGAAAAAGCGAAAATGGGCCAAGTCTGGTAGCCACTCCGTGTTTCAAAGCTCGAAAAGCTTTTCTTGGTACGATCACCATGCAGCTCCACTTGAATGTATTCGGCCGAGTGAATTAAGTAGGTTGGCTGCCCCAATCGGCGTTCGACGAACTACAGAGCACATACCGCCATTACGAGCACAACAGACCCCCACCCGAACATGTTCTCATGTCCGCCTGTTACCAGGAAATGCATTTGCGTGAATTCGCTCCCGCGAACGCCCAGAAGAGTGGAAAATCGCTCAATAATACATCGAACAACCACCCCACAAACATGAGCTTCTGTTCTGCTCACAGAAACCCCCTGATACTGCCCACGGGATTAGCAATAGCGCGGCGTGGAAGCACTGAGCGAGAAGATCTTGGTTAATCTTGGTTAATACATCGCAAGTGCCATTAGTATCCAAAACGATGATAAAGTACACAAATCGATAGCACTCTTTTCTTATCCCGATATAATGCATCGGTAGTTATTTTGTATTGCCATTGCAGTTATTTGTATTTCAGGCCGAACACTTCACATCGAATTACAAAACAATATTTCGCCCAATTCCTGTTTATTTATTGTTGTTTATTTATTGTTGTTTATTTCGCCCAACTCCTGTTCAATAACATTTACAAAAATTTCCAATCGGCATGGAAGAAATCATGCTTTCAAATCGCCCAAACCGTACCAGCACACATCTGTACAACTACGGATTAGATATCGGATGTACATATACCCGAAATGCAGAGGCTGCATGCCACTCCGTTAAGTCCGTTTACTGCAAGATGGTCGAAAATGTGTACTTTTACATCGTTCACTGCCAGTGCCTGCTCATCCGTGGCAGATTACAGAGTACAACCGCACTGCAGAATATACAGGGCAGGATGCCTCGAGCAAAGGTCATTTTATCGGGCTTACATCATCAGCAGAGTAAACTCAGAGTGTCCCTGTCTAGCAGAGAATCTTTTACCCTACCATTCTCCGATGCGAGTTACACATTCATTTTCCACAGTGTGAGAAACGTAACGCCTGGACAAGAAGGAACAGTATCGGCATGTCGCGACGGAAGTCCGTCAGGACAGCCGCAAAAGTCCGCAACGTCTAGGACAAGCACCCGTTGTGGGTGCGGCTCCGATACTAGCGGCACATGCGAATGCTCAGAAAGAAAATCGTAAATCGATTTGGTGAAGAATTAGTGGTGCTCCAAGAGGATATCAGCAATCTAACAGATATCAACAAAATGAGCGGCCCGGGTTTGAAATTCAGATTACCTAACGAAGGAGTCTATCTTCTGCGCAACATATTTCACCAGCAAGGCGGGCTAGAACTTCCTGCAGAATTGGCTTATGCCTGCATAACGACCAGTGCTTTGCAAGGCCACGCCTCCACATGCGGAGGAAGGTAGGAAGCTTTGTGCAGCCCATGTTTAACGGTGTAGACCACTGCTTTTGCCAGCTGTGTGGCTGACAGCCCTGATCTTATCCGGATCTTTTGATTCATGGGACAAATGCCCACAGACTGGCTGAAGCTGCAGTTACATTACCTGCTTGTTTTTTTTATTTTCCTCAACCGGACACTTTACCATCGAGTACGTCCCATTGGTCCCGGTCTACGGACAATCACCTGGAGGAAATAACTACCCAATACACTGTGTACACTCGTTTGCCTTTGCCTGTAATCTCATGGACCTGTTGTTGGGCTAGGGGATTCAAAACGCTAACTGGATACCCCCACGAGGACGAAATGCGCCACTGATTTTTAGTCATATTTAATACTGGCCCATTGCCACCTCCTTCTAGATCACAGGGCCGTAATCCCCGAACAAAATTCGCGATGAATGGTCACAACTGCAGAATAACAGCAGCAGATATGGTGGAAATATGAACCCCGGCTGTTGGATTTTCCTAGTACGTTGAGATCGGTTGCGATGTGAATACTGCTCACATTCTAAATGATACGATACCTGTCGGTTCTACCGGTAGTTCTTAACTTCATCCCATGAAGTAATAAATTTGACGTATGTGGTAGTGTGTTCGAGAACGATTGTTCCGCGATAGATTCTCGCGCGTAGCCAAAACCCACAGTACGGGAGTATTCTCGCACGTTACCTGACGTATTATTTTGCCAACCGGCAAGAGGCACCGAAGGCAATTTAAATTTACGATTTAGTTAACGGAACATTGTCGTATCAATTACTAAGTCCTTTGTATGAATTATTATTAAAGGAGCTTTGCCGAGTCTTTCTTCGGTAACCTATGGGCAGACATTGAATGATACGAGTAATTCTTACGGTTACCTCTATTCGAATGGCTTCCTTTGCGTATGGCAAAACTCCGATTGATCACAATAAGTATAACACTTTAGCTTCTCGGGCAAAAAAGTAAACCAATAATGATACGTCCTATATAGGTTAACCCGAATGCAAGCAGTGACCTGCCGATCGCGACGATGTTAAATTAAGATCCACGAAAATTTTCCAAATACAGTTTTACTTTATTTTGGCTTCGTGTTTGCTGTAGTACCGATATTAAACTGCAGCGCATAAAATGATCATTTAGTTGAGTGACTCAAGTTACTTGAGTCACGAGCCAAGACAAAACTAACGTATGCGTTCATTGCGTTGCTAGTCAACCAGTTTCCCGGGCTCGCGAACGTTCAAATCAAGCTAGATTCGCTCACCGGTACGGTACATCGCAGTCGTACAGTACTAAAACAGGTACTTGGTCACCGCCGCCGCAGCATGAAAAATGAGCCACGTCACCCGGCTGACCACTCCATGAGAAAAAGGAATCACATTATCACACTATAATGTTTGACGTCTTAGTTTTGTGTTCATAGCACCTCATATTAATACCGTAGTTACCTGGATCTAGATCTACTGTACTCTGTACATTGTTGTTGTATTGATCTGATGACTAGCAATTAAAGCCCCAAATTTCTCAGGAACTACCAGCAAGGTCGCTTATGTATACCACCATTTAGATAAGCGGTGGCCGTTTAGGTGAACCACTTAAAACATAAAATTCCGATTATACCGATTTCTTTCGATTTATTTCTTCATGCGATTGAACAGGAGTAAATGGAATTTCGTGGTAAAAAAATCAGTGACGAAAGCGTTATAGCCGCGCCACATAGCCACTGCAAAACACCCAGATAATTGCAGTCACTACCATACTCGTACAGCACTTTTGCGGCTGCGCAGTCGCAGTGTAGATACTTAACAAAGTGCGGACTTAATTCTTCGGATGGATTAGTGCGGACTTATTTATTATTACTCTTATTGGTGCGGAATTATTTATTCATTTTATTCGGTAAATGAATCCCCGAATTGAGAACGCGCAAAAAACCTCAACAAATAAAACTAGATTTGAAAAAGTTCGGTTGTTGAGCACTGGTCAAATTCAAAAATCACAGGTTAGTGAGTAATAATGACTTAAATGTTAAATCACCGGTTGATTGATTATTCAGGGCAAAAAAAAAGAAAACTTATTGCCTATGATTAGCGGGAACTGTCTGGTTTGGACTTCGGTTCCATTTTCCTTTTTTGTCTCTCTTCGATAATAATTCCCCGATCTCCGTGGGCAGTAACAATCCCAGACAGGTGTTAAGAAAGCGGCCCGGATCGATGCCGGCAGTTATTTTGGACCGTTCAGATTTTCTTTGGCGCTTGCTTCCGCAGACGCCACAGCGTCCAATTTGTTCTAACCTTTAAAGTTACGAAAAATATAAGGTTCTTATTAATGCGCTACTTTAGATGTCATAATTAGTATGATATGTTGTAAAATGCAATGTTAATAAAAAATAATTTTTAAGTAAATAAGTATATTATAATTAGCACAAGCACTCTGTAGTACGAGTATTTCAACCGTAACACGTATATTGTACGTGTAGTACAGTTTTGCATGGGGTGCATTAATAAAATGTGCCAACTCTGCATAATCGTATAAAAAACAAAAAACAAATACGAGTATTACAGTAGTTGGATAATCTTGATTTCATCTCTAATTCACATCGGCCTCTGTAAATTTCTCCAGAGGGAAGCGTGAAGTTTTGTGGTACTTCGATTTAAATTTTCGCGGCACCAGGTATTAGATTTTTATTCCATGACTGTCTTACTCCTTCTGCCAACGGGAGGGATTAAATTGATCGGGTTGTGGGCCTTACTGATGCATGGTGGCAATATGGGTGTTTTGGCAAGTGTCGGTACTGTCAGTAACAATTCTCTCTGTACCAATATCCGACCAACAATTCTCATGGGCCACACCATTATCCCAACGTACTGCGTTCTTTCCCAGGTTCAGCCTGCTTCCTCCAGGATCCCCGTCTGCGCACCATAACAGGTACAAAATCCCACCTTCCCATTTGAAAGTTCCTCACCTCAAAAGGTCACGGCGGTATTGGTGTTTTAGGCAGCGGACACTGCTACAACAACGACAAGGTCTCCATCCAGCTATGCCGCAGCATGGGCTTCCACCCCTCCGAGGAAGCGACAATGTGTCGCGTCTGCGAGCCCGAGCGGGAATTCTGCTGCTCCTACCCGGGGCTCTTCCTTCCCGAAGGCCCGCCCCTGACCTGTTCAGCTACCACGACGCAGGCCACGTCCAGTCCAACGACGTCTCATTACACTTACGCTATGGGTCTGATTCCTGCCGAGACACCAGCGCCGTTCTTGGAGCCTTTCGCAACACTACCCAATAACTTCTTCACAACCGAAAACCATACCAGTCATCCTGCGCAGGACGCCCAATCGACAACGTCGCACAGTGGATTATCCGTGGGGAATATCTCCGAACTCATTTTCACGTATTCTACAGCGGGAGCTACTGATGCTTCACAGAAACCGGAGACGGGAAACGGTGGGACAGAGGGTGATGGCCCACTCGCATACTGCAATCGCCCACAGAGTACGCAGTTATCAGATGGGCCCGGTTGTTACATCGCGTCGCTGTACGAATCGCAGACGAATAGCGTGCCGTTTGGATTGAGAACCTTTGGTGTGGGTGTTTTGGTCGATCCGCAATGGGTGCTAACTACAGCGTAAGTGCGACCTTTTAGAATTTAGAGTAATCGTCTATCGATGAAATCCTTGGAAAATCATTTAGTGCTTGCAAAATCACAATTATTTAATATAAAAATTATTGATTTATTTTTCTTCAGTGACCTGGTGACCTTTATGGTTTCTTTGCATCGAGCGCGAGCAAATCAGTTAATTAATGGAAACTAACAATGAATCTTAATGAAAATTATTCATTTATTTTATAAACTTTTCTGATAACCAATATAAACAAATTACAATCTACATGTAACGAAGAACGATTAATATACGTGTGCTATAATAGAAAACTAAAAGTTATTGATAATAAAGTATGACTTGTCGTGTAATATCAGTCTTTTCTGTATTTAACAAATTTTTGCTGGCAGTGAATGTTATATGTTTATCACAGTATTCGTTTTCCAACGTCCATCGAAAGCGGCCGTTTCTGGGCCAAAATCGGTCAACTGCCGCAAAGCATTCCCTACAAAGTCACCACGGTTATCCCGCAGACCAGTGTCCGCTATCCGGAGAATGGCTTATCGCTATTAAAACTGGAACATCCCGTCGACATGACCCGTTACTGTACCGCCTGCCTGACGGATCCCGACAGCGACCAGGAGGTCACGGCAGATGGTTACGGCGGGGATTGTGTCGCGGTTGGTTTCAACGCCACCAATGCGTTTGGGCGGGACCTCAACGACGGGAGTGTACAGCGGGTGGAGTACAATATTCTGGGCAAAGCGGCCTGCGAAGAGGCCCGCAAAAAGATGGAGCATCGACATCCGCCGCAGCAGGTGTGGCTGCGCCAGCAAGGGAACCCGGCGGCCGGGTGGTTTTGCGGCGGGAAACCGGGACAGAAAAGCTGCATGGTGCGCCTCAAATTACTATATTATGCTTTTCTAGAAATTAAAATTATTTATTAACTTATTTATTAATGATTGATTGATTTATTTTTTAATAGCTTATTTATTTTATAACCTCATAATTAAAATTTTAAATTAAATAAGAAATTTTTAAAAATTTCATGAAAATCCCAAAAAATAAAAGAAATATTAGATTAAAAAGATTTAAGAAATTCAATAAAACAATATTTTTGTTACCGGAAAGAGATTTCTTTTTTCTTAGCTGAAGTGGATGGTTTATATTTTTCTTCTGTTTTAAATAGTTTCTAGTTAACAACACGTTCACATTGATTTTGTAGAGCCGATTAAGTTGATGCCATTACCGATATCTGTTCACTATTTTGCAGAAGGATTACGGAGCCCCGTTGTAAGTACTCCAACGGCTTTTTCCCCAATGCGAATATACTTAGATTTTTCTTTCTTCCAGAATTTGCATGGATAGACCGAAAGGTTTCCAGCGCGTGGCCGGAATGATGGTGTCAACCGGATGCATCGGTGCGCTAAAATATACAGTCATACAACTCCTAAGAAACGTTTGACCTTTTGGCTTTGCAGACGACGAAATGCGCGGCGTGGGAACGTTCATCGAAGTTGGATCGGTTCGGGACTGGATTCAGTACGAGATTGGCCGACCGATGAATCCTCGAGCTCCTTCGCCGAATCAACCAGGAATACTGCTAAAAAAGAAAAATGCATGACGCAGTTGTACCAACATCATTCGATCTGAGCTGTTTTAATTACTGTACTGTTATGAGTACTCTCTGATTGCTAAGCAACATGGTGCAATACGGCTGATTACCGTTTTTGCTGCTCTGTATCAATAAAAAATTAAAAACTGCAAATCGAACAGTACTTTGCAAAGAACTATTGAGGAAGCGTCATCGGTTTTTTCAAAATGATCTAGCGATCTAGTAATTCCTGCGCTTCGGAATAACGAAAATGTCGTACAGCGTTCCCAGCACGCCCGCACCGAACAGCTCCTCCGCAACCCGCATCCCAGTTCCCTTCGAACGTGCCCAACCCGGCGATGCCGCCCGCTCGCCCCGCAGCCCCAACGGGCCCCTCGGCCACGACCCGCCAGACCCCAACGCTCCCTTTCCCGAACACGCCAGCGTCCTGCAGCTTCTGGTCCTAGCGTTGAAGACCCCCGACTATGGGGTCGTCAACTTCCGGAGCCTGTACTGCCTCCTCGAGTACCTGATCAACCGCCTGGATATCGGGCAGGACCGGGTGGACCTTACCGAACGCCCCTCCCGCGAACTCATCCGCGAAGCCGTGCGCTGGATGCCGGAGTTCCCGGGGTCCGAACGGACGGGTAAGGATGTGGTGGATTTCCGCAGTGATCAGCGCATTGCGACGCTGGAGCACCGGGTCTCGACGCTGCGTCTGCAGATGGAAGCGTTCCATGAGCTGCCGACGACGGACCGGTTGAGTGAACGGATGGCGGAGAAGACGGGGGAAGCGGGGCGAACCAGTAGTCCGTTAATCGAAGCCTGGCAGGTGGCGCAGTTATCCAAGCGAATGGATGCGGCGGAGCAGTCGCTGGAGAAGGCGTTCAGTGTGATGGATGAGTTGTTGGATGGGGTGAATAAAGTAAAGAAGCTGAAGCATTCGCTGATGCGGTATATTCAGCGCTGGATGTTCAATCCTGATGCAGCGTTTCAGCAGGTAATATAAAAGTTTGAACGGTCTGATAAATCTTTTTAGCAGAGCAATGATTTTTATTTTCTAAAGGTCACTTCTTCGAAACAGTTAAACTAAAGTTTGTAGAGCCAGTTTAACCATTCTTTACCAATTGTTTTTAGTACTTTTTACCCATTTGCTCAATAAAAGTCACCAGCAGCTGAAATTTTAGGGGCTCACCAGCTACATAAATCGATTCTTAAAGGTCAAAACGCGAAAGTTAAACAAAGCGTTTTCAAAATCCGACTGAATTTTGTTCGAGAATATATTTTCACCATTTTATGGGTAAGAACAGCAAACAATGCGCTTTTAATGACTTCCCAAATTCTAAAGTCTTGGAATCATTTTCGGAAAGGTCACTATTTGAAATTTTGAACGATATGTACGAGGTCACTATTTGAAATTTCACGAGGTCACTATTTGAAATTCTGAACGATATGTACGTAAATCAAATAAAATTTTTTTAGTAATTGTTTCTTCCACCATCTTGGGAAGGACTGCTAATAAATCATTTTTTTAAATCTTCAGAACGCCTGAATCGATTTTCGTCGAAGTCGAAGTTTCATATTTTTATAAGGAGTTATGTTCATCGCTTTCTTGGTGACACGGTGCAAATGCACTTGCCTCAGTTTTTCCGATTAAATTTTTTTTAAAATCGGTTTTGGTAAGACTAAGGGCCACCTATTTGATGTTTCGGATAAAACGTTTACGTGTGCTCGCTTGTTGATTTTTGAATTCAAAATCCCTCTTTGGTTTACGAAACCTTTAGGCGCTCAACGGTGAAGCTTTCGGTGATGACGATGAAGAGGAAGATCTGGCCGTACCGAACAAATTCCCATTTGTGACGTGGCCCGCATTGCGAGAGGTCCTGATCAATCGCCAAGCTGAGAACGACGCCGAGGCATCACCGCTTTCCGCTGTTCTCGAAGCCTTCGCGCCGTTGGTAACGATACCCGAAAACGGCGATGAACCGCGAACGGCAGACGCGGAGAGACGATCCACTTCATCTGGAAGAGCCAGTTCGGTTCCTGCCCGAGGTGCTTAACACTAGGTATTTGTGGTCAAACCTTTTTAATAAATCCCATAATATCTTTTTCACTGCGTCACTTTCTTAATTTCAGAACGCAGCCGCAGCGTGTCGTTTCCGAAAGACGCAAGGGACCTGGCAACTACCGCGGAGACCGAAACGGAGAAACGCCGGTCTACCAAAGCGCTGGACGCAGCTCGCGATACAACCAGAGAAAGCGTGTCTCCTTTACATTCTCCGGATCATTCGTCACCCGGTTCCTCGCCCCGTTCGACTTCGCGCGCGCTCAGCCTGCGCGAGTCGCTGGATGTCCCATCGTTCATCGCGCCGCCCGACGGCGAAGTCCTGCATTCGTTAACCAAGATCGGGAATCTCCTGAAATGGAGTAAACGTGTCGAAGCACGGCTGAACCGGTTAGAAGCGTATCTCGGCAATGTAGCAAACAAGGATGAATTTCGAAGAATCGGTAAGACAAACACAGAACTTACGAAACAAAATTAGGAATAACACAATGCAAAACAATTTATTATAAATTTTTTAATTTCAACAAACTTAGGAAAATCATTAAACGGTTTTTTTTAAATAATAGAATAATATTTTATTTATAAAATTTCTAAAATAGATGGGAATTATTTGGTGTAGACTTCTGAAGCGATTAAATTCAAAAATTTTGAAATGAAGGGAACAGAAAAATATACTTAAGCAAATGCAACGCTACATCCATTTGCATTTAATCGCTTGTTTACGTTGAACTGTCAAAAGATAGGAGAAATTTCGTTACAGCGGATGATTTGGATGAAGTCCGTAAATCCATCGCCCCGCTGAGCGAATGGGTCAGCGAATGGGGGCCCAGCCATATCGGCGCCGAACTGATCCCAGCGCAAATCGCAAATACCGGCTTACAAACCACTGCAGGCAGTGCGCTCCCCGACCAAACGGTAAAGGTCACGGAGGGCGGTGGTTCGCGACCGGTGTCACCGCTCTTTGACACGGATGACCAACGCCCCAGTGCGGAGACCCAGGCGTTGCACGCCCAGATGCGAGAGCTCAACGCCGCCAACGAAGCACAGAAGCGATTGCTGGCCGAACTGCAGAGTCGCGCTAGTATCATGGCAGCGGAGCTAGCAGCCGTTAGTAAGGCGGTGAAAGAGCAAGCGGCGAAATTGCCGGCCGCGCCGTCACGGATTGCCATCCAGCCGAAACTCAGCTTGCCCAAGACGGAAAAATCGCCGGTAATTTTGCTTACTTCACAAGAACAACGTAAAATATTTTCGAGTACTTTGTTAACATGTTATTAGTATTCTTAAGTATATGCTATTCATTATTTTTACAAGTTTTTACGAAAATTTTTATTTTGTATTGTTAATTGTCTGAAATTTTCAGTGAACTTTTCGTGAGTAAATGCATCGATTAAGCGGATTTTGTTTACAGTGTACACAAGGACCCAGTCAAAGCCAGTTCGACATTTTCTGTCGTGCCTGCGCGGAAAACTTCCAGATGGTGGAGCTGCGGTTGGCGGAACTGGAGAATACGGTGGACCACCACGCAGATCGCTTGCAAGTAAGACACGTGATGAATGAGGCTTTCGTTATATGTACAAAGTACTTAACATTAGTTGGCCGACAGAACCTCAACGAATTAATCAGCCGATTGGACCGCATTAAAGCGGATATTGACCAAGTGGCTGGTATGATTTCTCCGGTTAGTGGATTTACTGTTTCGCTACGCACCTTACCTGCAATATTTATGCATGGATGTTTATGATGAATAGAAATCTGAAATAATATAAACAAAATTACTATTTATTTGTATCAGTGATTTAGTTTTTACAGATTAACGAGTTCTCAACTTCTTATTTGTGCTTCTTATTCTTCTTATTTGTATTAAACAAAAATATTATTCCATTATTATGACGTTTCTAGTTAATGTATTTGATCATACTTCTACTGTTTGGTTTAGAAAGCTGACGCGGCAGAAGTGCGGAATAAAGTTGACCGGCACCAGTTCATGGAAGTGGCCAATATCTTGCAGCAGAAGCTACTGGATATGAAGGACGACTTGAAGCTACAGGTGCGTACGACCTTTGGCTAGCGTTTTCAGGGCTCTAGCTACGATTCTTGTGCTGGTGTACAGGCGGAAGCCATGGACAGTTCCCTCGGCCAGTTAGACTACCGCATCAACAACGAGATGAATAACGAGTCGCACGAGCAGCTGCTGGAGCAGACCAACCGGAACATCCAGCTAGTGCATAACCGCGTCATCCAACTGGAAGGACTGTTACATGTGGATTCGGCTGCCGGAGCTAAACGGTACGGATGTTGTAATGCCAACTAATTGTACCTATAACGAAGGATATTTTATTCGGCATTATACGAAAGCCGTTGCAAGTAACAAAAACGTAAAGAATTTGGCCAAATCCTTTTCAAAATCGCGAGTAATATGAACAAAATATAAAGCAAGAATAAATAATATGTAAGGAAAGGGATGAAACAGTAAAAGGATGAAGCATAAAGTTTTCAATTGAAATTAAAATATGCCGTCAGTTGTTGCTTTTAATAGCTGTGCCAAAACCCTACAAGCTAATTAAAGAGCAGTGCAGTAGAGATAAATATTGGGAAAAGTAGCTATGGATTTTACAGTATGCTGCTATTTCATTTGCAGACCGTTTGGCGCCTACAAATGTGTATCATGCGACAAACCAGTAGATCCGCATCCTAGCAGGTACGCAAAATGCAAATGTTACGAGTAGTTTGTGCCTAAATTCGATTATCCTGAAATATTTTAACGCTGCTTTTAGTCGGACGTCCGGCTGGCCGCACGCCTACATCACCGACTCCATCCGGCCGCATCTGGAGATGATGAAGTACCGCGCCATCCAGTCCGGCGACGCCAGTGACGCACAGAAACTGCGGGAAGCCAAATTCCGCAACCTGGCTGTGGCCAAACAGCTGCAGCGGCATATGCGTGAACAGGAGTGCCTGGAGTTCAAACAGGCGGCCAACCATTACGGTGATACGAAGTTCCCTCACTGTGATCACCAGGTGGCACGGCCGGTCGGCGGTAGAGTGATCGGGCAGCTGCGCTCCAAGAGCGACCAAATGTACGAAATAACTTGTTTCTATGTCATTTAAATTCACATAAAAGTGTTCAATATTTCTTTCGGAATGAATTCCACTTTTATTTCAACCTGAAAATGATGTCTTCATTGGATTTTGTTTGGTTAGATCGGACCGCAATCCACGCAAATATATCGAAGACCGACTGGACAGTTTCATCAAGAAGAACAACCTGGCGATACAGTATCCGAAAAGCGCCAGAGTAAGTCCGCGAAAACTGCATGTTTTTTCATTACGAACGTTAAGCCGGTTTCTTTAACAACGTATGATTCTGCAGTTTCGTCGTTCGTATCCGGCGACGGATATCCCCGGCTATCCCGATATGAACATCCGCTCCGTTGCTCAGACCAACCAGCCAGCGCTTCCGCCGGTTAATAACGAACCCGTGACCTTACAACCCGGCATGCTTCCACCGAAATCTTCGATTCCAAGCGCTCCGGAAAAGAACCAGCTGTTCAATGAAATCAAGGAAGCGGTGCGGGTCTCACCGATTCCCGAGGACGCCCGGATCCCGGAGGTTACGAATGCTGCGGCGATGCGAAAAACACTAACGGCGGAACAAAATCTTCAAGCGGTCGATGTGGAGATGGTCCGGATAAAGATCGAACCGCAATCGGTGGCGACGGCAGTCGTTCATCCAGCCGAAACGGAAAATAGTGTAGTTGTAACGCCAGTGCAAAATCAAGATGTGGCAAATGCTGCCGGAACTGTTGAACCAGAGGTTATGTTGAATCCAGAAAATTCTTAATGCTGTCCTAATTTATTACTTTGTTATTGTGTTGCTTGGTTTTTACGTCATTTTAACCTGTATGTGTTATCAAATTTGGTGGAAATAAAATAACACAGTAAATATTTGCACGTATTCCATGAGTAATAAAACTGGTGATCGTCCTCGCACACCTGACAGCGCCTCGATTAAATCGCGTTCCCGTAATTCGCACCATGAACCGAGTTCGCTCACCCTGTCGTACACAGACCTGCCCGGGATGCGGGATTCGTTCGAGACGGATGAAGACAAATTTCGGACGGTGTTCGATGTGGGCGGTAATCAAAGCGCCAATCCCGGAGAAGAACAGCTGCAAGCGCTACGAGCACGCGCCATGGCGAAACTGGACGCCGCACCACCCAGCGAACGCTCGCGTGGCTCCATAATGAAACCGAATAGTACTAAGGTCAACGGTATAGAAGACGTAATTGTAGCGAAAAACGGGGACGCGTATTTGGCTGCCCCGGGAGATTTCGGTGGCGGACGAAATGGGTATGGCGAACGCCAGAGATCGATGGAAACGAATAACAGGTTCACACACCGTAATACTCTGCATTTTCCATCAGCTGGAGCAGGACGTAAGTAAGCAGGACACACTACTGCAAATACGCACGCTGCTCCAAATCAAGAACTTATTTCTTGGCTTACTGAAAATAAAGTACGGTAAGTACACATGTATGTACGTGAAAATGATTGTTGCCAAGTCACATGATGCTTCAGACGAAGCATTTTGTAGACAGTACTACGAGTACAAGTGCTGCGAGCAACTCAAAATTTATCTAAGCTGTCAAACAGTGCAATTAATTACTTACTTAATAATATTAAGTTAATATTATAATTTTTTAAAAATTCTTGACTGACTACTCATCCAGTTTTTTCGAGTTTCTTAAGTTATTCTTGACTCTTGAATTGCGGTGCGGTCATTGTGTAAAACTTTGCGGATTAACGTTATTGTTATCGTCTACAACTACAGTACATGTTATACAAGCGCAGTTGCGCGTGCCTCTTTGCGGATTACTGCCACAATAATTTAACCGCAATCATGAAGATTATTGTGAAATCATTTTTCGTATTCGTGCTAATTTATTCTATTTTTTAAGGTTGAAACTTGCAGTGCAATTATTCGAGTAATTTTTGATTCTTCAGATCCGATCCGTATTACTCCAAAGTCGTCACCGAACAATCGATCACAACCGAGAAGAGTCCGGATGGCGTTACCCGCACCAAGCGTTCCGTCACCTGCCGAACATGCGACATACCCAGTGCTGACCTTTCCGGGCAAATCCATAAATTCAACTGCGAAGACCGTCCGACCAGCAAACGCTGCGGTTGTTCTCAGCGTGTCCAGTTTTCCGACAACTCCCGGCCGGTGACACCGATCAACGATGAACTCGGAACGAGAAGAACGCTCTTCAGGGTGTGATGTCCCTAAACCTGTTAAACCTGTGTGTGTCGATGAACCCGTGCAGACGCCGTGTTACAAGGAACCGGTGGATGTGTGCAACGAAAAAGTGCAGACGGAGCGCACTTGTCCGTTTAAGCGAGCTGATAGTTGCCAAAACGCTGAGACAGACCGTGGTTGCTCAATACAACAGACCGAAAGATGTGAAGCTGTTCAGACGGAACGTGGTTGTCCAGTGCAACAGACCGATCGATGCCAAAACGTGCTGACGGAAAACAGCTGCCCAGTAAAACAGACCGATGCCTGTCAGACAGACACACGCTGTCCAGGAATCAGTGCTATCGAGAAGATCGCATGTATTGCGAAAGAGCACGAACAGTTCGACGAATGCATGCAAACCGGACAACCTGTGGAGACCTTGAAGACAGTTCAAGTAAAAATGGAAAAACTGGAAGCAGCGCAGAAAAATACCGAGGAAAAAGTTATATTCCCGTCGAACCAGAAGCCAGCGGAACCGAGCGAGTCTAAAGAACCAACGAATAAGGACGAAACCAAGTCCAAGAAAAAGAAGAAATCAAAAAGCAAGAGCAAAAAGAAATCCCTGTCGAAAAGTAAGAAGAAAAAGAAGAGCAAAGGGAAAAGCAAAGAGAAAGATCAGAAATCCGGAACCGATGTGGAAACTTCACCATCTGTCGCCACCGACAAATCGGAAAAGCCGAAATCCAAGAAAAAAGAAGAAAGGCGATCATGAAACGGGTGCCGAAGAGGATAATGAGGAAGTTCCTCGGCGGACCTTCTTTGGGATTCCGTTCGGAAAATCCCGGAAGAAACGGCATAAATCCATCTCGACCGAAGACCCAACGGATGCGACTGACGCGAAAGGACTAAAGACCGAGAACCTCGACGGATGCGCGGTGACCGCATCAGCGTGCATTGATGACGCGGAGCAATGCTCCCCGAATATTATCGTTGATGATCTGGAATGCGCCCGTAAAGCAAGAAACCGTGAACTTAAGGAGGCGATACCCGTGTTTCCTAACAGTTACCCGTCAAACGCGGCGGGTTGGATGTCCGAGGAGGAGTGTGCGTCCGAAGAAAAAGCAGTGGACACAGAGAAATGCGAAAAACCGAACGTTCCCGATGCAATGCTGCTGCTAACGGACGAATTTACCAATGACCAACTATGCCGTTGCGAAGCCAGAACCGAGAAACGAAAAAAGCGATGTTCCGAGTCCGATAAGGAGATTAAACGATCGTAGTTATTCGTCGCTGGGCTTCGCCGCGGATTGCCAACACGTTTTGGAACCATCTTACAAGTCCGTTGGCTGCGGTGACATAAACGTGAAAAAGAAGGAGGAGCTTAATTGTTCTCGAGTGGAAACTAAGGAAATTCCCTGTAAAACCAATAGACGAAAAGCTTCACTAAAGGTCACCGCACCTTACGTCGATCCTGTTCAGAACTACGATGAGAATCACGTCTACAGTAAATCAGAGTTGGCAGCGTTGATTCTCAACGTGTTGCGGCGGATGGAACTGACGGAGCAGCAAACAGCAACGATTCAAAGCGAAAGCAAGCATTTAACCGAAGCCGGACAGTGTCTGTACCAAACCAAGAAAGAACTGGAGAAACGTGTAAAGAACTTGAATCAACGCTTGGAGAACCTGATGTGCAAGAAGAAGACGCTACAGAGCGAGTGCAGTCCGGCCGCCATGGAGAAGATCAGTCAGAAAGCCACGTGTATTAATCAGCAGTTGAACAGGGAACTCTGTGCCGAACAGGAATCGTACGAAGCAGCTAAACGTTGCCTAAACCGCACTGTTGATTTATACGAGAACCTGATGTGCAACATTCAATCACAGTGGTGCCAAGAGTACACCCAACTCAAAGGCGAGAACGCGGTGCTGGACGCGGAGTTCTACCGCACACAGGCGGCGCTGCGGCAGACCGAAGCAGAGATGGAACGCCTGTGTGCGGTGAACAGTCAACCGTTGAAAACGTCGTGTGAATCGCCATTGGATAGAGTGAACTGCGCGTTAGCGGCGGCTCAACCATCGACACGAAAATTGTTAGAAGAAGCACGCAAAGATCGTCTAACACACTTCGAACAGCTGCTGGATATTCGCTGCCGATATCAGACGGCGTTGAGCGGGAAGATGAAGAAGACCGAGCAGTATTATGCGTCCTTTCAACAGCAGTGTATCGGGCTGTTTAAAGGCGTGTATTATGTGCTGCATCATGCGTGTCCGTCGGAGCCGTTGCTGCTGCAGCCGGCCGTGTGTCGGTTTGTCTTGTCAGCGAAATGTATGGATGTCTGTATGGTGGAGGATAATCTACGGGCGGAGAGGGCGCGGACGATCGCGCTGCAGGAGAATGTTGAGGAGGTGCAACGGAGGAAGGAAAGGATGGCGTGCAAGCTGACGGAAATGGCAGCACAGTGTCGCGCGCGCGGGGCGTATGCGCTATTACCAAAGTTGCACGGTGATATTCGCTGCGGCTGATGCGGACTTGGGTTGCATTGAAAACTCTGTAGCAGACTGTGTGACTGCGGCAAGAAATATCTTTTAATAAATTATGATTTGTGTAATTTAATTCTACTGCTCTGTTAGTGAAAGCTTTGTGGCTTCTGAAAAAGAGACAAATACTGGTAAGCTTTCATACGTAAGTGCTTTTTAATGTTACCGCTTCCGGACTCCACTGGGGGCACTGGAGCCCCGGCTGCTGGGAGGCTGGTGCTCTCGGTGATCGGCTGTGTGCGGTGACCGTGGTCCGTGGGTCAGCGAAAAGCCGGCCGACCGGGGTCGGCGGAAGAGAGCGACCAGTGCCCTGCGCAACCGAAGGCCCCTTTACTGAGCAAGTGCGAAATAACAGCAGAAGAGGAACAGTTGGGGGTGGCGGGTGGTAAAGAACAGAGATCACTCGCGCGCGCACGATCTCGAAGGAGCAGCGCCACTAGCAGACTCACGTAACTTGCTGCACAAGGGGAAAGGAGAAAGAGCGGGAGCGCATGTCCTCCAGCTAACATTAACATCAATTAACTCGTTAATTGTCATTTAAACTGTACTCGCATCCATTTGGATCAGCTAATCCAATCGTGCTAAGCAGAGGCGCTGAATTAAATGGTATTTGAGAACGGACTACACGCAATGCATAAGATTACGAGTCCAGTAGGTTCTGAGTTCAAAATTATTTAAACTAATAAATAAATATGTAATTGTACTGCGTACGTAAAATGTATTAGGTATTTAAGGCTATCTAAAGCTATTTAACGATAAACATTGCTGTACACTGACTGTGTAATTATATCGCCGGAACAATGTGTTACTGATACATATGAACTGGCATTACACTCTAAGCCTACTTGGCTGGTGTGCAACAGTGCAAGTAAGGATTTATACAGTATGTTTTTTCCGAATGGCCATGAAATTCATTGTAAAAATAATACTGCAGAAACAATCATCAATCATTTAAATTAATAGCTGCACTTCAAAGGTACCCAAAGGAAGCAAAGCATTTCACTGTTAACATGCACCGGGCAATCACTACAACTGGAAAGCGAAGTGACAGGAAAATGTGGCCATATCCGGCACTCATCGCCGTACTGAGTGGAGTGGCTAAAATTTTTCCGCCGTATGATTACAAATATACGGCGTTAGAATAATTGTTATCCGACGTTTGCGAAGTACAGTATTTCTGCGGATAAACGATATAACGCACCACTTCCATGCAAAAAACGCAGCCATATTGATAACAGCGTATTAGGGAGATGGTTGACCGCACCGTCAGCTTGTAAGGAGCCCGTGTGCTTATCAATTCCTGAAAGCTAACGTGTCGGAAGACAGACGGATAACCTTGACTAAGAAACCGCACGTAATGCGGGTACTCGTAGAGCGCGTCCGATCACTTCGGCCGCGTTACATTTCGGCCGCATGCGTTCATTTCGGCCAACGTTCATTTCGGCCGAGGCTCACTTCGGCCAGCACTCATTTCGGCCACCGCTCATTTCGGCAACAGGACAACTGGCCATCTTCAGTTTCCCAAGTTTTCCTAATTTTCGCAATCTAGCTTCGGTTTTCTCAGGTTTTTTTAAGTTTTCCAGGTTACTATTTTAGGTTTCTCAGGTTTCTTAGGTTTCTTAGGTTTTCTCAGATTTCTTAGAATTCTTAGAATTCTTAGGTTTCTTATGTTTCTTAGATTTCTTAAGTTTCTTAGGTTTTCTTAGGTTTCTTAGTTTTCTTAGGTTTTCTGAGGTTTCTTAAGTTCTCCTTAGGTTTTTTTGTTTTGTTAGGTTTTCCTAGGTTATTCTTAGGTTTTTTCGGTTTTCTTTGGTTATTCTTCGGTTATTCTTAAGTAATAGTTAGCTTATTTTTCGGTTATTCGAAAAGCTATGGCACCATTTAATCGTACTTACATCAAAAGTAGCGTTTCTTGCCCAAATTGGACCAAAATAAGCGTCGGCCGAAATGAGCTGCGGCCGAAGTGAGCCTCGGCCGAAATGAACGGCGGCCGAAAAAGTTTGGCCGAAATGAGCACGGCCGAAATGCAAACGGCCGAAGTGATCGGTAGCCCTCGTAGAGGGTTACCTGGGTCTGGATATCTGCTACAATAACCATTTTATGTACTCCACAACCATGTACTGTAGATGCTTTTATTGCGTATTGGTCCGGCGACGTCGTGCTCAGAAGCACTGGCTGGGACAGTCATTAAATTTCGCATAATGAAAAGCCATTTACGAGTGACAATTATAGGTGAGAAGTGAGAACTGGCAAACGAAACACAAGTATTTCGTTCGTAGATAGGTAATACAATAAAAGTTATAAAACACGATCCCAGTAGCCACTGGCAGAAAACGATTCTTGCATCGGCAAGCTTAATCATCCGAAGAAACCCAGACATACTATTAAAAACATAGATATTATGATAGATCTTTTTTTCAGTGATGCCACGCGGATAATTATTGTCGCCAACCCTTGGCGCACGCGGAGAGCCTGTGAAATATTATGGCTAAAGTTCGAAAGATAAAAATGGTCAGCTCAGTCCAGGTAAGCACTCTCAATCAGCCAGTGCTAACTAAGCACGCATTTTGTTAAACCCACACAAAATTAGTACAGGAACTGTATAGTGATTGCCATATTTTCTGCAGCAAAAGCAAAAGCAGTTGACCTCTTGTGAAGCTAGCCATATGTGGTCCAAAAGTCGAATAAAAGCTGCTGATGCCGAGCCGCATACGCACAAAAGCAAGTGGTGTTTCCATAACCTATTCACTGTGACTTCATGGTTGTTTTTGCAAGACTGTCCGGAGGACGCACAATTCTGAAACTGGCTTTATTTTACAGTTTATACCAAGTACTTACTACAGTGTGAGAAGGACTGGTAACGAACCGTTTGACGTCATCACTCTCGCATACACGGGAGGGCGGCTGCCATGGTGACAGATGCGCATTTTTCACGGTTTTCGTCAGTTTTCTCAGCAGATTTCTCTTCTCTTCTATTTTTAGCCCCCTAAATTAAGGTTTATATATCCAATATGATCTGTTAAAATATTAGAAAGCTTTTGATGAGAAAGAAACTTCAGAATATCTTTTAAAAGGGACAACAAAGTCTGTGGGACTACGGTAAGCAATAACACAGCATTGCTTTTTGTATGCGACAGTGATGGCGTAGTCGACCGCTGAAGAGTCGGTTCCCAGTTCTTCTAGCTATAGTAAGTTCTTGTTTATACTCATAATTATTCGCTTAAATCAGTGATGCTAGCATACTGGAAAATGGTTTAATTCTTACAAAAGTGGCCTACAGTCTGGTACCTGTACACCCAAGTGACCCAACTGCTGGCTCGGCAGAAGCGCTTGTTAATTCTGTAGGCGTCACTTAGAAGGGTAGAAATGACATAATACTAATACTGTGTCATTAAACTTTTGTATCTGTTCACATAATAACTTATCCTCATAAAGCTCCCACAAATCACAATAATAATTTTCGCAAAGTTGTGTGCGGTCCCCGTAGTACTTCACTGGCTGCTATTAACGACCCCCTGATCTCGAAGGCTGCCAACACTGCAGCATTGCGAAAAATATTGAAGACGGAACAATATTTTCAAGCGGATGATGTGGAGATGGTCCCAATAAAGGTAGAGCGAAAATCAGAAGGGACGGCAGCTGTGCATTCACGTTGATTCAACCGAGATTGATAACAGCGTAGTTGTGTCGCCTGTGCAAAATATTAATGCGACCTACGCTGCTGAATCTCTTGTACCGGAAGTCATGCAAAATCTGGAAATTCTTAATTTTCTTAAATATACAGTCTAAGCTTTCGCAGTCAATGTGTTGCTTGGTTTTTACGCCATTTCACTAGTAGAGAAAGGCAATTAACGCTCCCACTAGCGGTACAATCTAATGTTGATCTACGGCTACAATATAGTTTGTTATGTGTGGGTCGCACAGCCGTCTAACAATTTACTTTGCCGGTGTCTGCCTTTTAACTAAGTAAACTGGGCCGCCTACAATGCAAGAGAACCGGTCCATACAAATTTCAACAGTGCCGCTTTTCTTTTAATTACACATCAGTGAAAACATGTTACAAGGCATGTCGCGCGATCAGCAGTTAATGCCACTCCATTCTAGAAATCTGTGCCAGTTTTGGCACGCATGGGTTTGGTACTATTTAGTGCCAGAAGTTTGAAATTCTGTATAAAAACATCGAATCAAGATGAAAAATTGCACGTACAATTAAAAAATCTCACTAATTTAACCCTTTTTTAGTGGTCGTAATTCAGTGGCCATCAAAGTGACCAGTGGTCACTCAAGGTGAAAAAATCTCGAAAATCGCCTTATTGGAAATAAGCCCGAAAATTAAGAAAACTAGGCACAGACATACGCACTAACAATTGTTTTCGGCATTCCCGTAAGTGCGTAACACTACCTGTATTAGGGCGTGTACTTTTACTAAAAAAATGTGCAATTAAAAAATAAAAAAGTTCGCATTTGGGTGTCGCTGACGATGCTATATCAGTGCATGAACAAGCGTAACTGCCGGATTAACAACCACCTTGTAGCCTTGCCGTATCACAACTTTTGTAATGACGGGAATTGTGTAATGGCACCTCAGTTCTTTTAATTTATATACTCTTAAGCACTTTACGAGTGCACACATTAAATGCATTTTCTGTTAACTAATCCAAAAGCAGTTAATACATATCCGGAAACTTCCGGTCAGTACACAAAGAGTGTCCATTTCTGCAGCTGACTTAGCTGCTTTCTATGTTAGGGTAAATAAGCCTCGCCGATTTTCGTTGCGTCTAATTAATACTTAATAATTAGAAAAACAGTAAGCATTACAATAGGTTTAACATTATCGCCATAATAAAGGTACTTACATTAACGTAAATTCTGTCTCCATCAAGATTGCATAGCGAAAGGGTCCTCTACACTACTGCCCAGCGTCTGGCGTTGTCTCTGACAACGCCAGTCCATGACAGCCACAGTCCAGCACAGCGAACTGAGATAGCTGTATGCATTTATGTATCAAGCAGGATCAAACTGAGCGCTGGTCAAAGTAAAATGCTGTTTGATATACTTCGCGCGTTTCCTCATAGACAACGTTTTTGTGCTTGCATAGTGCTAACCGATGTTTCCTTGATCATAAGCGTTTCTATCTGTTTTTCGTGATATACTGACCACTTTATATCATGTTTGTGGTTTGCCAGATATGATCGGCAGTTTTAAACATTTTTCATTCTGCTGACCACTGGTCATCCTGCTTACCATTTGAATTACCTAACTGAATAGCGCTCTTCGAGGTGTTTCACTTAAGCTAAACTATGCTCGTGTACGATATTTTTGTGAATTGTTATTAGAGTAAAACTATACAGTGCCAATTGGCTCAGTTCCCATGCGTGCCATTTTGGCATCATAGCGTCCTGCTTGACCTATGGTCACAAAAATTCAACAAAAAATAATTTTTCTTAATTGAATTCTTTGGTCGAGGATTACCAATTTTCAAGCCAGTATTCCTTTCCCTTCTGGTACCCGGCGTTGGTAGGTTAACCTACCAACGCGTTGGTAGGTCATCGGGGCATCATCATGGAATATTTGTGATGGCTTTAATCATCATGGCTTTGATCGTCATGGCTTTAATCACAATTGCAATTGCATTTATGACGGCTTTAATGATCATGGCTGCAGAACTAAGAAAAACAAGAATCTGGTTTTAAGCGAGAAAAACATGTCTTGGTCTTAATATTTCCAAGAAGCACCAAGAAATTAAGAACCATTGATTCATTGATTGATTGTATCTTGAGTAGCCAAGCCGGCTACAATTCGGCGAAGATTCAATAAAATCTGTGGCTCTAATCCTTTCGAACCCGAATAAATCAATTTAGAATACCTGTTTTTACTAACAACTCCAGAACTGCTGTATATGTAATTCACTGTCAATCTGTCACTGAAACAAAATACTCGCCAGTCAAGGCGCATATAAAAACGCAAATAAAACGCTTGCAAAAACTAAGCTCGCTCTGTTTTTGAACGATGCGTTTTCTGTTGATCTGGGAAGCTAAACTACACGACTAATTTTTTTTAAGCTTTTGCATTAGTTACAGTAAACTACCATGCAGATGGATAACTGTACTAGCTGGGCAGCTGCAAATGGCACCGCTGCCACAGCAAGCGCAAACTATTACAGCGTTTTTCTTGAGGAATCCGATACCAGAAATCGCATTTTATCACATATTGCAACATCAGTTGCCACGTTTCTGTTCACCAAGGTATGTGACAAACTTATCCCAAAATGGATCCGACAATGTAGGGTCACCGCTACCCTGCGAAAGCAGCTCCGACGACAACAACAACAACAACAACAGCAGCATCAGCAACAACAACAGCAACAACAACTGGAGGAACAACTTCTACATGCACCACAAGAAAACGATGCACTAGAAAACCAGATTGCGGAATAGCTGTGCGCAACAGCTTCCATACGCATGTGGCATGTACGTATTGCGTTCATATTAAGGATAATACAATCATTCTTCTGTTTAAGTGTCATTATTCGGCTGTTGCCTATTGTTATGGGTTGTTATCATCGTTTGACAGTTATAAAAAATTGTTTTAAGTTATTGGTGTAGTAAGCGCAGTAATCCACTAAACCGAGAACAATTGGCGGTTAATGCGGTCACGTTAACTCGGTAATGCCGTGACCGGCGCAGAACAAGGCACGAACTTCGAAAACCAGAAGTAATAGTAAAACCAGAAGTAACCGGTCTAACAAGTAAAATCACGCACGGTTTCCTGGAATACGACTTTAGTTATTATCACTGCTATCTGTTACAATCGAAGCACACCCAACCGCACGCTGGCTGCATGTCTGCGGTGCACTGCAGGCCGCCAGTTGACGAAACGCCATGCGCAGACTGCATTAGCGCGGTGATTTATTGGCATCCCTTTACCAATAAAGTGGGCCGTTTTTGAAAAACAATTAGTTTTATTTACAATTCACGTGCTCTTGCGCAGGAAGCGTAGATCACCATGTATTTTTTATGACTTACACTATGACGTAGGTGCCTACGTGCACCTGCCGGTGCCCGCGTAGTTGCCATGAGTTTGGCATGCTGTAAACTGGTAGGTCGGTACAGTACATAGGACATTGTCTTGTTAATTTGCTGTGCAACATTTATGTAACTGCCAGACTTACAGTTTAGCCTGGCAGTGAAGTGATTAGAGTTAGGTAAATACGTAATTCAGCTACAGTTAAAAAACTACCGTTAAATACTTCTACAGCTAGTGTAGATGACCTAAAAAACGCCAAGTACTGTACGTATGTATAAACTAAAGTCTTTTTATAAGTTGACGAGGTTTGGGTTCCACAATTCTCTTTGCAGTATTTTAATGTGCCGGATGTGGGCAACAGGGCAATATGAACTATGAACACCGGAGACGGTGCATAATGCGGCATTGAATTCCCACTACAAACATCTAACAACTACCGTACTTATGCGGGCAATAAATACCGTACAGACAATAAAATTTAATACAGTAATCGTACTCAATTCGGTCTTGCCAACACAGATTAGCAGACCAACCGGGGCACATATGCGGGCTCCTAAATCAGAAAAATATAATCTTTGTCGGAAAGGTAGTATACTCGTACTTACGCAATATACATGGAAAAATAGTTTTATCTGCTGCGTTAAGACAGGCGCGCCAAATATAATTTTATGTCGAGGAAATACCAAGTAAATACTGCACATACGCACTATAGAGCATTGGTTTTTTTGTCAGTTACTTTCATGAGAGGCAGAATCGTTTGAAGCTAGTACATACGGTATGCCCTTTGACTTCGTGGTAATTTACAGTCAACTTTTTTTCAGTACAAGTTTTTTAATTTTAATTTACCTTTTTTTATTTACACAAAACTTTGATAAAGGAACCAGTTTTATGCCCGTTCTGTGACACTATACGATTCCAGGAAATTAACTACGGATATTTAATTTCCTGGAATCGTATATCTATAGTGTCACAGAACGGGCGTAAAATTGGTTCCTTTATCAAAGTTTTTGTAAATTTTGTAGATTTCAGAGCTCCATGATATGATAGGATTCTTTAACTTTCACTGCAAGTTTTGGGGCGGAAAAATGAGAAAATAGCGCTTATGCTGTGCTGCAGCACTACACTGAAGCTCAGTACTTCAGCACTGCAGTAAAATGTACATATCTGTAGTTCCAAATGTTTTTCGTCGCACCCAGCTTGACCACAGCAGATGTAATCATTTCTTTAAGTGCACTATGGACTTATACTAACTTTCTCCAAAAAAACGATTTTTCTAAAATTTAATGTGGAGTCGGCCTATGTGCCATGATCTGTGCTATGGGAATGCTTTGTTGACCTACCAGTATCACTAGAAAATTTACAGGCAGCAGCTAAATTGTCGCCTAGGCAACGAATAATTATAATAATAACTACTATTGCTATAAATTATTAACGACGTTTATAAAAATATCAAGACCAGATCTCCCTGTTTCTCTACAGTTACGGGGACGGTTCATCCGAGAAAATTAATTTTATTCGTCACTCGTTGAACGGTTCAGATTGGCTGTGCAGTTACCAGTCAACAGCATTATTTCGCTCATCATATGGCGACAAGCAAGTATGTGGTTCTGCTGTGGACAGCCATTCAGCTATGTGGATGTTGCAGTCCATCTCAAAAGGAAAGATGTAAGTGAGAAACGTGTAACCGAACACTTTTGTCGTAAGAACCAGCGAACCGAGCGCTTGGCTGGGTTTCTATAACCAATAAATTCTGAGCAGATACTTGCGAATTATATTCAGTCAGTTAGCGCGATATTTCCTTAACTGCATATTATTAGCGGCAAATGCACTACATCTAGGGTTTAACGTCGTTATTATGAATTTATATTTAGCTATGGTATTTATGATTTTAGTTGCACGCTGCGTAACATTAACCGATTACAAAAGGTAAGCTAAATACTGTAGAGCACTTTCCGTATCGAGCGCCCGCGAAATGCTATGGTTGCTATTTACCCGCTGCCGCTGGATATATTATTATTCAGAAATTCACAACAGGTACAAAATAGAAATTTTATATGACTTTACATTTTTCTGAAAACAGTTAAAGAACGCGTAAATATATTTGACGTATGGAGGATATACTGTAACAAGGGCACCATGACCATAATAATGATTAGCACAGTAGTAACGACAGTTGGTCGCTTTACAGTGGACTGCACAAAGTGGTTAGACATACAGTGACATTCCCAGTTCCCACCCTTATTTATGCATGGCGCGATCGGCTTTAAGTGTAGCCAGATCTATGAAGTCCATTGTACTCAGACATATAGTATGAGACGTTTGCTTTTTGCTAACACACTCACCGTCACCGGTAGAAATCATGTAATTGAACTTCTTGTAAGCATACTCTGTAGTCTCTTAGATTATTTCTGCTAAGGGTTAAACCAAGGTCTTAGTAACTATTAGTAAGTATTATGTTCATTCTGTTGCATCGTCTACCGTGCAAGTACGTAATTGCTGTACTTACGGCTTGTACGTACAAGCCCAACCTCGGCCTCCGGCCTCAGTCGGGGATTGAATTTTGATTATTGTTTTATTCTATAATTGTTAATAATGATTATGGAATTATTGATTAGCAAACTTTACTGTAAAGTCTGTAATATGACGAACTACTACCCTTCTGTATATCCGGCGAAAATCCTTACCCTCGGTCTAACCGGAGGAAATTGCTACCCCTGTTTCTAACCGGCGAAAATCCTTACCCTTGTGTCTGACCGGCGAAAAACCCTGCCCTTTTAATCTGACGTGGTTTATTTTTATTTGGTGATCACGCGTGTTAACTGAGCAATCGGTTTTTCAGCCAATTAATAGCAATTAGTATAATGACATTTTATTATTATCAATATTATTAATCATTATTGTTATTTGTTTATTTCTGATAGCAATATTTATTATTCCTTATTTTTAAATATTACTTTTTTCTTTTCAAAACTGAGTGCAGAACTTCATTTTGTGTTATAGGAATAATATTTCTGTTAAAAGTACTGGTTATTAAAATTATCGATAAAACTATTAGTTTACGGAACCGTATAAGCAACAATGGTATGGCGAAAGTCCAACCTGATGCAGCGAGTGAATGTCCGCATAATGAAATTTATTTATTGTGCTGAAATGAATTTATGGGGAAATAGAAGAGCACCGAAACACCACTCTTCTAATAATCAGTAGTGTAATTATCTAATTAATAATCCATAATAATAGTAATTCATTCAACAAATAACTCTTCTTCTACTAATAATCACTAGCATACCGCGAATTGTTAATGATAAGAATTTCACGTGCAAAAATCGAAGCCACTGTACAAATAAGCAGGAAAATTACGCAATTAATTTTATGAAATTTGGTGTCTGGAACTTCGAAGTAACTGTCTACCAAACTCTGATACACAATAATGATTTTTGCGATTCTACGTAAGTTACCCATTGCCATACAGATAATCACGTTATAATGTTGCCCTTTCCTCTTTCCGCCAAAAAAATGATAATGTACTATCGCTCTGCCAATTACAAAATTTCGACAAACAGGAGTATTAAATTTTACTCATTACTAATGTACCGCAGTTTTTATACCCCAGTTATATAGCTATGCTGTGTCAACAGTTTCCGGTCAGAAATACACGCATTTCAGCCAATCCGCTAATAATTATTTTAGGATTAGCCAATCAGCGAAATTCGTTTTAGTCATGTTTCGTAATTCGAAGTTGAAATTTGAAAAACTAAAGTTGTAGGGACAAACTACAGGATTTTAGCCGTTTTTTAAGCTATCGAGCGAAATTCAGCGCCGAACGGTTTTGGAGGAAAAGGGAGAAAAAAACCGGCGAAGTCAGCTTTGTATATACAAGCCCAACCTCGGCCTCCGGCCTCGGTCGGGAAAATGTAGAAATGAATTTGGATTATTGGTTTATTATTATAATTGTTAATAATGATTATAGAATTATTAATTAGCAAACTTTACGGTAATATGATGAACTACTACCTCTCAGTCTAATCGGCGAAAATCCTTGCCCCTTTGTTTGACCGGCGAAAATCCTTACTCTTGTGTCTGACCGGCGAAAACTCCTACCCCTCTGTCTAACCGTCGAAAATCTCTGTCCCTTTGTCTAACCGGCGGAAATTCCTACCCCTCTGTCTATCCGGCGAAAACCCTTACCCTTGTGTCTGACCGGCAAAAACCCCTACCCCTCTGTTTTACCGGGGAAAACCTCTACCCATCTGTCTAACCAGCGAAAATCCCTGCCCCTGTGCTTGACCGGCGAAAATCCCTACCCTCTGTCTAACCGGCGAAAATCCCTGCCCCCGTGCTTACCGTCGAAAACCCCTCCCTCTTTTTCTAGCCGGCGAAAATCCTTAACTCTGTTCAACCGGCCAAAATTTTGTGCTGCTGTGTCCGCATGCTACAATTTCCCTTGCCGAATTAATTTTATTTTACAAAACCACTACTCGTAGAATGCCGAAATTCCCGTTTGAAACATGAGTTATTGCTGCTCGGTCCGCATGCTAAACTTTCTCTTGCCGAATTGACTTTATTTTAAAAAGCCATCAGAATGCCGAAATTTCCGTCTGAAACAATGAGTAAGTGCGTCCACTTGCTAAAATGTTTTTAATTTGACATGTATTTTGCATTTGGTGATCACGCGTGCTAACTGAGCAATCGGTTTTCGAGGCAATTATTATAAATACTGATTTTCATTATTATCAGTATTATTATTCATTATTATTATAGTTTGTTTATTTCTAATAGTAGATATATTATTCCTTATTAATTCTAAGTATTACTTTTTTGTTTTCAATACTGAGTACAGAGCTTTGTTTTGTATTAAAGGAAAAACATTTCTGCTAAAAGAATTAGTTGATAAAATTATCGATAGAACTATTATCTAGTTTACGCCTTTACGGAATCATATAAGCAACAACGGTATAACGAAAGTCCAGCCTGATGCCGCGAGTGAATGTCCGCATAATGAAATTTATTACATGTGCTGAAATGACTTCATGGAGAAATGGAAGAGTACCGAAACACCACTCTTCGATTAATCAGTAGAGTGCCAGCGCTTGCAATTTTTTGTTATTTTATTTTGATGGCTATTGCATATAAAACCACATATCAAATAACCTAAGCATTTTTGTGCAAAACTCTGTTTTCGGCTTCGCTTCGGTCTAATAGTGCTAGCAAAAAGCGGTGCACTTCCCTAGTAGTTTATACGTAATCCGTTGCCGTACAGTTATTTGCGCTATACTGGTTCCCTTTCTTCTTTCCGCCAAAGAAATCATACTGCATTATCGCTCTGCCAATTACGAAATTTCGACAAACAAGAGTATTAAATTTTACTGATTACTGATGTACCGCAGTTTTTATGTCCCAGTTTGCCACGCTGTGTCAGCAGTTTCCGTTCGAAAATATACGCATTTCCGCCAATCCACATTATCCACTAATAAATACTTTCTGATGAGCCAATCAGCGAAATTCGTTTTGGCCATGTTTCGTAATTCGAAGGAAAAGAAGATCGAAAAACTAAAGTTGTAGGGACAAACTACAGGATTTTAGCCGTTTTTTAAGCTATCGAACGAAATTCTGCGCCGGACAGTGTTGGAGGAAAAGGGAGAAAAAGAAACGGCGGAGTTAGGATTGTATATATAATAAATAATAACTAACGCCACATTCAACCACAAAGCCTGTTCCAGAGGCACGCCTTCAACGAATGTGTGGCGATCGCATTTTTAACATGCCTTACCATCTTATTTATTGTAGAGCTTTTTGCAGACGTCAAAATACCTTTTGAAATTTTTGTTCCAGCTTTAACTCGTTAATACTCAATTACTCATGCACTTTCGTGCAATGCCAGTGCTGTTATCGCTGCACATGATAGATTCGTTGCTGACACATGCTCAAAAATTATAAAGTTGACCAAGCATTCCGAATCTTCTTCTTATACAGTACGTGGTGCCACATTTTACGTGGCATCTGCCAGCTTTTATCGCTTGCAGTTGCCACAGTCTCCAGCTTTTATCGCTCGCCATACCATTGGCAGTGCCACTGCAAGTGCCACTGCCATGTTTTACCCCCTGCCGAAAGGGTTCGGTATCGTCGAGAATCTTGAAGTACTGCTTATACTCCAGTAATTCTGTAATACAGCCGCTTGTACGGTGTAAACCCTGGCACTGGTGCGGAGTGGTGCCTGCCAATGGCATTGCCAGTCACATGGCAAGCGATAAAACCTGGTGCATCTGATTTTTGGCGCGCAGTAAAATATGGCAACCGCCAGAACGTATAATTCGCAGCCGCAGCAAGATTTATTCAAGCATCGAAAATCAAGTGAGAAAACATAAAGAAAGGTCAGTAAAAACAGGAAATTGCAGTTCGATTTCTTTGCTTTAAGCTCCTGTCTGCAAATTCCATTAGACCGTAGTAAAGTTCTGCTTCATGTGCACAAAACAAAATAAAAATATTCCACCGGCACGAAGCGAGGTCACCTGCGGCCATATATATATCATGAAAATGTGTTGCCCGTACGTCAGCCACCGCCAGCAACTGAACACTGAACCATTTGCATGGGACCTTTCTTGTCTTGTAGAAAAAGGGACTGTCAGCTCGATTACTAGTAATTTTAGTTTGTTATATACGACAAAATGCTATTATGGATTGCTACAGCAGATTTCATGAAAGTACAGTAAACCACATGCAGCAAAATAGGTTAGCAGATATCGTAATAAACCACGAGTCTTACTACTCTCGTTGATTATCCTTTGGGGAATGCAACTTTTGCAGCGATTCGCCTATACGCCATTTTGCTACGCTGAAGTTCCGGCATTGTTCTCATGGATGCGGTGCGGTAAAAATAACAGCTACTCGTACTCATGTTGTGTCTCTCTGCGCAATGAGCTATGCAACGCTGCTGGTTGCCGGCTGATGATAAGGAACTGCGTTGAGAACAGAGAAATACATGTAATTCAAATCGCGCTCTTCTAAGGCCTTTAATACCGCTACGACAAGCGTTATGCAAAACGGGCAAGACATATTATCCTTTAGGTACTCCGTTGGTTCCAACTGATCGCTTGTTATGTCAAATTATGCTGTACAAAAATGCCAGCGTTTAGGTATTACTTTTGACATTTTTCTTAATGACCGGCAGTTTTCGGCTTTGCATTTTTATGTTCTGAGGACTGAGGACATGAAATTTAGTGATGCGCGCAGCACTTGTAAGGTTCTTGACTTAGAGCCCTGCGCGCGCGCCGAGCCTCGGCTCGGCTCGTGAGCGCTCGCGGCTCGCGAGCCGAATGAGCGAGCTTTTACCGCTGCTGGCGCGAGCCGAGTCGAGCCGAGCGGTCGTTTATCGATGGGCCAGCGAGCCGAGCGAGCGGCAGCCAGAGTTCACGAGCGAGCTGAGCACTGCTTTCTGTCCCGTAATATTTTTTATAGAATTTCTAACGATTTACTTTCAAAAATGGGCGTTGACTTCGCGCTTCGCGCGAAATAAGCTGTCTCGTACTATTTTTTACATAATTTCTGGCGATTTTCCTGTAAAAATGCGCGTTGGCTTCGCGCGAAATAAACTGGTTTAAATTCATGCAGCGGTGCTGCCATAAAAATACCAAAGTACGTTTGTACAATTAATCCGCATATAACTTTTGCTCGCGAGCGGTCTGAGCAGAAAAATTTGAAATTGTCTACGAGCCGAGCGATCCGAGCAATAAGAAATCTGGACACGAGCCGAGCGAGCGAGCAGACGATTCAGCACGAGCGAGCTGAGAAAAATTTTACAATAGTTAAAATGACACGAGCGAGCGTGAGCCAAACATTTGACGCTCGCGCAGGGCTCTAGTTCTTGTACAGACTTTAAACGGTTGTGCAATTGGTAGTTGTAAAGGTAAGTATTTCCGCCTCCACTCAGGTACATTCGTAGCATGTAGTATAAATGAAAACTGGAAAGCGGTATAATTATAAGGAAGTTAATGCAAGCTTTTAAAAGCGAGCTCCTCAAAAGGAAAACCAACAATACAGATATTTTTAAACCGCCTTGGGCGCAGTATCCCATTTTATCTGGCATCCTCCAGATTTTGTTTTATTGTGTGCCATACCACTGACAATGCCATTGGCAGGCACCAGGGCCAGATTTTAAACCCTACCGATGAAGTTCCATCACTGTCAGGCTCACCCTTTGCCTTCATCCTGTCGGGCATCGCATACGTTACATCTGACATGGAGCAGTTTGTGTTATTGTGCATTAATTTGATGTACGGTAACTGTAAGCTAGACTCTGTGGTGCAGCTCAAGGCAGCTACATTAATTTGCACCGAGTGCTACAGTTAAAGTACTTTGTATCAATTAGCAACAGCCTGCCAACAGTTAACAAACCTTTACTGGGGCCCGCCGTTAGGCCTAACGGGTGGATTCAACACATTGATCAGACCATCGTGTGACTTTACAATAACTGTAAAAACTTTTGATTCAACGGCTTGAGGAAAAAAAGCTGAAAAAGCTTGGTTTTCAGTTATTATACATTGGCAAATTCTTAACAGTGAGTAAAATCATGGAGGAAGGACTGCGCCAGCCGCGGCAGGACGATCTGGTGGTCTTGCAGTTTGATCACCGTGGGGAAGGGGCATACTCCCCAGAAGGGCTGGAGCGACCACCCCTGGGGGACAACGTGACGCTCGTTTGTCAGCTGCCACACGGCAAAGACTGGCACGAAGTGTCCTGGCTGCACCGGGAGCGTGTCGTCTTCGAGCGCGGCCAGCCGGTGCCGGTGGAGGACGGGCAAGAGTATTCCTTCAGCCACCTGTACAATGTCTTGTTCTTCCATATTCGCAATGTCTCTTTCCTGGCCAGCGGCGCGGTGACCTGCCTGGACACGGTCAACAACCTCCCCATTAAACGCTACTCGCTGCTGCCAAAGGTCACGCGCGCCAGCCAGGTTTGTCAGATTTAGTGTTGGATTAATCATTAACATAAGTTGAAAGTTTCGTTTAAATGCATATTCTCGCAAGCTAGCGCTTCTCTGTTCGAAATTCGAACCCATTGCTTGCGATTTATGCGCATTGGAAGTGTTCCTGTTGCACACTGTGTTTGCTTTTGTTGTTAAATTTTTAAACAACCGCGGAATTATGTACAGCCCGATTTCCACTTTTTTCAATCCAAAAATAAGGGCTACCTACAGATAAGTCTTTTTAATTTTACTTTTGGTTGCGTGTATAAATTTTGAAACTTCTTACGAGTACGATTTTTAGCGTTCGATATTTCTTAGCGTTCCATGATTTTCTTCGGTTTTTCAGATTTCTGGTTTTCTCATGGCTCTTAAATCTTAGATTTTTAAGAATGTTTCTTGATTTCTTATTTCTCAAGTTTTTCAAGTTTTCTAAACTTTTTAGCTTTCTATGGTTTTGTAGGTTTTGCAGACTTTCTTAGAATTTTTTATTAGTCTACATTTATCCTTAATTTCGTATTTATTCTTATATTTTGTAGATTTCCAAAGATTTTCACATTTGTCGATATATTTTTATTTTCTTGTATCTTTACGTTTCTTAAGTTTTTTAGATTTTTAGCTTCCTTAGATTTCTAATTGTTCTTGTGATTACATCTTAGGTTTTTTCGCTTTCTCTGTTTTTTAATATTTCCTTGGTTTTCTTAGGTTTGCTTAGATTTTCTTATATACCTTTCGATGTTCTTAGGTTTTCTCAGTTTTCTTTGGTTTTCGTAGGCTTTTTGGATTATTTTAGGTTTTCCACACTCCGATGCCCAACCAACTGCTCACCGAAGGCGACACTTTGACGCTGACCTGCCAGCTGCGTCTGCCACTGTCTCCGGAAGCGGTCAAGAATAATTTTACCCTGAACCATGTGATGGTGCGCCACAAGGGCCGATTGCTGACTCTGCCGGCGGAAGCGCCCTACTCGGTTCGGCCATCCTCACGGCCGCTCCCCGCAGAGAATGTGGAAGCTTATGAATCGGCCAAGTTCCTCAATCGTGCCTTCGTTAGTCCGGTCTCCCTCACTTACTTCGTTCCGCATCTCACCGTCGCCAATGACAGAGGTCAGGCGGAGTGCTGGTTCCGGCCGCATGCCGGTTTGCACGAGTGGATTGTGCAGACGGCTCTCATCACGGTGCAACCACGCCAATCCTGAATTAAAACTAATACACAAGTTACACAACGTATATTTGCAGCTTTTACCCAAATTACATGGCCTTCTTTGCGTTTGGCAAAATCCCGAACAGTGCAGCTCGGTAGTATTTTAGTATTTTTGCTCAAATCTTACAATACGTTACATGTACACCCTACGAAAATCAAATTTAATAATATATTATACAAGAAACAGCTGCGGCTTTGCCTCCACGTTTCTTGTGATCCACGGCCAGAATCAACAGAAGCTCGGTTACTCATTCACGTAGAGACTTTGAGCACTGGATAGTGGTGGTAGCTCGGTTACTCACTCACTTAATTAGCGATTTTGCTCACTGGACAGCAATGGTAGCTCGGTAACTCACTCACTTAATTAGCGATTTTCCTCACTGGACACACCTGTGGAACGTTTCGTACCAAAGAAAAAAAGTGAATCGTTTTTTCGCTCCTTGTAGTCACAGTAGACATCTGTATACATGCTGTAGACACCCTGTAGAACTATCGGTAGTCACCTGGTTTCTTAGGATGTATACCGCGTGTCTACAACGGTGTCTACAGGTTGTCTACGGATGTCTACCGCTGTATACAGGCAGCCCTTTTTAGGTTCAGCTCGATACTCTGCCTGTATACACCGTAGTCATCTGTAGACAGCCCGTAGACACCACTGTAGACACTGTGGTCACCTGGTTTCTCAGGCTTTTTTGGATGTTTACAGGGTGTCTACAGGTTGTCTACAGGGTGTCTACCGGTGTATACAGGCAGGCTTTCTTAGGTTCAGCTGGATGTTCTGCAGTATACACCGGTAGTCACTTGTAGACTGCCCGTAGACACCACTGTAGACATACTGTAGTCACCTGGTTTCTTAGGTTTTCTTAGGATGTATACAGGTTGTCTACAGGGAGTCTACAGGTTGTCTACGGATGACTACAGTGACTACAAGAAGGAAAAAAACGTTTCAGTTTTTTCTTTGGTACGAAACGTTCCATATACAGGGCGCACACGCCCAGTTGTCACCATTACGAAAATTCATTTTTAAAAATTAGAAAAAGTTCACATACTCCAGTTAGATTGTTCGTTTCTTGTACAGAATTTAATTCTGCGTCTACTGAAGCTAGTTTCTGACCGATGGCTTTGAAACTGATGTCAAAAACTAGGTCCAAAGGGAGATCTCTCGTGGCGCGTTTTCGGTCAGTATAATCATCTTATCAGAAAAACAGGAAAACACTTCCTACTCATAAAATTAGTTTTGGTAAGCTCAAAATACATTGAGTAAGCGTTGGAGAAGAGAACCAACGCAATGGAACCATTACTCCATTTATAAAGAATTTTTGTTGAAGATTGTCAGGCTTTTATAATGCTATACGGTACGAGCGGAGAACATTTTTCCGTAAATACCGGTAACCTTTAGGTGTTTGAATAATCGTTAAAAAATGTTCGGAGGGGATCATTCTAAACGATTTTAAAGTGAAAAGGGATACACATCACATTGCTGATTTACTGTGAACCACCGACGCACGGAAGAAAAAATCAACAAAGCGTTTGTCAACAAAAATGATGTGCCCAACGGGGATCCGCTGGAACGGAATGAGTCGCGTTTACCTGGTCGACAGCAAACGTTAAACTGATGCCACATATGTCCGTAATCATATTCTGCCAAAGATGATTAGGGACGACATTCCTCGTTTGTGTGGGGATCGCTAGATGGGCGTCTTCCCCCATTTTGGCAGTGCTAATTTCTAAGTCGCGGTACTGACCTCACAGGGGCTCGGTGAGAATCAGATGATATACATCCCAAGACAGTATTGGATGTTAAACAGTCTTGCCTTGTCACCGATTACCTAAGGGATGACCTCGATTTTTAAACAAATTTTGGGCGAACGGAAGGTGACCACGGTAGACGGGTCGGGACGCATTCTGAAGCAGGTGGCGTTCGAGTTTTCTGATCTAACTTGTCAGAAAACGCTTACTTGTTGGCAATCTTGGATTCAAATGATGCAGGAGAAAAATTCTGATCATGATAAAATTAAAAAAACAGTTCTAGAAATTGTCGGAAATTTTTAATAAATCAATTAAATTTTGGTGACAACTTGACGTGTGCACCCTGTATATGTAGGCACCCTTTTTTATTCGATAATTCTCGTTCCTCGTTTTTTTTCCGCGGGCTGTAGGCACCTATTTTTCAATTTTTTCCCCAGAGGACTGATGAAGATTTTTTGGACAGTTTTCTTGGTTCCCAATGGGTCGGTTTGGAAGATCGGCCAGCAGAGATCGAATGCGCACGGCATCTTCCGCGCGCACGACAATATTGCTCTTCTGGGCGGTTTGCCCGTTCGCTGGTCTGTTTTCGGTGCGTTTTGGGCATCTCAACAAGATTTCAGTTTTTCTGCCAGCCAGGCACATTGAAGGGGAGCTTTGGTGAATATTGCGTTCTCTGGCATTTGTCCTTCCGCAATTTCAAGGGCAGACCATTAGCCCGCATTCTTCAATTCGGGCAGTTGTGCCAGTCAACTGTCGCTGCACAACCGGAAACTTCTCTAAGGTCAAGAAAATTCGACCTTAATACGTAGTAAGGGACAGTAATGGATGCCTATTGGTTTCGCACGCGACGGGATGCAGGGATTAATTAATCGAAAAAGGGCTCCTCTAGTCTAATTGGGTGCGAAAGGGGATGCCTCTAGATAACGGGAGTGAAAGGGCGTACCTATTGCCATTTCCTTGAAGTTAATCGGAAAAGGATACGTGCAGGAATTAGCGTAATTTTCTGCTTTTTATTTACTGGGTTCTGTACTCCACAGAACGTATGTCTACACTAAGATAATCGACACGGTGCGTTACACTGTTCGTTAGTCAACCCTTTCTTACCTGTGGGACACGTGATTATGCAGTAGCTTAAAAGGCAGGGTGTAAAAGGTGGCAGTGGCACCTGCCACTGGCAGTTGCCACCGGCAATGGCATGTGCCATTTTGCGACTGGCAAGCGGGAAAACATGGCAATTTTCGAAAATGCAGAAATAACTAGAAATCAATCTTCCATAAAAAACATTTATAAAACAAAATTAATTTCTATATAATAATATTATTGATCTTTCTACACTCAGCGGCCAGCTTACTACCTGTATCGCGCCTACCAACGCAACGTGCGCTACAATGCCGCAAAATATATTTGTGGGTAGCACACACATGTCTTAAAATTTTTGAATTTCTTACATTTTTTATGTTTTCTTAGGTTTTGTAACGTGTTTTTGTATTTTTTTATGTTTTATCAAGTTTTATGTTTTTTTGTGTGTTTGATTTTCCGTGCATGTACTCTGGAGCACGGTCGGTCAGTTTTCTGTACTTTTTAACTTTAAACGGTCTGCTTCTTGGTTTTTTTGTTTTATTTGGTTTTCTCAAACGGAAAAGCAAACTGTAGTTCGACAAAACAGTTTTTCGAACACATCGGGCAACAAAATTGTGGAAACGCCAATTGTCGGTCAGTATTCTGTCGGTCTGCCGGTTGGGTTATTCATTGATATGTCGTTGTACGAAAAGTCGACAGGCGAAACAGAAACAAACGGCCCGCGCTCAAGCTCTGATTCTGACAATTCAAACTCTGGCCCTCAAAGTCTGGCTCTGAACGCAACACTCGAACCACTAAAACTGACCATAAATAAAATAGGTTCTCAGGTTTCTTCGGTTTACATTGTGTTTCTAATGTTGTTAAGTTTCTTAGGTTGTTAGGTTATCCTTAAGTTGTTAGGTCATTCGTAGGTTTCCTAGGTTTACAATAAACTTCTTAGGTTCTTTGGTTGTATTGTAATTCTAGGTTATGCCAATATCAGATGGCGCTGGCTAAGCGCGCATCGTCCAACGACGGAGGAACAAAACAAACCCGGATGTAGGCTTTAATGCCGAAATCTGAACACACCGCGCTTTGCGCGCAAGCCAAGAACCAACTGGTCTCTGTAGGCAGCGCAGCTGCCTTACAGAGCCATCAAAACGCATGAAAATGCCCAGACAGGAAAAAACCCAAAACCAACCAATGAGAGAAGGGCTGAATCATAAGCCCGCCCTGACACCAATGTGACTAAGGTCACTTGCGTTATTTAAATTTTCTTAAGATTTCAAAAATCGTGGCAATAAGAAAAATAACCCAAGCTAAGAAAACTAAGAAACGTAAGAATAACCTAAAAACCCTAAGAAGCCTAAGAATGACCTAAGAAAACTAAAAGACCTAAGAATAACCTAAGAAACTTAAGAATAACTAAAAAATCTGAGAACCTAAGATAACCTAAGAATAACGCAAGAAACCTACGAAATTTTAAGAAACTTTTGTGCTACATAAATATTTAGCGCTCATTGCATTGGTAGGCGAGTATAGGGCATTGGCTGTTCGCAGAGCAGAAAAAGATTATTTAACAGAAATGTGATGAACTGTTTCTTTCACATAATTATATCTTTAGTGTAATGGCGTTTTATGAAATTTAAAACTATGCATAGAAGTCGATTCCGTTTTAACTTTCACTTTTCTTGGTGGCAGGCAAATTTAAGTTATTTCTGCACTTTAAAAAATTGCCATGTTTTAACGCTTGCCAGTCGCGAAATGCCACATGCCACTGCCGGTGGCAACTGCCAGTGGCAGGTGCCACTTCCACCTTTTACACCCTGCCGACTGCGGCCGATGATTGGTTCCTGTCTTCATAGCAGTTTGAGATTGAACTAACCGTATGGGCGTTGTCTTCCATGTTGTTTGTTACTGATCGCAGAAACCGTGTGCCAATGAACATGTACATACGTCTTTTACATATGTAAATGTATGTAATGCGTCTTATAATATTAAAACACTGTACAGTGAAAATCTGCTTAATAAAACGCTAAAAAACAAATTTGTAGTACCAGATTTGTTCGAACCTGAGCTGTTGATAGCGCTTATAAGTTACATCTTTTTCTCTTTCTCATATGGGGGGCACCAAGATACAAAAGTTCAGCACCAATGAGGACAAATAAGCAGTCAATGGTAGACACGTATACACTAAGCAATACGTACTTGGACCAAATGGTAGTTTAGCAAAATTTTCAGAGTAATCCAATCACACTAATGCTTCCGACTCCAGTGTGAACCAGCTGCCAATGGGTGGATCAGTGTAAAAATTTCGAAGGTCGCTTGACTGAGGGACCAGTAAATTCGTAATGGCAAACAGGTGGTAATGTTAAAGGGTTTAACACAATTTGAGCCAAGAACACATAATGGCAGTTCCTCAGTGCAGAGTGTACTAAAGGGATGTCGAATAATTTTAACCTCGTTATGGACAGAAGCACGTATGCGTCGCATTTTTCTGATATCACAAGCGGTGGCATCTGGCAGTCCTTAAAATCATTCTTTATTTATGTTAAAACGCTGTGAAAGTAAGGCCTTGTCCCGAATTCAAAGCGAATCTCGCTATGGTACGGTTGCTCAACCGTACGAGGTGGCTGTACGCAGTGGCCACGCCTACAGATACGGTACGCGAAGCCACCTCGCTAGGTGGAGTTGCTGTATCGCAACGAGATTCGCTTCGAATTCGGGACGAGCCCTAAATATCACTGTACTGGTACATTGTGACCTGCACGGAACACCAACGACGGTGTCGACTAACGAGTACAGGGTGTTCCGGTTGCTAATCAACGAGTGAGTCGCTGTTGCTGGTTGCTCTGTCGCTGACCCAAGATTCGATCATTCGAACTGATTTGATTTTACCATACGGTCTGATTACAGTACCGGTACCTATTACATTACAGTATTACAATACGTGCTAAACAACAATTACTGTAGCCGCTAAATGAAATGGCACCACGTTTAGATCTCGCAAACGCTACGTAGCACATCGAGCAGCGTGTACGTCGTTATCCGTACACCAGACTCTGTGGTGCCATTTCATCTAGCGGCTAGTCGGCTACAGTACATTAACAGCGTGGGCCTAATTTATTATGCAGTAATAGCTAGCCCTGCCAGAAATGTGGACATACAGTAGTAGTTCTCTTTTAACGTTGCCGCCTGTGGACACTAACAAAGGAAAGCGAGCAAGGAAGACACCCGTGCTCGCATTTAGCGCCATATTTCATTAGCGATCTTTATAGCTAAACAATGCTCGTAAAATGCAGAGCTGACCCTGACGCAAGGCCCAAGACAGTATGTAATAAGATCAGCCAGACAGCATGTTGCATGTGGGTACATAGCTTAGGCAATGGTTGCTCTTTGACGGCTTAAGCCGACCTTGAAAGCCGGCTAACTTCCGCTCATTATTGGGCCTATGTTACTGCGGAACAAACACTGGTCGTGTCGGTACCGTTTGCGTATGTAGAATAAGTCAATAACATTTGTACGAGCCGTATGGCGAGGGTAAACCATCCCGTTAAAGATATTAATTTTAAGCGCAGCGGCACTAAAGTGGATGATGATTGGCATTTTGCAGCTTACCGAGATTCCTGTTCTGGATAAAAGTAAATCTGGTCCAATCAGGATTTCTGTTGCTTTTGATCTAACGCAATTTAAGGAAAGGGAGGCCCTCCTTAGCAAGAACGCTACACGTTTATGTACAATACGTTTAAGCCGTATGACAACACTTCAGATTTTTAGAAGCAACGCTGTCTCCTATGGGTTTAATCCGTTCAAATCTTATTTTCACGTATTAATAGCAACTGCTTTCATCCAAAAATCCAAAATTGACACCCGGTTATGGATTTAAGTAAAAGAAGTAACTATTGTTGTAATATCCCGAGCTGTAATCAAACGGTTTGAATCTGGTGGAACTACTCCGTACTCGGCATGCGAACGTTTAGCAGAACAGATAAACGAAACGCTGCTAAATACGGAATAGCTTCCGAAGCGTACCGATAGTAGTGCTACAGTATTACTACTACGTTCAGCGATTAAACTATACTTTAGAAACATCTGAAATGATAATTTTCTACAATGGTTGTTTAAGTTTTCCAAAGTTAAGCATGGATACATAGCATGTTCATCATACGGCGACCTTTATGAAGGTAATTTACCAACGGTTACAAATACACCGGAAAGTGTATAAGTAGTTCATGAAGTTTAGTTATGATAATTGTGCTGCTTTTTTTGGCGCATGATAACGAGTCTCACCTACGATTTTCGAAAACTGAAAAGAGGCTGTGGTGGAAAAGATGGAAGTAATGCGTGTTTTCATTTAGCATACCCAACTGCTCGAGTAAGTGTAACCATTCTCCCATTTGTTTTACCACCATAAACTCATTATTATTCTGTTGGAGCCATGGTTCCTTCTGCGATTAAAATGTAGTTTAGAAACAATAACAGTAGCAATCCCCTGATTCACAACGTTTAAGGATTTATTAAGTTATTTAGGCTGCGGTCTACGCCCATTAATAAGGTCGCTCGGTGATGTGTGACTGTGTGGTCACACATGGTAAATTTGGGGTAACTTGATTTTCTCGTAACAGGAGGAATATCCAAAATGGTCCTACTCAAATAATAACTTCAGTACATACTAGTACAAACCGAGTACGGCGCTACAGCATAAGTTTTAGTAGCACAAACACTTCCCGCTGAGAGATCTACACTATCCTGGTAAAAGATTGCACCCATCACATAAATAACTGCGATTTCCAAATTCCCGTTACATAAACAGGCATCTCCTGAAGTATAATCTGTTGGAGGAATGTGCAGAGAAACAGGAGAGGTCTTGGTAACCACAGTCAAGGACACACATATCGGCACTGGAATACGCAGTTACTGCTCATGCCTACTTTGAAAGTCACATTACACAGACTTTTGGAAATCTTACGGCTCCCCACCAGAATATGGTCATTTTTAACAAACTGTCAACCATTCACTACATTTCGCTACATCCTGAGTCCGGAGTCAGTACAGACAGAATCGAAAACTGCTGGCGGTGGCTAACAGATACACTAAACCTAGGTATGGAGTATCATAGATAACATGTTGCCTCGTACCCAAAAACGTGTGCACTGTGCAGAGCGAACTGTCTCACGACTTCGTGCTAGTATTATATAATCAGCCACGCACTCACTCCTCCTTGTAAAAGAGGAGATAAAACCTTTCAAGGTGAGGCTACACAGTTGCCGGACGGATCCAAATGAATCCTTTGGTAGCTGTTTCGTTTACGCCCTGCGCTGGACAAGCGCCCGACGGAAACAAGCTCGTAATTTTTACAAAATAATTGCTGTTTTGTACCATATAGCTCGAAATTCGGTTTACTTGCATCTATCTCCCCCACGGCCCTGCCCAGCGGTCTACACCGTCTGCTCGCAGCTGCTACCCAGCCACTGTCGTCCCATGCAGCACCCGCGCAGCGGAAGTCATGCCATCTCTCGCACCGGTTCTCAATCCCGATCGGCAGCACAGCTCTTGTTCCGTCTCCTGATAAGCACATTTAACGCCACAGTATATTCCAAGACGCCACGTAAAAATTCTGACGCACATATAATTCTGAAGCGTGTGTTTGCTGCTTCAGGCTTAGAAAGCATGAAAGCGGACCAAGAAGGCTCGGACATCTGGCCCCGGAGCAGAGCCTGAACCAAAGAAAGCCCGCGACAGGTAACGGACTACTGTCATGTACGATGCCACTATCGCCTATTTCTGTATAGACGAATCTGCTCGTTCCGAGCGTAAAGGGCATATGTCAATTTCTGGATACTGGAACGGATGATTTCTTCATGGACGTGTGAGAATTAGGAGACGTGGATGCGACTATCTTACCATCATAATCGACCAGCATTGTGAATGAAGGCGCAGAGATGAGTGCCACGAACTTCATGCACTTTTGTGTTTCTGTTACTGCGAGTGCAAGAACTGTTGTTGCATTCGTTTGTGTCCTGGCGAAAAATTGTGTCCAGGAGAATGGACTCGGTCCAATGCGCCTGAATATTGAGAGTGAAACTTCTTCTTTCTAAAGCAAGAGCCTGTGAGAACATGCAAGCGGCCTTCTTGAATGGATTTCAGAACGAAGCCGCACAACGCCAGTTACTTAGGGGCCCGGTTTTGTTGTGGGGCGTTCGGTGCGGCTCGTCTCAACGGAAGCTGATGACCAACGGCATCGATCAGTTGTTGACCGTTTGGACATTGTCGGCTTTCGAGTACTTGCCCCGACACCTCCGAGCGGCAAACGGTCAAACGAGCACGAGCAGCGTAAAAGGTATTTAACGTCGGCGACGTTCTAAAGCCACCCACTCGACGGACAACATATATTCCGGTGCACGCTCACACCCAACTATCACATAAAATACATACAAAGAAAAATGGCTAAAAAACACCATCGGTGTTCGTATATCTCGCTCGAAAAAGCAATCTGAGGAGGCAGCAGGATTTTCTTTCTTAATTCAGTCGTACCTGCCATATGCCGGCGCTAGAAGTCTTTTTTCGACGACGTTAAAATATTCGGTACTAATGTTTAAAAGAAAAATTACTAAAATTGACCTGAGTTAATCAAATCTTCCATAACCTATACTATTCAAACCACTCAATCACGAAGATTCGATTAGCACGTGAGTACAATGATCTTGACCGTCCCAAAACTAAATTTGTATTCCGATTAGTCCATACTGCTGCAACTGTAAATACTTCCACTGTTCAGTGTTCAAACCATTTTGAAAATCACATTATACCATCTAGAATTTGAGACTACTGCTCGGAACCGCACAGAATCAGCTACCATATGAGGTCATATCCAAAGCAGAAACAACACTACAATACTCTCGCGAAAAGGAGAAGGAAGATATAACGAGGATGCTAAACAACAAGCAGCGCAAAAAACTCGATGAATCAATCCTTAAAGAAAAATTGATTGTATCTTATCACCAATAACTATATTGTCCAATTATGCATCTTTGATTACCGATACTACGTGGATGGTACAGATATAAGCTACTCGTATATATAAGTATTTGCTCCATTTGACGACCGTGGGACTAACGTTATTTCGTAGGACTACAATAAAAGCTAACGTTATTTCTTAGTTACAGTATCTAGCAAATCATTACAAACATTTATCTTAATACCTAGAATACAAATGGTCGCTGCGCTCTAGCGCGACCGATAATTGTAGCGTTAAGGCATTATTAATATTAACTACATCCGTAACCTATGTTTGGGAGAACGGGTAGGCCGATTTCAACGCGGTCAAGTGCGCTAGAACCGCTGCAACGATGCGGTGGATGTTACGCTATTACCGAGACGATGCGCCTGGAGGGGAAAAAATGGGACCGGAAAGGAAAGTTGTTACCATGGGCTTCCATAGACATACATGGACAAGTTGTTCCCATGTGTTTCCGATGTGCGTAAATGACACGACACGCCTCGGCCAGCGGCCTCGATGCGAACAAAAACAAAATTAACCACCAAAAGCCGACGCCGATAAATTGGTTACGGATGTAGTCCTCCGTAAACTGGTTAACTACATCCGTAACAACCGTGACGGCATAAGGTAAAAAAACCTATGTTTGAGACAACGGGTAGGCCGATTTCAACGCGGTCAAGTGCGCCAGAACCGCTGCAACGACGCGGTGGATGTTACGCTATTACCGAGACGATGCGCCTCGAGGGGAAAAAAAGGGGACCGGAAAGGAAAGTTGTTACCATGGGCCTCCATAGACATACATGGACAAGTTTTTCCCATGTGCGTAAATGACATGACACGCCTCGGCCAGCGGCCTCGATGCGAACAAAAACAAAATTATTAATCACCAAAAGCCGACGCCGATAAATTGGTTACGGATGTAGTCCTCCGTAAACTGGTTAACTACATCCGTAACCACGTATACACGATTGATAATGTAGCCAATGTTTGGGCGAACGGCTGAACCGATTTCGACGCGGCCAAGTGCGTTAAATTCGTCTCAACGGCGCGAATGTTCTTACGCTATTGCGCCATCGATACGCCCCAAAAAGGAAGGAGTAGCCCCAAAAAACAAATTGTTGCCATGGGCCCCCATAGACATACATCGTAGAAATACATTGTCTGTTCGCGGACCGTTCGGAAAAACCGAGACAAACCGCGGCCTTCGGCATCGGCACGTTACAAAGTATTGAAAATTTAAGAAACATGTGCAAAAATTAATCGCAGTCAATTCCACCAGCGTGATCGGTATACTTCGTATTCTTTCATATACGATATTTCTTAGGTTTCTTAGGTATTCTTAGGTATTCTTAGGTTTCTCAGGTTTTTTAGGTTTCTTAGATTATTTTGGTTTCTTAGTTTTCTTAGGTTTCTTAGGCTTTCTTAGGGTTTCTCAAGTTTTCTTAGAATTTCTCTTTCTTAGTTTTTGTAGTTTTCTTAGCAGCTGGGACCAAAGCGATCAACCGTTGCGAAGTGTGCATTGCGTAACAAACTTGCGCAGCAAAAGTTTGTGTACGGATGTAGATCGCGTAAACTGGTTATATGAATACTGTACATCTCTTGCACGTTTTCTGCCTCTCCTCTTTGTTACCTATGTTCTCGGCTTCCACTAAGCCGATTTTGCAGCTTTAAATTTTCACAGAATCTTTTCAAAACGTAGAGTAACACAAAGCTAGCGGTTTTTTTACTCTCACAAGTAGGATAAGCCCAGTGGTCACTCCAAGGCTTGTTGCCATGGATGCCATAGGGCTAACATGCGCTTGTTTTTCATCACGGGCAAATCAGTGTTTAACAACAAATAGCTTTGGCTTCGCCTCTGCGTTTTTTGTAAACCACATAAAACGAATGATTCAGTTAGTTTTATAATAAAACGAAAACTAGCAGCCGAGGCACAAACGAAAGAAACTTTAATGGTGAAAAGTTAACATTAGAAGAACCTCGCATCAGATATTGGCCTAAACGACCTCAACTCATAAGAAAAAGTGCAAACTGCTAACGTAATATATAATGCCAGTACATAAACGTCCGCTTGTTGACTGGTCACCAATCTAAATGCAGAAACAGGAAAAATTTCAGCTGATACAAACGCAAGTTGACCGCAGAGCATTCCCTGTCACCAGTTAAATCTAATAAACCGAAGACGATCTGTTCTCTTATACTTGAATTAAAATTAACTTGTTTCAACCAAATTCTTACCTGCTATTAAATAACTACTGCTTCCTCGAATACAGGCATAACTGCTAACTATGAAATCATAACTACTGTCTCCTCGAACACACTGCAATTTTTGAATTTTAAACTAGTGTATTTGCCCAGTCGTAAGCCAATATTTATCCGTGCTCAGCTTGTTATATGAATACTAAACATCTCTAGCAGGTCTTCGGCCTCTCCTGTTAGACCGCGGTAATCTCAACTTCTACTCATCCGATTTTCCTGCTTCAAAATGTTCTAAGAACCTCTCGGTCTGGCGGGTGATCTACAACTAATCGTTCTTTGCTAAATTTAGAACCTCAAGCCCAGGGGTCACTCAAAAGCTTGTTACCATGGATGCCATAAGCCTAACATGGGCTGGTCTGTGTCAAGGGCATTAAATTAGAACCAAGAACAGCTTTGGCATCGCCTCTGTGTTTCTCGTGTTTCCATAGGCTGCAGACTGAACGAATCACTTGGGACATTTCGTTGGCTACAGTTGCCTATTAAAATTTGGACAGTTTAGCAAAATAAGCGAAAAAATAGGAGCCGAGCCACAAACCAAACAAACTCAAAGGTCAGCAATCCACGAACTGGGCATTACGAGTAGTAGATATTGAACTGACCCAACCTAAGCCAAAGAAGTGCAAACTGCTTAAAAATTACCGATAATGACAGTAAGCGTCCGCGGGACCGCAGGCTGGCTGAGGGCTAAGCTGAACGACAAGAAAAGGAAAATGTTCGTCTGAAACAACCGCAAGTTGACCGCAGACTGCAGATTATTCTCGTGTCATATGTTAAATCTGATAAACTGAACAAAATCTGTTGTCTTATACAAAAAGCAACTGTTTTCAAACTAAATAATAACTGCTGCTGCTTCCTCGAATACGCTGTAGCCAATGAATTTTAAACTAATTTTTTCACCCAGTCGTAAGCCAATATTCATCCGTGCTCAGCTTGTTATATGAATACTAAACATCTCTTGCAGGTGTTCGGCCTCTCCTGTTAGACCGCGGTAATCTCTGCTTCTATTCATCCGATTTTCCCTCTTCAAAGTGTTCTAAAAACCTCTCGGTCTGGCGGGTGATCTAAGACCAATCGTTGTTTGCTAAATTCAGAACCTCAATCCCAGTGGTCACTCAAAAGCTTGTTACCATGGATGCCATAGGCCTAAGACGGGCTGGTCTGTGCCACGAGCATTAAATTAGAACCAAAGAAAAGCTTTGGCATCGTCTCTGCGCTTCTCGTGTTCCATGGGCTGCAGACTGAACGAATCACTTCGGGCACTTCGTTGGCTACAGTTGCCTATTAAAATTTGGAGAGCGCTTGGCCAAATAAGCAAAAAAATAGCAGCCAAGCCACAAACCAAACAAACTCAAAGGGCAAAAGGTCAGCAATCCAAGAACTGGGCATTACGAGTAGTAGATATTGGACTGACCCACCCTGACTCAAAGAAGTGCAAACTGCTTAAGTACAGTAATTACCGATAATGACAATAAGCGTCCGCGGGACCGCAGGCTGGCTGAGCACTATACTGAACGACAAGAAAAGGAAAATTTTTATCTGAAACAACTGCAAGTTGATCGCAAACTGCAGATGATTCTCGTGTCATTTGTTAAATCTGATAAACTAACAAAATCTGTTGTCTTATACGAAAACCAACGGTTTTCAAACAAAATATTAACTGCTGCTGCTTCCTCGAATACGATGTAGCCTATGAATTTTAAACTAATTTTTTTACCCAGTCGTAAGCCAATATTCATCCGTGCTCAGCTTGTTATATGAATACTAAAAATCTCTAGCAGGTCTTTGGCCTCTCATGTTAGACCGCGGTAATCTCCGCTTCTGCTCATCCGATCTTCCTGCTTCAAAATGTTTTGAAAACCTCCCAGTCTGGCGGGTGATCTAAGACCAGTCGTTGTTTGTTGAATTCAGAACCGCAATCCCAGTGGTCACTCAAAAGCTTGTTACCATAGATGCCATAGGTCTAACATGGGCTGGTCTGTTACCACGGTCACAATTATACTGTACTCAAACAAGAAACAGCTTTGGCTTCGCCTCTGCGTTTCTCATGGTCCAAAATCGGACCCAACAAATGATCAAGCTCGTCTTCAGTTCATTTGCAAGCTTCTGAGGAGACTATTAGCCGCTGTGCACGAAACTGCTTCAAACAAAATACTAACTGCTATTGCTTCCTCGAATACACTGCAACCTATGAATTTTAAACTGATTCATTTACCTTTACCCAGTCGTAAGCCAATATTCATCCGTGCTCAGCTTGTTATATGAATACTAAACATCTCTAGCAGGTCTTTGGCCTCTCATGTTAGACCGCGGTAATCTCCGCTTCTGCTCATCCGATCTTCCTGCTTCAAAATGTTTTGAAAACCTCCCAATCTGGCGGGTGATCTAAGACCAGTCGTTGTTTGTTGAATTCAGAACCGCAATCCCAGTGGTCACTCAAAAGCTTGTTACCATGGATGCCATAGGTCTAACATGGGCTGGTCTGTTACCACGGTCACAATTATACTGTACTCAAACAAGTAACAGCTTTGGCTTCGCCTCTGCGTTTCTCATGGTCCAAAATCGGACCAAACGCACATGATCAAGCTCGTCTTTAGTTCATTTGCAAGCCTCGGAGGAGACTATTAGCCACTGTGTACGAAACTGCTTCAAACAAAATAGTAACTGCTATTGCTTCCTCGAATACACTGCAACCTATGAATTTTAAACTGATTCATTTACCCAGTCGTAAGCCAATATTCATCCGTGCTCAGCTTGTTATATGAATACTATACATCTCTTGCAGGTTTTCTGCCTCTCCTCTTTGTTCGCTATGATCTCAGCTCCCACTCATCCAATTTTCTCGCTTTAAAATGTTCTGGAAACCGCTCGGTCTGGCGGGTGATCTAAGACTAATCATTGTTTGCTATATGCAAAACCTCAAGCCCAGTGGTCACTCGAAAGCTTGTTACCATGGAGGCCATAGGGCTAACATGGGCTAGTCTGTTACCACGATCACATTACACTGTACTTACTCAATCAGCTAAAACATGAAACAGCTTTGGCTGCGCCTCTGCGTTTCCTATGTTCCGTGGGCTGTCTGAACGACACTTCGTTGGCTACACTTCGTTGGCTACAGTTGCTATTACAGTTTCGCGAGTTTAGCAGAATAAACAGAAAAACAGCAGCCGAGCCACAAAACGACACAAACTCTATCAACAAAGGTCATCAATCTAAGAACTGAACATAAGTAGATACTGGACTGATAGACCCCGTTTGCTAAAGTAATAACCGACAATGACAGCAAGCGTCCACAGGTTGGCTAATCACTAAGCCAAACGATAAGAAAAGGAAAAATTTAGCTGATACAACCGCAGACCGCAAAGCATTCCCTGTCATTTGTTAAATCCGATAAACTGAACAAAATCTGTTTTCTTATACAAAAACCAACTGTTTTCAAACAAAAAAAATAATTGTTACTGCTTTCTCGAAAACGCTTCAACGTATGAATTTTAAACTAATTTATTTGCCCAGTCGTAAGCCAATATTCATCCGTGCTCAGCTTGTTATCTACATCCGTAACCTCTTATAAATGCTTAGCAGACGACCACGATGATCGGCCCAACGCGTCGGCCGATTTTAACGCGGTTAAGTGCGTCAGATTCGTCGCAACGGCGCGAGTGACATAGGGTTACTGCCAATATATTGCGCCTCAAGAGGGCAAAACAGGCCCCAGAAAACGGCTTGTTGCTATGGGCCTCCATAGACATACATGGACTAATACTTTGTGGCTTTGCAAAACAAAGAAAGACTGCGATCTTTGGCATCGGTCTGCTACAAAATACAAAAAAAATCGGAAAAAGAAGACAAATTTGTTCGTAACGAAGCCGACCGGCGTGTTTTCTTAGATTTCTTAGCTTTCTTAGATTTTTAGACCACTTTGGCTTCTTAGGTTTCTTAGATTTTCTTAAGTTATCTCAGATTTCTTAGGTTTCTTAGATTTATTAGGTTTCTTGGGTTTTCTTAGGTTATCTCAGATTTCTTAAATTCACAATTCTTAAAACTCAATTTCTTAAGTTTCTTAGGTTTTCTTAAGTTTCTTAGGTTTCTTAGGTTTTCTTACGTTTCTTAGGTTTCTTAGGTTTCTTAGGTTTATTAGGTTTCTTAGGTTTTCTTAGGTTATCTCAGATTTCTTAAATTCACAATTCTTAAAACTCAATTTCTTAAGTTTCTTAGGTTTTCTTAAGTTTCTTAGGTTTCTTAGGTTTTCTTACGTTTCTTAGGTTTCTTGGGTTTTCTTAAGTTTCTTAGGTTTCTTAGGTTTCTTAGATTTTCTTAGGTTTCTTAGGTTTCTTATATTACCTTAGAATTTTCCTTAGTTTTCTTAGGTTTTCTTAGGTTATCTCAGATTTCCTACATTTATAGTTTTTTGCCTATTCAATCTGTTTACTAGAGTTTCTCAGATTTCTTAGGTTTCTTGGATTTTCTTAAGTTTCGAGTGGATTTTCTTAAGTTTCGTCTGAATTTTATAGTGTATTAATGTGAATTCAACAAATATTATTAATATCAATCCAAATTGCTGCTCGAAAACAAAACACGTAGCGATTTTCCTATGCGCGCAGCAGACGCTCGTTCCTAAACTCCGTACCAACAGCCGAATCCCGTACGAACAACCGTACACGCGGCCTACACCAATGTTTACCCGCGCACACAGCATCGACCAAAGCTAAATTTTCCATCGACACATCTGCACAATAAGTGTACACAATACACAAATGACATTAATGTTAATGCTTTCAAAATGGTAATTATATTTTAACCTTTAAATGAGGAAAAAGTCGAATCTCAGCAAAAAGACACGAAGTGCACGAATATCCAGTGAAAAACGACGGAAAGCAAGACGTGCAAAGCAAACACATGAAGTAACGAATCCCGATTTGAAAAAAATCGAAGCCAAGCCACCAAGTTCAAATGAAATCCTCGAAAAAACAAGAGAACGAACATCACCACGAAATCAGTTAAGAAAAAGATAAACGCTTCAAGCTACGAACAAACGGACCACAAACCGAGTTACTGAAAAGGTCAACGAAACAAAGCCTACAACAGTCGAAACAGCCGAACAACAGTCATTACGCAAAAATTTTTACGAAAAAATTCCGAATTGAAAAACGTTTCCCAGATTTCGAAAAAGAAGTGCGAGCATGGGTTCGAGAACCATGGAAACATACTTCTTTCTTTAGAATTTCGGTGCAATTTCGGTGCAAATATGATTCATATTTGCACCGAAATTCTACCCGATTACCATCAAATCGAAGATGAATCATGGAAACTTATTAAGTTGCCACAAAGACATCTTCTGGAGTGCCTGTTCCATGCATTCAAGAACTGTTCAATTAATGTCTTCAAAGGCACTTGCGGAATTTGCGGATCTAATTTTGTAGAAGGCGATCGTATACATCAGTCAAAGGATGAAGACAAAAACAAGTATATGCTGCATCGTTTATTCCCTGAAGAATTTACCACTCCAGAATCCAAATTCAAAATCTGTCGCCAGTGTGTAAACACTGTTAATGCGTTCCAAAAAAGCAGCCCACATGGAGATCCGATAACTGAAAACGTAACACTTCCTAAAGTCCTGGAAATCGTAAATAATCCAACAAGCCACCAACTCTTATCATTAGGGAGAATTTATTCTTGCGTTTACAAAGCAACAGATCCAGTCCGAGCACAATATCAACATTTTCAGGTAAGTAATATTCAAAATTAATTTTAAAGCTGATAAACGAGATAAAGGTCACCTGTTCATTTAAGTACTTCATTCATTCGATTCCAGGAGTTCATAGAATTGTTAGATTTCTTATTTTCTTCAGTTTCGAAATTTGAAAAATTTCTTTAATTTTCTTTTATTTTCAAAATTTTCAATGTTTTTTAAAGGATAGCCTTATAGACACCCCCTAAAACCCGGTATATTATAGCCACCCCTTCTCGCACCCTGTTTATCATATGCACCATTTTTAAATTATTACATACAATAGATTCATTGTTCGCAGATAATACATAATAAAACAGGCTTCCAGCCGATTAAGGTTGTTAACGGTGCGGTTTTTTACCAGTGCACCGGTGCAATTTGAAAAAATTGCGGTGCGATTTTAAAAAATAATTGGTGCAGGCGTTTTTTAAAAAATAATTGGTGCAGGCGTAGACAGGCAAGAAACATGTCTACTTCAGCGGTATTGTATACAACGACAAGTTCAAAACTCTCCAAAGCCATTGGAAAAAAACCTTTTTCCGTATTTCAATGACTGGTCAAGCACAAACACTTCTCACATGGGCAATCTCTGTGGGTTTCATAGACGACGAGCTCCAATGCCCGGAAAGCACAACACAAAGGAGAAGACCTCCAACACCGGATCCGAGCTCATCAAAGCGATAACTGTACCTTTTCTTTAATATACTGTATGAGTCTGTATCCAAACCGGAAGAATAATCTCATTTTTTCACATCAATTCTATTAATTTACAGTTTTCTTAACATCTAAAAAACTGCGTAATTACCGATCCGATAACATTTAAACATACATGCCGATGAGATAGCTTAACGTTTCCTTTACTATACCCTGCCCTACCCGGAAGAATACTGTAATAGACGTGTACTAACTAACATCAAGCGGACGAAATTTAACATTAAGCGGACTAAACATTTAACTTTCGGAATTAAAGTAAGCCGCAATAATACGTACGGATGTAGATCCCGTAAACTCGTTATATGAATACTGTACATCTCTTGCAGGTTTTCGGCCTCTCCTCTTTGTTACCTATGTTCTCGGCTTCCACTGAGCCGATTTTGCAGCTTTAAATTTTTACAGAATCTTTTCAAAACGTAGAGTAAAACAAAGCTAGTGGTTTTTTTACTCTCACAAGTAGGATAAGCCCAGTGGTCACTAAAAGGCTTGTTGCCATGGATGAGATAGGGCTAACATGCGCTTGTCTTTCACCACAGGCAAATTAGGGTTTAACAAGACACAGCTTTGGTTTCGCCTCTGCGTTTCTTGTGGACCACATACCGAGTGAACGAATGATTCGATTAGTTTTAAAATAAAATGAAAACTAGCAGCCGAGGCACAAACGAAACAAACTTTAATGGCGAAAAGTCAACATTTGAAGAACCGGGCATCAGATATTGGCCTAATCGACCTCAACTTATGAGAAAAAGTGCACACTGCTAACGTAATATATAATGCCAGTAAACGTCCGCTTGTTGACTGGTCACCAATCTAAATGCAGAAACAGGATAAGTTTCAGCTGATACAAACGCAAGTTGACCGCAAAGCATTCCCTGTCACCAGTTAAATCTAATAAACCGAAGGCGATCTGTTGTCTTAAACTCGTATTAAAATTAAATGGTTTCAAACAAATTCATAACTGCTGTTAAATACTGCTATTAACTATTAACTACTGCTTCCTCGAATTCGGCTGCTATTAACTACTGCTTCCTCGAATACAGGCATAACTGCTAACTATGAAATCATACTTACCGTCTCCTCGAACACACTGCAGCGTTTGAATTTTAAATTGATTCATTTACCCAGTCGTAAGCCAATATTCATCCGTGCTCAGCTTGTTATATGAATACTAAACATCTCTTGCAGGTGTTTGGCCTCTTCTGTTAGACCGCGGTAATCTCAGCTTCTACTCATCCAATTTGCGTACTTTAAAATGTTTTGAAAACCTCTCAGTCTGGCGGGTGATCTAAGACCAGTCTTGTTTTGCTATCATCAAATTATCAATGCCAGTGGTCACTAAAAAGCTTGTTACCATGGACGTCATAAGGCTAACATGGCTGGCCAGTTACCACATTATATACTGCATTAAAACAACAAGAAAAGCTTCGGCTTCGCCTCTGCGTTTCTTCTGTTCACGGACTGAGTGAACAGATATCTTCGGCCACTGCACTGGCAAAAGCAGCTTAATAGTTTGGCAATTTCAGAATACGGTAGATTGAGCAGAGACCTAGCAGGCGAGTCAAAATCAAAACAGAAGGGGCAAAAGGTTAACTATCCAGGGTGCTCGCCGCGGGCAACCATCCGGAACACTTGTCCGGCTTTGCCATTCTGACTTTGCGGGAAAGCGTAATATTTTAAAAATAGTCGTAAGCCAATATTCATCCGTGCTCAGCTTGTTATATGAATACTAAACATCTCTAGCAGGTCTTTGGCCTCTCATGTTAGACCGCGGTAATCTCCGCTTCTGCTCATCCGATCTTCCTGCTTCAAAATGTTTTGAAAACCTCCCAGTCTGGCGGGTGATCTAAGACCAGTCGTTGTTTGTTGAATTCAGAACCGCAGTCCCAGTGGTCACTCAAAAGCTTGTTACCATGGATGCCATAGGTCTAACATGGGCTGGTCTGTTACCACGGTCACAATTATACTGTACTCAAACAAGAAACAGCTTTGGCTTCGCCTCTGCGTTTCTCATGGTCCAAAATCGGACCAAACAAATGATCAAGCTCCTCTTCAGTTCATTTGCAAGCTTCTGAGGAGACTATTAGCCGCTGTGCACGAAACTGCTTCAAACAAAATACTAACTGCTATTGCTTCCTCGAATACACTGCAACCTATGAATTTTAAACTGATTCATTTACCCAGTCGTAAGCCAATATTCATCCGTGCTCAGCTTGTTATCTATATCCGTAACCTCTTATACATGCTAAGCAGACGACCACGATGATCGGGCGAACGGATGGTCCGATTTTGACGCGGTAAAGTGCGCCGGAATCGTCGCAACTTCGTGAGTGACATAGGGACACTGCGAATATTGTGCGCCTCAAGAGGGCAAGACAGCCCCCAAAAAAACGACTTGTTGCTATGGGCCTCCATAGACATACATGAGCTAACGCAGAGCGACTAAAAGACAAATCGCGCCTTTCGGCCTCGCTTCGCTAACAATTCATGCAAAAATTGTAAATGCGTGACAAAATAACATTATGAGCGTGGCGTTCAGAATACCTAATCATCTTAGGTCCTGTTTACTAAGCTTTCTTAGCTGTCTTCGGATTTCTTAGACATTATTAAAGTAGCATTAAAGCATTATTATAATTTGTTCCTAAATCTTGGTATTAAAATATTAAATATTAAGCATTGCGATACTAACTAAGATCTATGAATGCCTCCAATTGCGGATGACGCCCTAAATATGTTTTCGATCCACTTAGCGGCGAATCAACAGTAACAATCAACCGTCAGAAACTTCAGGAACTATGCCGGTGTCAATCAGCACTGCGAAGAACTACCAGAGCCTCCAAAGCGACAGATGGTAGGTAATCACCGGTACATCGTAATATCTTCCTCTGCTTAATCTTAAACTGCCTGAATTGATTTATGAAGGGTAAAGACTAAGAAAGTTCTGGTTGAGAACTTGAGCTAGTGTAGTACTGTCATAATTATACTGACCTTGTGCGCCCAATGGTAGCATAATCCTACACGACTTGCTCTGGCCCAATAGCGTCCACGGCACAATTAACAAGCTCGGCTACGAGTAGGCATACCATTCCCGTTTTTCTTTTAACGGTGCAGTGCTTGGACCGCAGTCGAAAACTGGCACGTATACGAGTATTATTCTCGCTGTCGCAAGCACGGGCATTCACAACCCGCAAAGCAAAGAAAATAACGCTGGTTAGTATCGGGAAATAGGTTCTCTATGGGCCTATTCAATGGCATCATGATCGAACTGGCGATGGGGCCCATATTACCATTTATTATACTATTAAATAAAATTATCAAAAGTACTTGTTTCTGTAGAAGTTAACGGCGGACGGAAATACGGACGGTGTCAAGTCTGGGCTGCTGCGCACAAATGGATGGATGTACAGTACTTTATAGTTTGCGGTTGCTAGTCAACAATGGCGGCGAGAAGATGGATCGAACTGGTTTTCCCCCAAAACTTTACTGAGCACATGGACCAAAAACGCTTATATTATGTCAATACAATTCAGTTCTGCAAACATAACAGTATAACTAATGTATCATTATGTATGTACTTACCAATGGCAACAAGTTGCTGTTAGGCTTTTAGTTTCTTTTATTAAGTGCCATTATTTTTATAACAAAATTAATTAAAACTAAAGCACTTGTCGTTTGGTTGGCCGGAGCGCAGGCCCACGGCCGTCAGCAAAGATTGTGTTCTGTGCATATCCAGAAAGAAGCAGGCTTTTGTCTAATTGATAAATAATGTAACACGCTCATAAATCCCGGCTCAATATTGCAATAATATCATGTCTATTCCTATTAAGATTAACAAAATTATTCCTAGTGGGCTTAAGTATTTAATTTTTGACCTTTCGAACTGCGTAACCAGCGGGAGGAAATATTCGTGTCTACAGTAAAAAAAAAGCAGTGAATACTTATGAAGATACACAATTAGGCGTCATTCAGGTATTACGTAACGCAAATTTTCTGCTTTTTCGACCACCCCCGCCCCCACCCTTGTGTGACCTTTCTTCATGTATTACTTATGAGCAGGTAACACGAGGCAGGCCCACCCCCCACTCCTCCCGCGTTACGCAGTACTTGAATGCCGCCTTATGTGATTAAAGACAGACGTTCACACAGCGCAAGTGTCGTCTAGAACCTCTGTGGCACGTTAGCAACATCGCTCGGTTTTGTAAAGCAGCTCTACCCGTTATGAGTCTGAACACGCTGTATTTTCACGCTTCCGTAGCTGGTTCTTCGATAGCAAGTTGCAAATCTCCACTACCGATATGTACTACAGACTCTCCACACTGCTGCATCTTCGCAGACTGTGGAATCACTCCGTACCCAACATGCAAACGTTCAGCCAATCCGCTGAACGAAACGCTGTCAAATACGGAATAGCTTCCAAAGCGTACCGTTAGTGCAAGTAATGTACCAAAAGGTCACAAGCGAAACACCAGTATTTTAAGGTTGTGCAAAAAATATGATTGTGGTAATTAATTTCATTTATTAGCTCAACGAACTGCGCTGCTGGAAAAAAACGAACTGACCATAACAAACTGCTGGAAAGTTGGAGGAAGTTGTGGAAAAGACGCGACAGGCTATAGGCCAAGACATACCTTTTCTGTATGTTCGATATTAAGTGGGGACTTATGCTATGATTGTGCGCTTTTAGTTACTGACTTACTGTTATAACGTCCAAATACATATTAATTTTGCCTTCAACAAGACAGTACAACAAAACCGCAATCGCGGAAGAAGAGTTCCCTATTTATCACATAAGAGATTTACATTGATGACGATGGGTACGTAGTTATCACACCATGAACATTCAATCGGAAAGCTGAGCAACCTGCAGATGTCTCCGGACAGGGTACAAAGTAGCCAGGTTAAGCGTTTCAGCATATGTGGTATCCAGCAATTGGTTCCACAGCTACTCCAATGGCACTCGCATTATTTCATTTTGTTGCCACCACATGAACATTTCGGTCTATCGGAGCTAAAGATTTTTAAGAACAGCACTAGTATAAAGTCGCCAAAGTCAAAGCGCTTGGGTTTTTAACAAGGTTAAGATTGTGGGTCTGCATCCGTTAACAAGCTTGCCATCAGAAAGTGCTTGTAGGTCCAGAGATAATGGCGCAAAAAAAATGTACTCCCAAGCATTCAGGCTCAATGGAACACCTTACGTATCCTTGCTTCTACTGCGCACAAGGAAGCAGCGACGAACCTGCTTAGTTTGCGAGAACTATTTGGATTAGAACGCAGGTGCAGTTCTGGACCTGTAATGTACGCTGAAACTAAGGGAACCAACGACTTAGTATGCTGAAAACTGGTTAGCAAGCTATGCAGATCGAAGAAACTTTCCCTTGAATTCTTACCTGTAGTGATAACTTGGCGGAGAGTTTAACCCGTTTAGGGTAACTAAGACATTGCTTCCCTGTACCTTCCCTTAAAGGCGAAAACAAAGATTTCGAATATTCAGACGCTGCAACAGCCTGTGATACCAATGGACCATATGGAACTCTATTGGAACTGTTGGAACTACTGCATATCGTTTAGTTGCGACCTGATGTGACACCAGTGGAACCTATGGAACTCTATTGGAACTTATTGGAACTGATGGAACTACTTTACATCGTTTAATTGCAACCTAATGTGACACCAGTGGAACCTATGGAACTCTATTGGAACTTACTTGAACTGTTGGAATTACTGTACATCGTTTAATTGCGACCTAACGTGACATCAGTGGAACCTATGGAACTCTATTGGAACTTATTGGAACTGTTGGAACTACTTTACATCGTTTAATTGCAACCTAATGTGACACCAGCGGAACCTATGGAACTCTATTGGAACTTACTGGAACTGTTGGAATTACTGTACATCGTTTAATTGCGACCTAACGTGACATCAGTGGAACCTATGGAACTCTATTGGAACTTTTTGGAACTGTTGGAACTACTGCATATCGTTTAGTTGCGACCTGATTTAACATCATTGGAATTTGGAACCTATGGAACCCGTTGGAACTGTTAGAACTTCTCAAACTAACAGCACTGCGCCCTTTTGTGGTACCAAGGGAAAGCATCGAATGCTGCTAGAACTCATTGAAAATAATATCAATATTTTACTAGGTTTCTAATTATGTTTCTAATATTTTAGTAGTTAACGCTACTAGAAAATACCGGTGATGCTCAAGCTGATATCATTAGGAAAGGTTTTACGACGTTTTATGCCTAATTAATTTCGGTAAAATGGGAAAATACAGAAGCACTGCAGAAAATCAAATCTATAATTTAGAGCATTTTAGCAAAGCATATGAAGAGCTAACTGCAAAAATCGATAATTCATAATTAATCGATAATTAATCGATAATTATTAGTAATTAGTTTTTATCGCTTAGAACAGTAAGGACATTTCCAAGGTTTCTGTTTTGGTGGTGGTTTTCCTGATCGGGTAACACGAGGTGACACATACGATGCGCACATATGATGGAAAGCATGTTGGCAGACTGTGCAGCGCAACCACGGTTTGTCTTTGTTGTCCGGAATAAGAGCCACATGACACTTCCCGCATTTTATGATCTTGCTGGATTCGCTTACATTGGTATCGTCTTGGCTGAGTTTTCCGAAACGATGATGAACGGCACGTTTTGTAGCTTCGGGATCATCTGCATTAAACTTCCGTGAGTTTCAGGTCGAAGGTTTATAGTTATGTACAGTTTGCTTCACTAGCAAGTCATTACGATTCACCTTCAGAAACAACGGAAGCGGAAAATGATCGAATTTTGTTTCCTGTGCGGACTCTATCTGCAGCGTAACGTAACATTATAAAATTTCGAAAAAACTTAAATACAAGCTCGATTTATAGTTTCTAGTTAAACTCTACCTTTTGCAGTCATTTTCTTTGGAGTGCTGCTAGATAGTGGTGAGAAGTCACTGTCGTTAGCTGGAAGTGACTGATCCATGTTAGCATTTTGCGTTCCAGATTCAGTAGCTTCCATGGCGCTGCTTTTGCGCTTTCCTATGCCGCTGGACGTTTGCGAAGCTAAATCCACAATTAAAAGTACAAGGAGGATTGGTGCTGAGTCGGCAACGAATTTATCGCTTAAAGTTAGACTTATCACCCATTCCACTGGAGTTTTATTTAGCCGTCAACCGTGGATGGTTGCCTTTCCTAGCATGCGCAACCGCCAACCGAGTATGATGGTAGCCAGGTAGCGTCATGTAATGTACTGCAGCTGTCATATTACGGAGCTGTTGATTAGTGCAGTTAATTACGGTTGACGGCCAAATCAGCCTCCAGTGGATTGGGTGTTCAGACTAACTTTAGGCGATAAATTCGCTGCAGACTCGACACCAAGGTGGAGCTGCTGTATCGCAACGAGATTCGCTTCGAATTCAGGACAAGGCCTAAGTGTGCACCGGTCTTACCATCCAAATGTGGCCTCGCTTTACATGTTGCAGCAGCAGGATTACCGGCCAAGCTCACCTCGGGCGCTTCGTCTAAGGAAACTTGCAAAGCATCGACGATACCATCGATCTTTGCAAGTTGCTCTGAAGTAAAGTGCTCGCGTGGCAAAATTAAGCAACGCCTCCGCACACCCTTCAGATTCACTTGGTGCTGCTTGTCTGCCCAAGCAATCTGGTCAATGCACCAGCGATTTTGTTGCAGCGGGTCCTCTTTTGTTGCATCAAGGAACAAGTCCTTCCGAACAGCCAAACAAAGCACGTCTTCCGCAATATCTTCAAACTTCACCGAGAGAACGTTCTTAAAAAACGTATTCATCTGAAAGAATATATCGTCAAATTTGTATAATGAATTCGAGAACTAGATAATTAATTTTGTTGTACTGTGGTACATAAAGGGTGTTTTATTAGGCATTGGCCGCATTGCCATCCAAATAAAACAAAGTGCAAGCGTAAGTACACTACTTTACCGTACAGACTAAATCACATTTGTAGTATTTAGATAAGATTTTTTAGCCTGGTGTCGTTTTCGATAATTTGTGTCACATATTCTGTGAGCAGTTTACATGACGAAATACACCGTTGAGCAACTAACCTTTTCGGCATGAGTTGTTTTGCGTAGTGCTTCTATCAGTTGAGCAAAACTTTCTTTGGCCAAGCAGTTGCTTCGGTCGGGAAGTAAAGATAGCGTTGTACGCGCGGTCAAACCATTGCGCGGTAAAGTTTGATATGGCGCGGCTTTTGAAATATGCCGTAGCAGGCATTGGAGAGCTTCTTCCTTGTCGTACTCGCAAGCAACTTTACGGGCAATCTGCAGAAATATTTAAGAAAAACAGAATGAATGCAAAGTCATCTAGCGCTATGGAAATAACGTTGTATAGTACCATATCCCCAACAGACGACAGTATAGAGTATAAGGTTGCAATTCGGTGAGTGCAGCTAACCATTCCCGCTGATAATAGTTTTGGTTTGATGATTTCGTATTTGTCATTAACCGCATTAGTCAGTTCACGGCATCCTTCCTCGCCAAAATGAAGCAGTTTCCGAACATCTTTGGATGCACGTTGCTGCGCTTGTTCCAGAAGTGTGAAAACAGTGTTATCAATGTCGGTTATCTCGTTATCCATGGTCAAAATAGCTACCCGACTCAATGTCCGCATTCTGTAAAAACCTCAGGTTTTCGTGGGTGATGACACAATCGAGTAGATCACAGAGCTTAAAGAGCGAAATTTATTGAGACTGACTTGTCTTTAGTTGCGGCAGCGATATCATCCAGGCCATCGGAATTCATGGTAAGCGCACAAGACGAAGTAGGATGCACACCACCGCTGTTTTTGTTGCGATAGTTTAGATATAGTTTTCTTTCGTACACGCATCCAAATATACGTGGCATTAGCTTAGGAAATGGATTATCGTGGATTATTAAAGGAACGTGCAATTTTGTCCAGCGATCAAGGCCTGCGGAATCAGTTATTTCCCCTAAATTGCAAATGTCTTCCATATTTGTCCCGAAAATTGACACGCTCAGATTCAGAAGGAGCGTTTTCCACGTGTCTGGTAGTCCGACTACGATCAAGCTTGGCAAACCTTTGAAGTGCCTGATCAGGACTCCGTAAAACATGCTGATCCAAGAATGTGCTAAAAATTATATCCAATATTCAAACTTATACAAATTCAATTTAAAAGTATTTCTGTTTTCTAGACAACCAATACAAATAATTAAAGTAAATTCAGGTGGACGCGGTATCAGTGGATATGGTTACAATAATACGAGTATCTTTTTATAACAGTGATAAATATTTCACTCACCACACATTAGTACGAAGGTGTAGTAGACATCTAATGGCAAATGTTGTCTTATAATGGCAAACAGTCTGGCCTTCTTTTTTCCCTGATAGACCTCGACAGTGCGGGGAATTAAAACGGATGACAAAGGCGTCCACACATATGCACATTTATCGGTGTCGGCTAACACCATTCCACCCTCAAAAGGGACGAAAATTATGTCCGGACCAAAAACGAAAGTAACACCGTCTTCTTGCAGCCCCAGGTGCGAAACCGCTTGCCGCTTTAGCGGAATTTCTTTGTCTTCGCATTTCCTGTAAGAAATGAAAAAATATGCATACATATGCGTTGGATTGGGTGCTTCATTGCGTCCAGTGCTTACATGTATACTAGTACTTCTGTGTAGCTACATAATAACATCACAAAAGCACTTGATCCATTATTATTAGTATACTTTCTGTTGTGTTTTTTTATATACAGCTTTCTTATGTAGTTTTTCAATATATTTTACGTACTCAATATACCGTTGGTGATACCACTCCCCTAACTTGGCGAGAACCTTGTTGCTCATGTTGGAAAACGCGGACGAGCCGCCTTTGATATGCAGATCCGAGGAGAAATCTTTAAAATTGTTCCACGACTTGCTACGAATGTAAACCTTCCTGCAAACCAGAATTGGCCGATATACACAAAATATAAGTACCTGATCGTCTAAAGCGTATCAAAGGTCCGTTATCGTTACAGTATCAGTTTTAAACGTCTGAGGTTACGGTACGAGCTGCGCTATTCTTGTATGTAAACCGAGTTGCAAGTTATAGCGCGAGTTTAAGCTACCGTAGAATCGTAGATACCATACAATAGTGCATATAATATAATAAATAAATCTGTACCTCGTGCAGCTGTCGTCCTGCAGTTCAAATAGCGTTCCAGATTCTGTTGTTTTTCCTTCCACTTCTGCAATGGGCGTTAACACAAATGCCATAATCCAGTCGTCCACTGCTCGTTTTTCCTTCTTTTTAAAATAATAGGTACGACCATCCTTCTCTTTGAACCGGTATTCAGCTGCCGTGAACTGTAATAAAGCGCTACTCTATAATCGGCTTAATTCCTCCAGTTATTAGTACTCTGTGCACAAACACGCATAAGTTTCTTACACAAAACGAATCTGAAGCCGATTGGTTAGACATTATAAAGTATCTGTAAGCCTGTTCACAGGATGCAAAGCCAAATTAAAAAGGTCAGCAAATTTCTTAATTATTTAATTAGAATGCGTTTGTTAAAAAACATGCTGTTTCCAAATGATTACAATTTACAGCTCATTTTTATTGGCACCTTCCCACAAAAATTAGGGTTGGATACAGTTTACTGTGTTTCAGCCTGGTTATTTGTACAAGAAGTACGTTTAATCACTTTAATGACAAATTATACGTTGACTAAGCTGGTACTGCATTGATTACAGTAATAGTATTACGTATACCTAATCTAATAAACGATCTATGGGTGCCATACTGCCTTTAATTTGTAGCTGTGATTTCATGGCCAGTCGATGAGTTTGGCGCTCGCTGTGCAGTGAAAGTGCAGTCAGCCGTCCCATCCCCAATGATGATTGGACTTTTGGGTGAAGTACTGACTAAAAGGTGAGCACAATTCTCCACATAGGGCTGTTTATGTGGGCAAAAGTGTGGCACAGGTCGCTGCTGGAATATATTGTGTGTCCTTTAGTGCTATTTATACAGCAGTATCACATGAGCAGCTATTTATACAGCAGTATAACTTGAGCAGTTCAACAGTTTCTGCCCGACGTTTAATAAGTCCTCAAGAGCGTTATCGGTAAAATCAGGAAAATTACGTGACCTTAATTTATGCAGTCTGTCTCGAACGTTTTGTTATGGAAGAATTATTTTGACAGTAATGGTATTTACTGTTTAATCAGAACGTACAAGCGCATTTGATAGATATGAACTGCTTCTGTAGGTAAAGTGAAAATCATGACACACGAAGAGCAGAACGGTTCTTTAAGATTATTCCTAAGCAAGTATTCACTGGACGAAATCCTGAAGTTGTGCACCGTTTGCACCGCAAACCGATCACTGGACATTATGGATACGGTTCTTTTGGAAGTATGCCAAAATGTGTGATGTATCTACATATTTCTTGAAATATTAGTTAGCTATTGCTTTTAATTAACTACTGCAATATCATTGTAATAAATGATATACTGCATGTAGGAACTTGCACACCGTGTACAGCTGGCACCTGATCGGCTTAGAGATATGTATATCCACGTGATGAACGAAGCGCCGTCTCTCCTTGATTTGATTTCGCCATCGGATCCAAGGAGTATCGTTGTAATTACTCCTCCAGTGAAAACGTGCGCCGAAGGCTGCGTGTACCAGAGGGGCTCTAAAACAGGCCTACCTTTGGAACTCGGTCTTCATAATAAGCCAGCTTGGGTAAATATATACCTTTACGTAGTCACAGTTACTAACAACTCGTTAGTTATATTCCTTGTTCAGTGAACTGTCTACTGTCTTGAGTACACACACTTTTACGTTAATTTTCAATCGGTATTTGTTAGTTATTATTAACTGCTTTGAAATACAACTGAATATTGCGGCAAAAATACAGTACCCTAAGCATTTTTTCAGGGCACACTGCACGACATTAACGGAATGAGCCGATCTTTCGTTCGCCTATCGTATAGATGTCCAACCTGTCGTAGTATATACAAGTACGACATGTTTCAATCCAAAAAGGATGGCAAATACCGCTTTTACGAGCACGAACGAACGCATGTGCGCGTGACCCAGACAACTTATTGGTCTAGAACGTTATGCAAATTCTTAGTAGAAAGCGTGTAAGTGCTCTAATTAAATACCTTATAAATAAATCATATTTATCTTAACAAAACTAAAATTAACTGATTACACGGGAATTAGTGCTCTTTTCTCTTCTTTGCTACACAACTGCCAAGTAAAGCCAACTTTGTTTTACAACTTCCTTTTCAAGATTGCATTGCAAAGCGTCTTTCAACGGGTTCTGCGAAACGTACCTCGAGACATACGGAAAAGCTGCCGGTAAATTTTTCCCAAAACCATTGGCTTTTTTCATTTGAAAACTTTAATCTACTTTGTAGGATTTGATGTACAGAACGTGTCCGAAGCGTTTTTCCGCTATGAAACAGAAAATGAAGTTCGGGAGAATAATTTGCTTTATTTCGGGTTCTCTTCGGACAAGGACGTTGACCAAGCTTTTCCTGAACTCGACAAACTTCGATGCGAGCGTCTATACCCTCATGTCTGCCATCCGGCGTGCGCTTCCAGAGGTTGCGGAGTGTTGTTCTCGGTTGATGGCATCTGGAAAGCTCACTTCCAGCACTGTGCTTTTGTTCAGCAGGCAAGTGACTTTTAAGAGGAATCAAAAGATCGTGTTGCTCAGCATGTATACAATAAAGTCACAGTGATCATGACAGGACCACTAGAGCGTAGAATAACCTAATAAAGAGAAAACCATTATCTATTAAACGTTTTTAGAATACCGTTGCAAACGTTCAGCTGGTAAACTTTCCAAATATTTGTCCAGAAGAACCGTTGTCTAAACGTGGCGAAATGTATTGCGGGCCACATTCTCTTGCTGCACAACTGGCGAATATTCCAACAAACAAAAGAAAGGTCACGCTGCAACATGCTGCAGCTAGCGCATTTCATCTTCAAGGTAAACTTTCTGTATTGGTGCAATAATCGTACTTTTATCCGATTATTCTTGCAGCGTCTGACCGGGTTTTAAAAAACTTTCGCGCTGATGAAGTGACGCTTCCCGGCGAAACAGTGGAAGTAGAAATCTCAATGCCGGAAAACAATGATTCAACAAGTGAACTGGTTTGCACAAAAAACCTAGGTGAACCGAAACTGCAGCCAGTTCGGTCACGAGGATACATATTTGTGGTGCGAGCGGGTGGTCACATCGACATGTTCTCTCCTATATATAAGTGCGCATTTATATGGGATTCAGCAGTTAGTGACACATGTACCGAACCATTGCTTTCCTGTTACAGGTCTGAGTCTCCATCCCAGGTATTCCTTATACTGATTTCTTGGATGTATCAGGTCTTACAAACAGTTCCCTCATGCGACTGGCCAAAACTTTTTTTGGCATATGATAACATGTGCAATCTGGAGCGACTGAAAGCCACGCTTCAAAAACTTTCGCTACCACCGCCATATGACGAGCTTTGGACCAAGGGGATGACGAAAGTAATCGACGGCTTCCACTTGGGCAACCACAAAGGCCATAAATGCCACACAAAGTACAATCCAGACCAAATCCGGGCGGCCTATCCCAACCTGCTCAGTGCTAATACACAGAGTTGTGAGCAGACATTCCGTTGGCTGGGAGCATTCCAGCATGCTATGTTCAAAATGACTAAGTACCGTCAACTCTTCTTTCTACACAGGATCGTTAAGCGCAGAAACTTGTATCTGGAAAAAGTTGCAGCCAATACGCGCTGTGACTCATAAACATTCAGCAGATGATGATATTACTTACAAGAAACAGCCTCGGCTTCGCCTCCGCGTTTCTTGGGTTCTAAACTCCTTGGCCGGTTTACGGATTGTTAACTTAGAACGGATAAATCTGAAGAGCCCGATAACAAAAATTTTATAAAAAAATGGATGTTTTGGTTTCGTGCAGTCGAACGCAATTACTATGACTTTACAGATCATTTTTTGTTAAATTTTCTTAGCGAAAAACCATCCGAATCCAATCACCCACGAGAGTATCACATTACAAACTAAAAGGACGCTAAGACTGGACAGTGGTGCTAGATAGGTCACCCATTAAGAACTTAGCAGGCCCTGCTCTATTTTGCTCAGTAATATTGCAGTTTGGTCATACGTTCACCTAACGGGCTCTGTGCACTGGATAGCTTTGGTAGCTCGGTCACCCACCTACCTAACGGGATCTATGCAAAGGACAGTACTGGTAACTGGGTCACTAGATCACTTAACGGAGTTTTTCAAAGCATCAAACTGCTACAAATTTTAAACTGCTACACTGCTGCTACTAATGAGGTGATAAAATTACGAACAGTATTCGCAAACGATGTCTCTTGTCCTCAGTTTCTGTGCGCTATAGTACCCCTCACTAACATTATTTTCGAAAATACTTCTAACTACAGCAATTTTTGAAGTAACTTTTAGTTCAACAGGTTTCCACAGCAACAGGTAAAGATAGCGTAAGAGCCCGAAGGCATATTTGCAGTGTTTCCTTCGGTTCCAACGGGTTCCAAAAAAGTTTCACAGGCTTAACTGGTGTCACATCAGGTAGCAATTAAACGATGTACAGTAGTTCCAACAGTTCCAATAAGTTCCAATAGAGTTCCATAGGTTCCACTGATGTCACGTTAGGTCGCAATTAAACGATGTACAGTAGTTCCAACAGTTCTAATAAGTTCCAATAGAGTTCCATAGGTTCCACTGGTGTCACACCAGGTCGCAATTGAACGATGTACAGTAGTTCCAATAGTTCCAATAAGTTCCAATAGAGTTCCATAGGTTCCACAGGTGTCACACCAGGTCGCAATTAAACGATGTACAGTAGTTCCATCAGTTCCAATAAGTTCCAATAGAGTTCCATAGGTTCCACAGGTGTCACACCAGGTCGCAATTAAACGGTGTAAAGTAGTTCCATCAGTTCCAATAAGTTCCAATAGAGTTTCATAGGCTCCACTGGCATCACAAAATGTCGCAATTAAACGGTATACAGTAGTTCCATCATTTCCAATAAGTTCCAATAGAGTTCCATAGGTTTCACAGGTGTCACATCAGGGCGCAATTAAACGATGTACAGTAGTTCCATTAGTTCCAATAAGTTCCAATACAGTTCCATAGGTTCCACAGGTGCCAAACGAGGGCGCACTGAGACAGGGCGCTAATCGAACCCACACTAGTTTCTTTGGGTTCGATTAGCGTAACCCTTGTTACACTATTCTCGCCAAAGAACGATGTACGAATATTTGCAGCAGCGGAACTTATGGAACCAATGGAACTACCGGAACTAATGGAACTTTGATGGAACCCCCTTCTTACCCTAAACGGGTTAATCTATGACTTGGCGGTTCCTGGATGCGACACACAGCCTCAGAGCATATGAACACAAGAGGAAAGAAAGACTTTCCAGGAGAACTGGCAAATTGCTTGAATACACTACTGCAGTACTCGTATATCGTGAATTTAAGGAACGACCGTCCATGGAAAATGGAATTCCACGGATGGAATCCAATTTCCAAATCCGCGCTCCATGCGACCGGCTCGGATTTGGAAAATGGAAAATAGGAAATCCGTGGAATTCCAGTTTTTGCTTGGAATTCCCGATTCCCTGTATTTGGAATTCCAAGTGCCCAGAAATGTCGAGTAAAAAATTAAAAAACTGAAAACTTTTTGTGTTTTTCAACCGGTAACTGCAATTTTTTCTGTTTGAAAAATGGCCGTCCCTATTCTGGCGCTTGCCCGGTAAAGAAAACAACGCGCCAAAGATATTGAAAAACGCCAGATTGCAACATGGGTACGCATGCATGACTCGTACAGTATCAGCGACAAGTTACTGTACTGTACCAGTGTCCATTTAACCGCACTACATCAACGCCATGTTTGTACTCAGTAAACTAAGCAGAAAACAAACAAGGATAAAATTACGCAGTACGCATTATCTTATTCAACAGGACAATCCAATGAAATTATCTGTTCGAAAAGGTACATGTATTGTCGTCTGTCACATATATCAAGAAGACTTCTTTTTTTGACCTATTCCACAAGAAAGAAGTAAACGAAAAGGGTCAGTTTGGGCGGCTACGTAAAATAAGTACAGTCTGTATTTGGACTGTCCTCTTGCCTCTTGAATAAGATATACTGTATCTGTATTATACTGTAGACCGGCGGTATCTGTACTATACTCTAGTAGTATAATATTACTGCCTTTTTTTAGGAAAAACAGATAGTTCTGTGTCCCTTAACTCTGTCTGGAGGCTTGAATGAAGTTTTAAGTGATGAATGCGCAGTATTTAAGCACGTGACGATAACTGAAATAGTGTTTTGTTAATAGTTATGTAATTAGACGGCTAAAAAACGGTATTCCAACGAAAACTATGAAATCCTTGGATTTACGGAAATCCATTTGGATTTCCATAAATCCACGGATTCCATGGAATTCCATGGCAATTTCCTTTCCAAATCCTTTCCACGGGCTCTCGCCCGTGGATTTGTCCTCCTTACGTGAATTCGATTATTATAATTATCTTAGTCGTACAGTCGTTTCTTAACCTGTCTCCCTGACGACGTCTTCTTGAAAACGCATGGAAAATTAAATATTCCTTTTGGAGCTATCGAGTTACATTCAGATGTTGTCTCATTTTTTTCTACCTGTTGGGAATGCAACGGAGATGCTGTTCGGTATCATGGCAGTGGCATTCGGATGGGTATTTGAAGGGTCTCTCGCTAAGATATTTGCTACTGGGTTATTGGTTGCAATTTGCAAAGTTTTATTTTTTCGAGGTTCCCTTCTGTCAGAAGGAAAAGCAAAATTAACTTGATCATAGAGTTCTCGTTGAGACTAGACGGTGCGCCGGATCCGATGGCCTCCTCAGAACGATAGTACAGCAATCTGTATAGATTTCTACAAGGAGGAGGAAAGCCAAAATTCAAAACATTAGTCATGTACCCGGCATGCGAACGTTCAGCAAACCCGCAAAACGAAACGCTGCCAAATACGGAATAGCTTCAATCGCGTAGCTACCGAGTAGTAGGGCTTTACAAAAATCCGTACTACATATTTGCATTGCCATAACTTTTTCCTATGCTTTTCAAGTTTAATTTTTTCCTATGCTTTTCAAGTTCTGAGCTGACAACTGGTGCATTTTCCATCGGACTGCGGCAAGCAAGTCAATGCACTAAAAGGTCACAAGGACAACAGGAATACGTTAAAATCGCGATAACAAAATAATGGTTATGATTACGTAAGCTACAACCTTCGTCGCATGATAACAAGTTTCATGTACGATCTTGGCAAACCGGAAAGAGGCTGTGGTGGAACAGAGACGAATGGTCATACGACAGAATATTTATCTCATTTCAGTACGTGCGCATTCACTGTAATGACGCTCGCATTTTTTTCGTTGGCACTACTTGTAGATTTATTGGAGATACAGATTTTTAATGGATGCGCAGTACTTTACAAACAGCATATTTCCGGTAGTAAGCCACCTGATATTCAAAACGGTGGAGTATTTGGTGTACTTGAAGTACGAGTAGCTGTGAGTCGGTATTCATTATGGAACTGAAGAACTACAATTAAACGTTACCGTTTTGCTTGCCGTCAGCGTATCTGCTGGAACGGCACATACGCCGACGTTCATGTATGCAGCGATCAGACTGAAAAGGAGATTCCCTTAACACAGGCGACAATTTAGACTATTTTTAAATTTCTTGAATATTTACGGTAATTCGGAATTCCAAATATATACCGTCATTCGTAATAATTCAAATTATCGTAATTCGATTATTATACTATCTTGATTTTTATAATTATCTTGGTGGGACAGTCGTTTCTCAATCTCCCCACTGGCGGCCAGAGCTTTGGGCGCGCCCATGTAGATGCGAGCAGTGCTAATTATTATGGAGCTATCAAGATATTATAATATTATTATTCAGATACCGTCTCGTTTTCCGCAATGTTCGTTAGAAATTTATTGTCTTAAAGAGCGTTTCACCAACTGAATGTAATTAGAAAATTTCTGAAAATTCTTCGGTAAAAAATTGCTTACCGAAGCGCATCATTTTGAAGAGTGTGTTTTGAAGATCGCAGTGGCACATTTTTTCATGACCGGTGATGGGCAAAATCTTTTTAAGTTCCACATTCCGTTAAAAATCATCGCTTTGCCGGACAGGGCAACTTATGCGTAATCCTATGATGTGCATGTCGTATGTACTTGCAAACTTCTGGATACCTTTGAACACCGGCCCACCCTTGACGACAGAACCAGTACCAGGTCGCGGAAGAGATCGCAGGCAAGCAGCATTGGCGTCCCGCGGCGCGCTCTGCAATTTGTCACGTCCGCTTTGGACTTCCGGTCTGGACATTTCTACGTCACAATACAACTTTCTACGTCACAATACTTACTTTTCGTTTAAATATAAATAAATTAATGCCCACTAAATTAAAAGAATAGACATGACGTAAATTAGATAATCAGTCACCGAGTATAAATTTTTGACTAGATTTAAATATAAAATATTTATAATTAAATAAAATACAGAAAATCGCCACAAAACGAAAAATTTCGACAAACCGTGAATCGCAGTCGATGCGAACATAAATCAATAATTATCAGCGTGGTGTGCGCAAGGAATATAGGAAATGAAATACCAAGTCATGGCCAGGAAATGCAAACGCTAAAAAAGTAAACAATCGTGATAGTGCGACATTCCACGCTTCCATCGGAATAAAATAGAAACGCACGCACGTCTTATGTCAGTAGGTTTCTAAATCTGTGCAATACAGCAGTTATTGTCAACAACCCCCAGAAATTCATGGGAAACACAAACAGAAAATAACTTTTTCATGTTACCTGATTCTTTTCCACATCTCCATTCAAATGACGACGCAGTTTATCCATGTTCATCATATGCACTTCACATCGTCTAAATACAACAAACAAATTAGCCAAACTCCGTGTTAGCGACCTTTTATTGCTATGCTAACCGCTTTTAATATAGTACAATCACGCGTAAGTTTTCTCGCTTCTATGTTAATGTTTTATTATCTAATTTGTGCAACTGAATATACAACTCAGTGGTATTAAGATTCGGTACTTGTAATTATATATAAAGATTGCAATTTGGTGACGTAATATATAACATCGTACGTGACAAAACGCAGAGCGCGCCGCTGGACGCCTATGCTGCTCACGCAATCTGCTGAAAGCCCCAAGAATCGATGGATCACCGCCTCGCGCTCGGACAGGAAGAAGCGTTCTTCCTCGCGAAGGCAGACGTGATACCAGACAAGATCCACTAACCACCGAACGATCTAAGCGAATCTGTGCTGCTTGCCTTTACGGATCAAAGGTACGCAGTTAACCACGCTGAGAAGTACGCGATGGAAATCCTAAACCCGCACGCAACGGAACGCGTCGAAAAAATATTCCAGCGCAGCACCGAACGCGCTTCGCTACACGCAACAAAACGTGCGTTCCTTGCGTGCGGCGTCAACTGCTTTTCCGCTGCTTAATCGAAGTTGCAGACCAACGCTTGATGTACACCGAGCGTCCATTGCACGTGGCAATCGACCCGGAAGAACTCCTACGTACACAGGATATGACTGTATCTCGGCTAGTGTGGTTGTGGGGCTTTCCACCAATGCCGTTCTTCAAAACTCTGCGGTTGAACAGTGGTTGCTTATTGCTGACCATGCAGACATTCAACTGCGAGAATATGGCAAAGAAATAAAGTGGAAAACCGAATCTCGCTAACTGATTGGATACAAAGGTTACCTTTGCTTGCGAATCCCACAGATCGGATAGTAAATTAACTGCTGCATCTATGGAAAGTGATACGGATGACCTTCAACAAATAACGGCACACGGTCAGATCTGAGGATACTTATAGCTTCTATTTTTATCTAAATTGTAATGATGGTACGCGGTCAAAAAACGACTATGATTTTCGAGTGGTTACTGACTGCGATGCGAAAGGGAAGCACTGAAGTCCCGGAAAACATGGACAACCACCCGGCTTTCTAGAACAATGTCGAACATCTGGATAAAGAGCATCGCAAGCGATTAGCAAATATTATTTAAAGGAAACACATATCTATATATGGCTGTTATACAGATATGCTATAGTGTTAAAGCAACTTAAAAATATCAACAAACAATTGGATAAATTATAGGTAATAACTATAGAAAAACCAGTAACCGATAATGGCATTTAATGCTGGAAGCATTAAATGTCGTTAACGCAGAGCTCACGTAGTGCTTGGCAACGAAATATGTTGTTCGTTGGAGCTGGAAGTATAGCGCAGGGCGTAGGGCTTGTGAGAAAATTATCGTAGTAGATTGAGTTTTCGTTTGTATATTTCGCGCAACCATGAAAATTTTTACCGACGCATGTGGTTCTGGTTGTGGTGGTATATTTGGCTCTCAGTGGTTCTATATCGCCTGGCCGGACAGTGTACTCCAATTAAAACCGCACATAACCTGGTACGAAATGGCACCGATATTTTTTGCGTGTTCCATTTGGGGAGTACACTGGCATGGAAAACGGCTGACCTTTTACACCGATAACCAAGCAGTAGCTCTGGTTTGGACAAAGTTTTCTTGCAAGCATCCTGGTGTCATGCATCTTATTCGTTCAATTCACTTCGAAGCAGCGCGCTACAATTTTCATCTGCGAATAAACTATCTTCCGGGTTGCGAGAATTTAGCGGCCGATGCCTTATCTCGACGCGAGATGGTCAACTTTTTTAACGTATATCCGACAGCGTCTCCTGAACCTAACGCTTTCACGCCCGATTTTGCTGCCTTTCTTCCCAGCCTTGCCGATTCTAAACGGTCACGTTCAAAGTATTATTTCGGCTGAATATTCGTTATGTTTATCACTAATTGTATTTATTCTTGTTTTAGGATACCCGCATAATGCCCAGTTTAATTGCACTATTACATCGCTCTTGCACGCTCATTTAGCCCCTTCAAGCCGCCAAGCTTACGGAGTTGCATTACGCTGCTTCAACCATTTTTGTTTGGTTTTCAAGTATTGCGCGATGCCCTCGGATTCTCATGTCATTCGGAATTTTTTAGCATATTTATATCAGAAAGGTCTTTCATGTGCAACTGCACGTGTTTATTTTTCTGCAGTAGTGACCCATCGCTTACTAAACGGATATAGCGATCCCGTTCCGGACAAGCGGTTTTTGGAGTTCATGTTTTCCGGGTGGATGAGAATCCGTGGGCAACCAATTCGTAAACGAGATGGAATTACTCTGGACAAGCTAACTTTTCTATTGCGCTATATTTCTTCTTTGCCTGTTCCTCCGCACACTATTGCTATGTTTCGCGCTGCCTTATGTCTTTCTTTCTATGGTTTTCTTCGAGTTTCCGAATTTTGTGCACCAAAGCAAGCAGCTGTTTCCAGTTCAACTCTCCTAAGATCTGACATAGTTTTTTTCTGATCGCTGTATCCGGATTCTTTTAAAAATCTCTAAATCTTCTCAGCTGACTCCTGTCACCGTTCTCATTCCTAGCTTGCACAGCGAAACCTGCCCAGTGCTTAACTGTAGTACTTATCTTTCTTTTGGAGATCGTATTCATACTCCTACGTCTCCTCTATTCCTTTCCCCTGATGGATCATTTCTAACTCGTCAATATCTGTCTTCATTATTAAAACGAAGTCTTGGCCATGCGTATTCTTCTCACTCGATAAGAATTGGTGCAGCCTCCACAGCAGCCATTGCCGGAATTCCTGCAGAGCAAATCCGCATGCTCGGACGTTGGCCGAGTGATGCAGTTTATCGTTATATTTAGTCTGATGTTTCTCATATTTCCAGATTGCTTTTTCGGATGTCGTCTGTGCAGTGTGCAGTAACCGGTCTACATTAAAATATTTTGCTCATCCGTTTGTTAAAGCAACTCCGGTGGGGTGTCCGGTGCGGTTTGTGTTGATTTGCCAAGCGACCTGCGGTTGCCTTTCGTCGTCAGTGCACCGTACGGACATTGCGCGGCGTAGACGACAAGCCCCGGCATCCTCAAGCGGCAAAGGTTTACTTCCGAGAGCTCGATAGGCGTTAATTATGAATAATGTTTACGTAATAATTCTGCGCTTAGTGCGCTAGTCCACCATATTAGAAGAGCACACCCGCGTAAGCGGGCAAACTGAAAAGTACTTCGAAAGTTTTTGGGCGAGGCGATAACGGAGATACAGTATGTGCCCAAATTGTGAAAACGGCGGATTGACTGCAGAATCGGCATACTTTAAAGGGTGAAGAAGTGGGTGTACAAATATCAAAGCAAAAGTTGTATCTGCGAATGACCTCTTTGAACCGAATTAGTATTTAAGGATCCGCTAGAAGATCTCATCTTGCTAATGTCTTCGTTGCCATACTACAGCACAGGATTCAAGAAAGTGAAGAAACAGTTGATTAATCTGAAACGCGAATATAAAAATTTTAGCGTGCACTGACTCATTAACGCCGGAAGTGAGATTAACCTTTACCGGTGGTTTCCGGCCGGTTTCAAGTTTCCGATTTCCGTTTCCTGTCACGTTTCCGACAACTGGTCGTCACGAACCAGTGTGAGTTCACTGCGAACCCATAGTTTATTCCGGGCAATGTGAAAATGCGGAAAAAGCTCGACTAGAAGAGGTCATTTTTGCGGAAACTTCTGCTCAACGAGCCTTGTTGACAGAACCTCTGGAAACTAAAGCTGTAATGTGGTGCACAAAATGCACATTCCGCACACCCGTTATTGATTGGCCATAGATACTGGGTATACGGAAGGTGCACCTTTATTCCAGAGGAAGATCGGTTCTGGAGGAAACTCCAATGCGAATCCATTGCGAAGAACCAGCACGGACAATTCTTTTTTTAAAAAAGTAAAACCTTCAAGAATCTTTGTCAAAAGAATTACGTCGAGAATTCCTTGGATCGTGAAGAGGTGCCTAAAGTTAGCAAAGCAAGCGGGGCGGGAATGCGAGCGTTAGATCAAAGGACAAACTTTAATTTTAAAGAACGCTCATAAAATACATTAGCTTGTTCCTTTATAATTGACTTCCGGAGAATCTCAGCAGTCAGCCTTCAATAATGCTTTGAACGGGATCATTTAAAAAAAATCCTTGGTAGACATATCTTTTCACCAATTACGACGTCAAGAAAGTCAATGATAATTTCGATCGGATGCCACTTAAAACGCCAACGCTTATATTACGGACAGAATATGCATCACCAATACCCTAGAAGATTCCGTTCGACCTGAAACGCTTACCAGTATTGCGGACTGTCTACGACTAAAGGGCAATTAAAATTAGTATTTTTTACATTACCAATTCGCATCATCCTACTAATTCCCATAGTTATTATAACTTTTACAACTCTTGTAATTGTTCCCTATCTTAACTTATTTTCAATTTCGTAATTTTTCCGATACAGATTTACGACATGAAATTTTATGCGGATGTAGATTGTAGATCCCGTAAACTGGTTTTGTGGAATTCAGATCGGTTTGTGATGGTCACTTCAGTTAAGTCAGTACAGTACTGGGTTACGCTAATACTGGACAGTATGGAGAAGGACTACAAAACATTTCCTTGCACATTCTTAAGTCGATCGAAACCTTTCCTCACGAAGCCAGCACCGGCGTCCAGTCATTCGAAGAAGCTCAAGAGAAAATCGAGGAAGCCAGAGATGCCGTTCTGGCTCTTGATTTGGAGAATGTGACAGAAAAACATGCAAAGTGGCATGGGTAATTGAGTGTTTTCGATAGCAAGCGTAGTATTACTTTACTCAGCTAAAGTACGTAAGTAAAGAGTTACAGTCTACATAATTATGTTAATCATGAATGTATCATATCCCAAACCGATTTCACGGCCTGTCTTACCGAACCACCATCCAGCAACTGTTCTTCCGGGTAAGACTCACTTTTTCCTCGTGGGGTTGATCCGGATCCGAAACCATAAGAATCATCAGTCCCGAAAACGGATAAACAAAAACACCCATAATCAACAGCTGTGTTGACATAAGGATAACATAAGGAAGCACACGACAACGTAAAACATAAGAAAACATACCATACAGTACAGTCTTAATAGCCCCTCCCAAACGCTTAAACAGGGCATCGTCCGGCGGTTTAGGTCCCGTGTTGCAGGTATCGCTCGCACTGGGTCAATTTGTCGAGATTCCCGAAAGACTTGAAGGTAAGACTGAGAAATCCGTAACGGCAACTACTGTTGGGTTTTAACATCGACGCGAAGAGTACAGGACTGCTGATGGGCGATGCCTCGGCACGTTAACGTGGTGTATTGTGGAAATGTCGAACAATTTTATTTTGGACAAAGTTGTAGATCGAAGTACATGGTGCGACAAAATCAATAAAAATACTTAATACCAGTTAAATTCTACGATACTCGTGAGTCGTAACGATGTGACAATGATAAAGTAAATAATACTGAGCATGGCTTGGAGCGAGTATCAGCAATGGCCAACTATTGAGTATCTGTACGTTTTACTTTTTAGAAATTTCGGTTGCTACCGTAGTCAACGAGCCAAACTTAGGCTGGAATCGAACTGATTTACCATACGGTAAGTGCTTGACAGTTACTTATTTGGTGCAATTATATGTACAAGTATAATGTTGTATAACGCCACCCAGTAGCGGGAATTTCGACCGGCTTCGAAATGTTTGGGTTTACATGCGAAATTAGAGGAGATCGGTCCATAAAGAGACTTCGGGTGCACCTGAACGCATTCAGACTCTTTGTAATTTTGTTACAACCATAACTCCCGAAACGGATGTTGTGCACAAAAATGGTTTTCACGCCTAGAAGTATGTATACAAATAATCTGACTACTTTATGTCATAAATCAGGGCAAAAAAGTGTTTGGGAGTTGGAAGTGCGCAAAAGTGAAAAGTGAACGTTTTCGTGCATGCATCTGTATACGAATTTCGTACCATGTACCGGGTCAGTGGTCATATCCCTTAAATAAAATTGTCCATTATGTAAAATACTATAAAATACAAAACAAAGACGTTAAATATTATTTATTTTATAAATATAGATAATATATGTAACATTTCAGCTTTTAATGATATCCGCTTCGCACGGCAAAAACCAGTACAACCACAATCCAGACTGCTACAATATACATTTAAAAAACGGCAATAAAAACTTTCCGGTTAAAAGCCATAAAAAAACACCAAGAAAAAAACCACAAGCGTGTGTAAAAAATGTTCATCCACTCCAGACAAAAAAAGAAATCGCCAAAAAGCTGGTGAGAAATTAAACACCAAAGACAAACTACAAAAAACACCATAAATAATTAAAATAAAATCCTCCCGTTAATCTCATAGCCACCCGCCGCGGGGAACCGTGTTCACGAGAAGGAATTCGACGGCTCCTGCTTAATCAGCCCATTCGCGAACCCGAACATGTCGGCCCCCGGGGGCGACCGACTCCCGGCGGGGGCGGCGCCCCACGCCCCACCCGCCCCATTAGCGCCGCCGAAACTCGACTGCAGGAACTCCGACACCGGGCCCATGACGTTCAGGCCCCCCAGATGGCCGTTCCCGGGGGCGGTGGCCCCTGTCGCACCCCCGTTGGGCGGGAGGAGGAGCTTGCGCTGGAATTCCTCGTTCTCCACGTCGACGGCGATGGAGCGGAGGTCGCGGGTGGGCTGCTGGAGGAGGCGGGTGAGGAAGCCCTCGATGGGGAGGCTGGGGAAGAGCTGCGAGAAGAAGAGGTAGTCGGGGCATTTCAGGCTGATGCTGCGCAGGGAGGGCAGGCGTAGGAGGATCTTGGCGAAGCGGGAGAAGTCGGCCGGGTGCATCTGGTGGCAGTGCTCTTCCAGGCCGGAGTACAGTTTCTCGCGGCAGGCTTCCACGCGCTCCGTGTTCACTAGGCCTTTGGCATCTGTGGGTTATCGAAAAAAATCAGTAAAATTACTAAAGAAAGCTATAAAAAAATCACTAAAAAAAATCCGCATTTAAATCAATAATGACCAAAAGCCAATAATAAAATCCATAGTAAAATTAATATTCCTTAATAATATCTATAAGATAACTGACTATTCCCAAAAGCGTTGTTATTGTCAGCACAACTACCGTAGCAAAACTGGCGCAATAATAGAATTAAAAATAAAATTTCAACATAAAGAAAACAAAACACAATGCAATTTAATAAAAAGACTTTTCCTAGAATCCATTTTTCAAAAAGACGGTAATTTTTCTGGAAGGGTTTTTTAAAGCTGAATAAAAAAATTTTTATGTATAACCTTATTTTAGTTAATTTAGGAAGGATATTTATACGCACCAATAAGAGCGAAATTAAGTAGTATTTTACTGCATCTAAAACGGCCATAATTCTGCCCATTACTTACTTGTTAGAAAAGCAAAATTTTATATAATACAGCCCTGCTACGCCAAGTTGGGACAGTTGCACAAAATAAATTATAAAATATTTGTATTTATCGTTTTACTTGTATCCTTTAACATTACTAGTGTAACTTTTTATTACAAATCCAGAACTGTTAAAACCATCAAGTTCGAGTCTGCCAGTGGCGAGCCAAGCGGTTATTTAGGGGGCGGGGTGGTGATCTGTTTTAGAGCTCTTATAACTTCCTCTTTAAAAAATTCACCGATCGATATTTTCTCGAGGACTTTTTTGAAATCTATTGAGAGACCCAAAAGGTGTCCATCGCAAGTTGGCAAAAGAATTGTGCTCAACCAGTGCTCGCGGTCGGCACGAAATTAAGGGACGTTCCCATAGACAGCTATGTTATAACCAATCATCGGGAGAACTGGGTTGCCTAGCACACATAGTGTTGTATCCTCGAACTGATATTTTCCAAGGATGACACAGAGATAACGTCATTAAAATTTAATATTTTGACTGACATCTATTGCACAGAGGGGAAGATGGTTGGTCCGAAAAAGGGGAACAAAATATCAACAAAGCTGCAGATAGAAAACGATATAGTTGCTGTTTGAACTCTCTGGGACGGAATACCCCGGGCTTATTGTGCGGATAGCGAGACTTAAATTGACACTATAAACTTCCTGAACGAGATTTTACCAAAACAATTTACATTCGGCACCTTGCGACTGTATGGCGAGCATGCAGAGGAAGTCATCCTCCAGTTTTCGGGCACCTGCAGTCAGACTGCAAAGGTCACTCACACCTGGCTGAAATCGACTAGCATACAGGACAGTTTGCAAGAGTACTGCATCGCGAACAATCTAGAGTTACCAATTTAAGACTATCACACCAAAAGAATTTTTAAACAAATTCTAAATGGGAAGTGTCCAATCAGATCGATGGATCGAATCATATTTTCCAACTAGTCTGCTCTAGTTTTAATCTCATTATAATTCGAAACAAGCTTCCAGCATGAAAACCTCAAATGCAAAAGATGTTGGACAAACATAGGGATCATGTGAACATTTGATAAGTTTTAATCTGGTGTCGGCTGATTCATGGGAATATTTGGGAAAAACTGTCCCAACTTGGCGTAGCAGGGCTGTATAAATCATGAGAAAATTTTCAAGGGCGTTATTTTTTCAGTTTCAGAAAGCTTACCACCACCAGCAAAATTCAAAAAAATACCAGCCATTTTACGTGATCTGTAGCGTGATGAAACCAGCTTAAAATCACGCATAATTCCACACGGCCCAACCGTTGCGGCAATCCGCTTCAACAGCCGCTTTAAACGCGTATACCGTTGGTTGTTTGTTGACTAACAAGTGCACAGTGAGAGAATGCCTACCGGGATTGAAGAGAATGATGCCGCGCAGGCAGGCCAACTCGAAGCTGTCCACTTGAAGATCGGTCAGCTTGGCGATCAGTTCACACGACATCCGCTCCACCAGACCGCTCAGGCCGAACAGCGAGGCCTGGGAGGGGCTGATGGCCATGCCGGAGGACAGCACCAGGCCCTGCTTGAAGTTGGCGAACATGGCGCGGGCGCCCATCGCCGACAGATGCAGCTCATTCCAGCCTAACACACAATTAACAACACATCATCACCGTACTGAGTCGTGTATGAGCACGAAACACTGGGCAGCGTACACGCTAACACGGAAAACAGCACCTATAATCTGGTTATCTTCGGTTGCGGCGTGCGTGCAATAAAAATATTCCCACGGCTCCGACAAAATTTCGAAAAATAACTGCGACAGCAATACCAAAAAATCTCCATTGGAGATGTTTTTTTACTGTGCTGGATCTGCAGCATTGTAATTAACCTATTAAAAGCTGATAATGTCGAATTTATTATTATTAATTAAGCCTTATAGTGTAAAAGAACTAGGCAACTTCTAATAAACAAAAAATTACAAGAAATGCTTAAAAAAATCACCACAAATCATCCGACCATAGTAGACAGAGCACGGTTTGTTTTTATGGCACACTCGTACCAAAAACAATTAAAACGTAATTCAATAAAAACAGCAAAAATCAATAAAAATCGGCCAACACACTGTCACGGCATTTTTAGTTTTTCCAGGACGTACCGCATTTAATTAGGGCCACCTGGTCGTCCAGCGACAGCTCCGTGACCACCGGACAGCGTTTGACATACATGACGGCCAGATGTAGTTCCTTCTCGCAGATATCCACCAGCTGGCGGTTAGTATCCGGTTGCTGCAGCATCCCGTGGCCGAAATCCAGCGGCCGCACATGCACCTCCCCCGGCCCGGCCAGGAACGCCCCCAACATCATGGCGTCGGCCTCCTGCAGCCGGCTCAACGAGAACTCCACCGTGGCGGCGCTGTTGAATGCCGGATTGGGCGTGGCCGTCGTCGTCGACACGGCGGCGAACCCGTAACTGCCGCCCTATTAATATTATCATTAATATTATTGTCGCACTACAATAGGCAAACTCTATCAAGGAAAGTGACCCGGCATATATGGTGCCAAATTCGGGTACATGCACGAAACGTTTCGCTTTCGCACACTAGCAATCAGGTGTACCAAAAGTCTCATTAAGGACCGATCTCCTTCCAATTTTGCACAAAAAGGCACGTAAGCATAGAGCTCGTTTTGACACGGAACCGAAATTCTGGAATTTTTTTCCAGTTTACAAGAGAATTCTAAATTCTTGAAATTGTTTTCAAAATTTAAACAGCATGATGGAAACCTGGTGTTGTATAAAACGATCTCTACTCGTATGCTTTTTTAGGCAAAATTTGAAAGGAACCGGTTCATAATGAGACTTGTGGTGCACCTAAACGTTTTGGAATTTTCTTACAACCATAACTCCATAACCGGATGTTGAGCGCACAAACGGTCTTTTCGCCAATGTAAACAAATCATCTGGCTGCAGAATGTCATAAAAACAAAGTTCAGGAGCCGCGCGAAAGTGAAAGTTTTCGTGTATGCACACGAATTCGGTACTAGTTTGATGTAGTACCAGATCACCATCTTACCAGGCTTTTGGAAAATGTTTTTGTCAATTTAGAAAATTTTATAATTTTTTTAAGGTTAGATTTTAAGAGATAAAAGTTACCTAACCTATGGAACGAAGTCAGGACATACAATCTCAAAACCAGGCGTACTAACACCAGACTACGGGCAATTAACATATCAAATGTATGATGATAGTTGTAGTTTATACGGTTTTGCATAATTCAAACCAAACGAGTACACGGTTTAAGAAACAGCTAATGAAACAAGAGCTCATGAAATGTGCGATTATTATTATCGCAGCTACCTGGCTGCTGGATTCCGGCTCCATGTCGGCGGAAGACGCCGTACTGCTGTTCAGCGTGTTGCTGTGGCCGCCGCTCTTGTGGCGGTTCTCCTTGGCGCGCAATCGCTCCTCCTGAACGGCTGAAAGAACAACTATACCCGCTTAATCTTCGTAGGGCTGTTCTGCGTAAAATAATGCAGGAGGACGGACAAATGTGCCGGAAACGGGGGACTAGTACCTTCCCGCCGCATGCCCATCTCCAGGCATTTCTGATAGCGACAATACTGGCAGCGGTTGCGCTGGCGTTTGTCGACGATACAGCTGCGCTCTTCGCGGCAGGCGTACGTTAGATCCTTGCGAACTGTGCGTTTGAAGAAGCCTTTGCATCCTTCGCAACTGCAAAGTACATAATTTTAATAATAATAATTATTATTAATTTAATAATAATTTTTAACCGCATGCAGAAAATTTTAAATAAATTTGACCACAATTTATTACAATATATAAATATACATAAAAAATTAAAATATAAACGAGCTATATAAAATATATTCTACAAAAAACATACAACTTTTAATGAGCCGACTTGGTCTTCCACCATTAACTGTCGCGGTACATTCGTCGTTTTGCTTCGAATAATTCCAAACTTTAAAAACAAATGTCTCTCAAACTTCATATTGCAACTTTTAATTGTTTACAATTAGTTTCAAATCTGACGAAACTGTTTTACAAATTTTTTATGCCAAAAAATGTTTAATAGAACCTTGAAAAAATAAATCCTTTTAATTACAAATAATTCAATTACATCTTATTTTCTGCCAATATTAACAGCGACTTCCAGCAAATTCAGAATTATTTTTTCTAAAAATCGCACAAATTTTAATATACATTTATTTCACCAAATTTCTATGTCAAAACAACACTTGATTTCGACGTGACATTTTCCTGTTTTGCACTACCGCATCACTGGGCAATCAAGCCATCCCTTTGTACATCGAACAAGGGAGCGCCCAGAAAATTGTCACAACCGCACGTGAACGCAACCAGCGGGAATAATTACGCACTTGCACTACCATCTCACTATCGCTGCTTATTTTGTGAATTTGTGGCCAGCGATAATTCCCGATAAACCACAGCGCCATCACACCGGGAAATCACTGTCCTAATTCGGCCTAATCACCCGTCATATCGCGATAATAACCATTTATCAGGGGAACATTGACATTTGCCCGTGTATAGCGTGACCCGGCGTATCAGATGCAGGAGGACACACACGATAAGGTTACCGCCAATTACGCAACGGAAGTCAGTACCGGCGCTGCAACCGTACACCGCGCAATCAGGAGAACAGACAATCGTAATAATTGTACGATACGCAATATACACACTCGTGCATTTCTCTCAAGACTTGGAAGGCGCTCACTCCTCCGAGACCGGCCAGTCGGGTCGTCAAACATTTCAAGGTTAAACCAGTAAAATACGCGCAGCCTGGCAGAACAACTCGGATAATTATGCACTACACGGTACGGCTGAAACTGATTTTTTACTTGAACATTTTTCCGAGTTTAAATAAAATTACAATAAATTCCGGAATAAAACGGCGCTCCTGAAAACCGGCACTGTTTCGCAAAAATTAATAATTTTAAATTTTGCACATGGTTAAAAATTTAACATTAGACCAATTCAAGCAGCGACAATATTCTAGCAAAATTCACATTATTTCCGGCTGAATTTGCAGCTGCTTCGGCTTATAAAAATACTGTACTGTTCATTAATTCAGAATCCCAAGCTTATTATTAAATTCATCATTAAATAATCAATATTATTTCGACCCTTCCCATCACATTCGAATAAAACAATTAATTAATTAATAATTCTACAGTATTTTTCTAAAAATAATTCTCAGTGAAATAAACAAATGGTATGTCCAGAAAATGCGCGCATCGGGTAAGAAGCTATTCAAGCTACCCAATAAAAATGCAGAAAAATAATGCCAAGTTCGACATTTATTTAGAAAAAAATCTGGATAAATCTACAATAATTTACTGTGACATGCTGAAAAGAAATGCCATTAAAATAAAAAGTATGTTAAAAAAATAAACGCATAAGATAAGAAATTACTCCAACATTACTGAATTTACTGTTGAAAAAATAAATAAAAATGCCAATTTACGAAATTTATTCACCAAAAATCTGGGTAAATTAGCAAGCGCCTTGTTAATGCCACTGTTGATTGTACCAACTTAACAAGCTCATAAAATATGTTTTCTTTAACGGCTTTACGCCAGCGCCAGCCCCGCTGGCGATACAACATACATCGGTGTTCTATCGAGAACATCTGCCGTGATTGCCACGACGACGGCCGGTCGTCACTCAGCTCCGGCTTTTTCGGTCAACATGCGCCGGGGCCCATAAAAACCCATGCGCACACCGCACAAGGCAACATACTGCCACACTTTCTTTTTGACCAACATACACTAATATTACTACGCACACATTTCCCTAATAATCAGCTATTTCTACTGTCCGCCGACCCCAAAACCGGCTAATTTCTGACGAAAAGAAAACAAAGAAGCCCCAAGAGAGAGTGCTGTCGCCGACGTGCAAATATTTTATCCGAGAATATTCAATTTCCAAAATCTGTTTTACAAAATCCAAATAATGTAATTCGCGCTAAATAAATGCGGAAATAATTGTTTAATATACCATTTGAAAAAATCAAGCACAACCACCAAACAGAAAAATCATTACCGTAATTACTGCAAAAATAAATTATTTAAAACTATAAATTCCACAATAAAATTGATAAATTTTGTTTTTGTCATGTCGTTCGTTTTCTAATACGCACAACTGTTGAAAAAATTACCATACAACGATCAACAAATATTCCACCAAAACAGTAAAACTCAAAGTGAACAAAAATACAAATGGAAAATCCATCAACGAAAAAATAAATGCGGCTCGACACATTGAAAAACTGTATCGCCTATGCCATCACCCGCATACTGTACCAAACACCACGAGTTGCGCCGTAAACCAAACGGCTAAAAATCACAAAAATCGATCTGTCACTCACCTGAAGACACCGTAATGCTTCCCGGAGGCGCGATCCCCACAAATACTGCACAGATGCTTGGAGATCGACAGGGGATGATTGGGGGGATACAGCAGGCCACTATTACTGCCCGTCGTACTGCCCGCCGGACTGGGGGCCTGCAGGGATCCACCCGCTCCCCCCTGCATGACGACGGTGGAGGGGGAGGGTGATGCGCTGGCGTCCAGATCCAGCGCCGCCGCCCGGTTCATCAACAGATCCGTACTGGAATGGGCCGGCGTGAAGGTCAGACCGGAGCTGGATGTCGTCGTACTGATGGTGTTGGTGGTGGCGTCCTCGTCGTCGTCCTCCGAGGAAGAGATGGGCGACAGGGGGGGTGCTGTGGCCACCGAGACACTGTGTTTGACCGCGGAGGAGGGGAAGGAACGAGAAATATTCATCAGAGATTAATCATCTGTTACGCGGATCATTCGGATATCGGTGCAGAATGTGGAGAGTATTGATATTTTCCACCAGGAAAATATTTATCCGCGACGCGTCCGATTGGTGTGGTGCAGCACTGCTCTGAAGTATTACGATGCTGTCAGATGGCGTGTTGCAACATGTTCAGGTGCAAAGCTGCCGTAGCAGGTTTGACGGTGACGGACATTTTTCTCGATTGACCAGAGGGAAGCTGAAGCACGAGAGAGAGAGAGAGCAAGCTCTGAGAATGAGAAAAATATGCTATTGCAAGCTTGCCAACGAGCTCGCCAAAACGAGTTTAGTGGGTCATGATTTATATACGGCAAACAAGTATAAAGGCAGACTCGACACAGCCGAGATGTACAGAAAGAGAGAGAAGTACGGCGGATGAGACTCAACGTGAGAGAGAGAGAGAAATTAAATGGCTCTCTCGCTTTCCTCACTGCGGCTACTTTTCAATGCACTCCGCGCTCTCCATTGGCAGGTCCAAAACTTGTACACGTCAGCATCATTGTACCGGGATCGCGTTAGCTGCGCACTAATTCGCTTTATTCTACATTCTACTTATTTCTACATAAGCTGTGTACTTCAGCTTTTCTATGATGTCTGATGAATTTTAAAAAGGAACAAAGCAACTTCTTATTTCATTCGCGCAAAAAAGTAATACGTAAAATAAATTTTTATTTACGCTGCAGCCTGTACAGACAAGCACGAAGTGACACTAATCACGCAACGCAATCGATTTCTTCAGAATATGCTACCAAATTCCCAGTACTGCATGATACGTCTACCCGCCCGAGCTGGCAGATTCGTAATGTTCTGCGCCCGCTCTATTCAGAATTTTGACACAACAAGCTAGAAAATTACCGGCTCTAATTACGTAAATAAATGGCTAACCAAGTTTACAAAGTAATGCAAAGCCGCGGCCGCAGTCCGTGTTTTACACAGTATATTTTGTTTGTAAAATAAACTTTTAAGCATGATAAATTATGTAACATGTTCCACCTATAAAATGTAAATTGCGCGCTCAATTCAATGGAATTTTCGCATTGTGGAGCCGCGAGTCCCGACTACTAAAAAAATGCAATTATTTATTTACGGTTACTTATTTATAGGAAGGTATCTCTTCAAACTTTAATTAATTATGAAAAAAATTTTTATGCAACTTCGAAGTTTTCCATTGTACGAGTGCGGAATATGGCAAACCGGAAACGCAGGCGCCGTAATTCAACAGCGTTTTAAAACCGACGGCAGCAAATTTCCTTCATCCTACTGGAAAGCAAAGCTATTTATAATTTTTTTTCCAAGTAGGACTTACAAACGCTGATCGGACAAACGTGTTCGTTGAACGTTGTTGGGCCAGCGCGTAGCACCAAACCGGTGCACCGTATTAGTCCCCATTATCAAGTACAGAGTACCCGCGTATACCGATGTGTACTTCGGTAGATCTGCATAAAGCGGTGGTGTGTGCGACCTTGAGAGAGTTCACGGGTGTCACCTGCTGAGCGTAATGCAAACAGCACGCTCAACCTGTCCGGCGGTGTGTGTTCCCGGTTGCAGTCGCGGTAATGTGAGCCGGCAGCGTCATATCCATAATACTCGTATGTTTACGAGCAGTCCGGGCTTTATTAGCCAACAGCCCGCTTAACAAAGGCATTTAATAAATGTGCCCGGACGAGATGTAAACCGCAACCGTGTACATACGCACAACTGCACTGCCCGCGACCGGATTTCCACTCGACTGCTAAACCGCAAACGAGCAGCTAACCGTAAGTGGAAAATGTGCTCCACAAAATACATACACAGCCACTTTAGTCGAAATGCATGCGTAAAAGCTAAGGTGGGGCATTAGAAAAAAAGTGCGTATTGCATATGATTTTTATATGATATGATTTATAATGCTGTAAAAACGGCGCATATAATTCATATTCTTGAAAATACTTCCAAAAACAAATTAAAACTTATTTCCGTATAAAATTATTTTTATTGCCGGCAATACAATTGGACGTTTTTGGCCATTCGGGCATTTTTCGAAATATGGATTTGCATACCGGACTCCAGAGACACGATGTTCTCCGTGTTGTTCAAATGCGTTATAATTAGCGTTTTATAGCATTTAAGAGTACAGTACGAGGTCATGATCACTACGAGTAATCAAAAATTATCAAGTTTTCTAATTTTGAACAAAGGAAAAACGACCGTTTCTATAGTGTCCTTTCCGCGAATCCATATTGCTAAAGCGTCCGAAATACGGAAGCAAATAACTTATTACGACTGCGCGTTATTTGGCATCAAAGTTACAGTGCGTTATTTTGTGTATATGTATCTCCGGAATTGTTGCGTCACGCCGACAAATCTGTCGTCATTATATTGTCGATGGCAGCTCATATCTGGGAGTCGCTGTGCAATATCTGTACCATATAGCCATTAGTTAAATTACTTTTTTGCTAACCTCACTACGTACAAGTTTTCAACGGGTATAGTGATCTAATAACTTCAATTAATCAAAATTTTTTATAGGCCGGAAGATACGTACAAAGTTCATTAACAGTACAAACAGCCTATCCGGCCCCGATCGGACATCAAATTTTACTGTTAAATTTTTTTAAAAATTTACAGTCGGGTGCCCGTGTAAGGAGAGAAGCGGCTCATGTACAGCGCCAAAGTGTTTTAAAGGTTTTCAACACTTTCCCCCGTGGTACAGTGGTACTGCCTTCGCAGATCTTACGACGCAGCCGGGGTTCGATGCACGGTCATCATGCACCCATCGGTGCATGTTTCGGACGTTTCTTTGTTTCCCTCAGGCTGCGCCCGGCTTACTCCCCGGACTGCCTTTGAGCGGCTGTTAGTACGCATTTCCGTCCGGTGACGGCATGCAATAATCACTTGGATTGCGTAAACGGTAGACGTAATCATGTCAGTGCACCGGTCGGGGAAGTGGTTGCGGCGGCGGGCGAGAATCACAGGACGCACATGCATTTAATCGGCGAACGTGGCGCGGAGTTTAATTTCTTCTTGTCGCTAGGCTAGGCGGAATATTTGTGCTCTGAAGGGATGCCGCAAAAAGCTCGGAATGGTTAGTTGTCCGGCTCATAACGTCTTTGTTTTAGCTGGCATAGTCTGAATAAGAAAAAACACCTGGATGGTTCCTCATGATATACGTTAATCACTCGCGTTTAATATCGGTCGGAAGAATTCTCGTTTTGAGAACTGCCTTTTGATTTCCTGCAGATATAGGTTCTCGTAAAATTCCTTGTCAAAATGTAATTTCATACAAATCATGAAGACTCATCTCATTACCGTTGTTGCTAACAATGATACTTGCTGTGGGCGTCGCTAAATTTTGGCCAATTTGATTGACCGTTAAATACAGCGCTCGCTTTAACAGCTTAAATAATAATTAGTGCTTCAAGTATAAATGTGATAATATAAGTGTAATGCCGACGTATTTTTGCATTCCGGACACATTTACAATATGAATTCGCGTGCCGGACACCAGAGACATAGCGCTCCATCACTTCTATGCGTTGTTCCGCATAAGAAGGCTTGATAATTTTTATTGATCTCGTGCACAAGCGTGTATAAAACAAATCAGTATCACGTAATGATACGGTGTTTACTTTGTACGGTACGCGAATCCATATTGCGAAAGCGTCCGGAACTCGGGAAAACGTCGACTAGCAGACATATTTATAGTGATTCATTATCATTGCTAAACAGTGCATACAAAATGCTGGTTAGGCTTAGAGTTCTGTCACTAGTCCTCATGGTTGTTGCTCCGAAGCAAACGGATTCGTTTGTGTGTAACGCAGTTACTGCCAGCTACCAGGACTTGACAGTCCGTTCTGGCATCTTCGTTCGGACGTTCGGTCAGCGGTCCGTTAACGGTCTCGCTCGCTTCCGTATTCCAGAGATCCGCTAATCCATCTGGATGCAATGGATCTGTCCGGGGAACGTTTGGCCCAGGCAGCCGCCATGTCGGTGGCGGATACACGTGGACAAAAATGAGGTAGCGTGGCGGCTCGGAACCGTTGCCACAGACTCGTCGTGTCAGGTATCCCTTCTCGATAGCGACGCCCAGGGTGTTTTCCTCATCCGGGACCACGGTCCCGTTGGATAAAACGACCGGTAGGTTGGCCGGCAGATTAAACTCGCGCTGTGCGGCCGCTCGGAGCTGGGCCATGGTCGTGGTGGGCGTAGCCAGCACGTCCACGACCAGCCACTGCGACTTTGGCTGCGCATGCGAGGCGTAGGATATATCCAGATCGGGGTGTGCAAATGAGCCCGCCGGATGAATGCACGCCATCTTGATTGGCACCGTCGTGTTCGCACGATGGATCGCCGAAGAAAACGACGTCATTTCTGTGGATAAGATTCTTGTACATACACTGATACACATATGGCCCGATCGTTATTGTGGAAGACGAAATCGACATACTTTTTCTAATAATTATTTCTGTCACTGCGAGAAGTGCCGAGAACGAAATTATTTTTCGGAAAATTATCACCGTTGCCACATTTCGGAAAATTATCACCGTTACTGTTCATCACCTATATGGTGCGCTAATTCAGTAACCGCCGACCGTATCAACTAGTCTCGAGCTTTCTTATGCCAGTTTGTTTTTTTACGACCTACTGATGATCTGTGTCAGATTCTTATTATGCGATTCGATATCGATTAACTGTTGCCGATCGCCGGGGAAAAATCGTGAGTACCTTGTTGCACCTTAATACCTAATACCAATGCTCGCCAACAGGTTATAAGAAGTTCAGAAGGTGTTAGAAATTATATTTTTATAAAAAGTTATTCTTAAAGTGTCTTATTAGTAGAACATACTTGAAGCTGTGGCTTCACATTTCCTGCGGCTCCGGTAACCTTTACGGTGCAGTTCGGCAGGTGGCCAACGAGAAGGTACTGCCGTCGCCTTCAAAACGTTTTTTCCTCTTGTTGAGTCGTTGTAGTGTTGGTGCACGAAATCATCGTCCGTGAAATGTTTGCGGCACACAATATCATGCTTAGATGGAGGACGCGGGTTACCGCAAAATCCGATCCATAAATCGCGATTGGGACAACCTTCTTTAGGAATATGATGAAACGATAACTTCCGCAACTGTCCAGCTTTCTTCCCTTTCGAACCTTGTGTGCTTGGACAGTACAGCACAAAACATTTCGTCACCATGTTTTACAACATAAAAAGATCAGTCAGATATACGAGTACACATGATTGTTATGGCACGGTTCGTCGATAAAAACTGCATGCAAAATTAAATTGTTTTACTGCGTTGGCTTTGTATCGCAGTGTAATGATGTAGACCTATTTCCAGGAAACAAATGCATGGTACCAGGACGCGCACACATTCTTGGTCTGCTCCCTTTCCAAGGCTTCCTGCGTCTATACTTATACGAGACTCGTGTGTATAATCTCCTTCATTGTGCACTACGCTTTTGCTCGCAACTTGCACATTTCTTATAGCTTCAAAACTGCAAAGCGCTTACTTTAATCCCAGTGCGCTCCCAGTCTGGCTGCGCCCTTGTACATAACTACCGAAAATACCTTTTTCTGCATCTGCATAGATGGAGCGGCAAGCAACGTTTACCTTACAGTCCAAAAAGTAATGCCGTTACACTGTAACTGCTTACCCTTATGGCCACATTGTGAGCTCAGTGTATTCTCAGAAAAATCAACAGGTATTATCTACTGTATTTCTAAGAAAATTCTAAGAAAATGGGCATAATCACTCGGATGCGCAAGTAACGTACAGAGATATTGCAAACTCTAAGCTCCTAATGCTTTAGTACAGAGTGCTGAGTTATTGCAATGGCCCATTTTAGTGACATTTCAACACAACAGGATATGCCAAAGGTCAGCCGGTCCAGGCAGAAAAGATTCCATTGCGCCCACTCTAGATTGTTCATTGTGTGCCTAGTCTTTGGAGCAACGTTGTATGATGAACTCCCCAGAACCCAGCCGTCTGAAAGTTGCGACTGATATCTATAATGCTTTCAGATTTAGTACAGTAGAGCTGCTTCATGATTTTATCGGCATTCGGGCAATAGTAATAGAAGCCTTTCACTGCGGTTTGCATTCTTTCGGAACAACATATTGTATTTCAACGAACAGAAGCAGCATCCGAAAAACCGACTAGTTATTCCCACTTATTTCCTAGCATAACCTTTGATTATACTTAAAGTGCCACTGCTTCGATAAAGATCTTTTTTCATCTGATTTTTGCCGAATCCTACGTATAGTTTTTGGCATGGTGCATAAAAATGCCAATATTTTTCCGATTTACGTTTGTTAATGTCCAGAAAACAAAACTATGAAATGTACATAAACTTATCGTCAAGCACGGAAAGCTTAAGTTTTCGGCGCAGGTGTGGTACACACGATTAGTGTAACAGCT